>NC_136491.1:59686133-60003633 GCF_053919585.1 Euprymna scolopes
TATATATATATATATATATATATATATATATATATATATATATATATATATATATATATATATATATATATATATATATATATATATAATATATTCAACACACAACATTGTCTACCATAATGTTTGGCAAACTGTGCCGGCCTGAAAAGTCATCTTTTGGCCGATGGATGTGGTTTGGGTGTCACTGACGATTAATCAGAAAACTATAATTAGGTTGGTGGAGAGCATTGGTATTGCTAACGTCAATAAAAACAAAGCAATTGTCATATATATATGTATATAAATTAAACCTTCAGTTTTTGTGTTCTGCAATTTTTGCCGTTTATTTCGTTTGGTTATATTATGGCAATACTAATCTGAACTAAGATAACATGTCATATAGACCATAATATCTCAAATCTGACATATTTTTTCTTTTGTTAATACAACACGAGAATGTGGGGAGATATTGTCAATTTTGTACAGTCTCTTATTCTGCACAGGGAACTTCTCTCAAACTAAGTTCTCCCGGTTTGTATTTTTACAATATTGATAAACTGAAACTTCAAGAATTTGAGGCAAAAAGTTCTCCAAAATTCTCTGTGATATCAGAAATCGCAGTAAGGAATTTATTGCCGTTCTCAACAACTTAAGCGTTCTCCCAACTTCTCATCCTTAAAAACAAGTATTGAAATAAATTAAATGTTGAAG
The DNA here is from genome assembly GCF_053919585.1 of Euprymna scolopes. NCBI lineage: Eukaryota > Metazoa > Mollusca > Cephalopoda > Sepiida > Sepiolidae > Euprymna > Euprymna scolopes. The sequence continues at coordinate 59,686,824 of NC_136491.1, forward strand.
ATTACTTGAGGTTTGTCATATTGATAATGGAGCCCATGATAGAATTGCTAGCTAAAAGACTCCGTATGAGTCATTAAGGTCAGTTCATAATCATGCTTTATATAATGATGGAAACTTGTGTTCAAATAATTTTGAATTGATTTGTAATTAATTTGAAATTTTTTATGAATAAATTTGAAATTAATCATGAATTTACGGAATCTATAATTACTTTATGAGTAAATCTATAATTCAATAATTGCAATACATGGCAGTTTGTTGTACAAAGAAAATAAATGTCTATATAAGATATTTTAAGCATTGGGATCGCTTCCTGATTACTTGTTCTAAAATGGGTCACCATATTTGGAAGGTTGAGAACTACTGCTGTAAAAGAACAAACACAAAAACGGTTTGAAATAGAATTCCTTTTTCAAGGAAGAGTGCAATTTATAAGAATTTTGTTTGGAGGGAGGGGGTGAGAAAATTTAATTTGTATTTTTAAAAGAATTGTCTCTTAAGTAAAGACCTTCTTTTATGTATGTTTTTTGTAGGTTTTATTTTTTTTTTATTTCTGTGTTGATTATTTCTTTGTATTGGAATACAAAAGCAACAGTCTTTTATTCCTTCAATAAAAATTCAACTTAACTTACTTTCTTCGTCTAAATTTTCTCCTTTTTATTTTGCCTTTGTCTTTTCCCCTGGTTTTATTATTACTAGTGTTGGGACGATTCCTAATTTTTATACGATTCCAATTCCGATTCCGATTCCAGGAAAATATTGATTAACGATTCCGATACCAAGTATGATTCCAACTCCGATTCCTAGGGAATTATTGTTTTGAAATATACCAGGTAGTTTTATACTTATGGTCGGTAGTTCCCAAATATGTTCCCTAACTTTGGAAGAGATATTTTATGTCTACACCGTCGTGTTTTGGTTTAAATAAAATTATTATATAGTAAACTAAACGGAAAAATTAGCAAAATTTATTTTAGAGAAAATTTATTTTACTTAATTGGAATACAAAACAAAAACAAATAAAATAGAATTTATCCTTCAGAGCAAAAACATATAAAATAGAATTTATATAACAGAACAAAAACAAGAAAATTAGAGAATAAATTAACACGATTCATTATTTTGCTCCTCATAATTTACAGATTTAATGAATTAAATAAAAAAAATAATGTGCGTAATGAAAAAAACAATATACCATGTGACATGGCGCTGTAGATACAAAATAACCCTTCCAAAGTTAACGACCATATTTGAGAAATACCATTAATCGAAAGTTTTTGTGTTTTATACCAAAAGGTAGGTATAGCGAAAAGTTACAAGTAAAGGAATTTCAAAAACGATTTTTTGTTTGGCTATTGATAGTTGTATTTGTGACGGCAGTTCTTCAGACCTCCATAATTCACAAAGAGTAGTTAACACCTATTATTTTTTCTTACTTTTTCATTACTTTTACACGTTGTTTCTAACGTAAAGAATAAGTTTAGCCAGACTAATTTTGAAATAGGGTATATCAAAGGAACACATATAAAAATGATTCCACTATAAAAACAAATGAAATACTAGATAAAATTGAGCAAAAATAGTTACCAAAATTACAGAAAAAGATAAAACAAAACAAAAAATGGTGAAGTTTGTTGAGTGAAATGAATTATTGAAAGAAAATTAATTGAACTAATAGAAATGTTAAACAAAAAAATGTCACGTTTCAATATTTTTTTAATAATTAAATTCTCAGTGTTGTCGAAATTAAAAATTAAGTGATTTTTTTTAATTAGACTTATTTCAAAGCTTGTTACCTTGAAAAATACATTTTAAACCCTGTTTTTTTTATAAATAAATTGAAAAAAAATATGCAATTAAAAAAATTTAATTGATAATTGAAACTTTAAAAACATTAAACATTGAAAAATTACTTATCTCACAAATTAACGTCCAATAAAGTAGATCCAGTCTTCATACAGAGATTCGGTTATAATAAATATATCTTTCCCAAACTTAAAAATTAAATCATTTTTTTTTTTTTTTTTTTTTTTTTTTGGAGAGAGAGTGCTTTAAAATCGCCGGGAAATGCCGCCTAAAATTTTAAAGAAGTAAATTTTAGGAGTTTAGTGCCTTTCAAAGACGGTTATCATAATTTATTATCATCCTTTAATTTCCTTTTTTCCTCCCCCACACCTTTCCACGTGGTTCAGTAGTTAACCAGTGCTCCTGTTGCTGTCAGTCAGCTATCTTTAGCTAAGTTTTAATTTCTAGTTAAAAGAATTTTTCATGAATAGAATCAGCATTTTTAAAAATTATTTTTTTAGTTGTATATATTGTATTTACTCTTTGAAGATAAGGAAGGTTAAAAAAATTGGTGACTTAGGCAAAAAAAAAGACACTGCGATTTCGACCCTCACTAATAAAACTGCTCTGAGTGACTAGTTGGTAATGTTTTGTTCCTTTTCTTTTTTATTTTGCTCCTCCAATTCATTTGGATGCTTCATAGTTAAATGTTTTAACATGTTGGTTGTGGTCATGTTAGATGGTTTTGTTCCTCGCGATATTTTAATTTGACAGACTTTGCAAATGGCTTTCAACTCATGATCTTCATCAACTTCAAAAACTTTCCATGCAAGACTTTTTTTGGACTTTGAGGCCATATTAGAAAATTCAGTTTATCTGTAAACAAATAATTTACTATTAAATTTTGTTTTAAAGCTAGTCACTTATTTGGATAATTAATTGAAAATAATCTGCTAAAAAAGATAAAAAGAAAAAATATAAAGGGATAAAGCGGTAAATTGTACCAACCAGTAGTTAACAAAAAAAAACTTATAGAATTTAATTTTTGAAACCAATGTATAAAAGTTTACATAATGAAATGCAAATATGCATTTTCTTTTTTTTTTTTTTGGTTGACTGTGTTCAATTCACACATGGTTGATGCGGTTCAATATTGCTAAACTATAAGTCTTAAGTAAAATTCTATTTATAAATACTTTTTAAAATGAAATTATTTAATTAATCGTAAATATTATTTAGACATAAAAATTAATTGATTACAACACCTTTTAAAAAATATATATTAATTTCTTTTTGTTCGGCAAAAAACTGCGTCAAACACTTTTTTTTTTAATTTTCAATTTAAAATTCTAGAAAAAAGATTATATTATTCTGCTTTTAATATAATCAAATTCAGGGTTTTATCTTTCTGGAGAAAAAAATTTTAAAAATTGATTTTATTTCAATGAAATTTTAAAAAAGACAACTTGACTGAATTGAATTAATTACCCTTAAATTAACGAAGGGGTTATTTAATAACTTTAGGGTTGGAAGTGATAGGTATGGGGTTGGTTTTTTTGAAACTTCAAAAGAAGCCGACTGTCAAAATTTTGCGAAATAATACAACGTGATCAATTTCATTTTAGAGATATTTCTTTCAAAAGCCTTCTTTTAAAAAAAGAAAAAAAAGTATATTGTTCTATTAAACCTTTTACTGTTTAAATAATTTGACTTTGCTCGTTTTAAGAAAATATAAGTTGAAAAAGCATTTTCATTCACTATTAGATTTGTCAGTAAAAAAAAAGTCGCCAAAAAGATAAGCGTTTTTTTATTTATTTTTACTCGCAATGTAGAGCACTGCATACTTCTTTTCAAGTTAACTCTTTTGTAGTTTTGATTACAATAGATCTGAATGAATGAACCTTGTAAGGGAGGGGGCACTAAGCATTGCCCTGTTAATAATGAATTTCTTTGGTTTCTTTTTATAACATGCTAAATTTCTCTCTTGCAGTTAGAAATATCAGGAAATTTTTTTCTTTTTTTCAACATCAGACTAAAAGAATCGTAATGAAGGAATCGGAAAATTAAGGTATTTTTTAACGATGCGATTCCAATTCCGATACCACCCAAAATACGCGATTCTTACAATTAACGATTCCGATTCCGATTAATCGTCCCACCACTAATTATTACCCTGAGATTTTGATGAAAAAAATCAATTTCTCCTTAACATTTGGTTTTATAAGAAATGTCTGAATATTTGGTGGTGAATAAAAATTTGTTCTTAAATGCAAAAAGTAAAAGATTATAAAAAGAAATAGAAAAACCTGATGAAGTCGTGCACATAAATTTGAAGCTGTAATTTCATTAGTCACAAGTTTCAAGAAAATCATGTTTGTTTGAATTTCTTCATCACGGATTTTAACAATTCCAGAAGAAGCACGTTTAATTGCTGAAATTAAAAAAAAAAACTCTAAAGACAACCAATCCAAGCAAATATTTTGCCTATTAGCATAAAAAATAATACGAGAAATATGAAATATAATTATTTAAATTTTATATTTAAAGGTACTCAAAGATAATTGAATTAAAAAAAAAAATGAAAAAATGAAAATACAATTTGAAAATATTTTTAACATAGGAAAGCAATTAAATAGCATTAAACAAAAATATTTTATATTGAAAATACAACAATATTAGGTGAAATAAGATTGGGAATTCTTCAATTCCCTCAAATTCAAATGTATGTAAATAAGAAAAAAGGTTGTATTAATATATTTCTGTTAAACATTGTTTTGTGTGGTTTAGCAAATTCAATATAAATTCTCTGGATGCTGATTAGTTAATCAACAGATCACATGGAATATTCCTTATTAAGTATGTTCACACACATCTGTGAGTCATAAAAATTGAATAGGTCATAATAAACAGTAAAAAATAGTTAATTAAAACCTTTTGGGGTTCTTTCCAAAAGAATTTGAGTCACTCAGTTCATTGATGAAATTTGATTTTATGATTTACATTTAAATTTCAATTTACATGGCTGAAAAAGTGTTTGGAAAATTTGACAGAGAACAACCATAAAATATTGTTTAGAGCATGGAGAGAAGGAAAAAGACAAAGCAGGTTTTTGCTGTTGATCAGTGACGATGGAAAAGTTGTAACAATTCTAATATGGCATCGAGAGGCTCCACCAGAGACGTGCATGGTCCAGACTCCATTCACGAAATGGTAATACAGCAGTTTCAGTACTTTGCACTTACTGATAGGACACCCCACTTGGTTTGTGTCTGTGATAACACCAGCTCAGTTCAAAACATTTACTTCCAGCACCCTTATTACTCACGTTGAAACAGGAGTAGAAATAAAAAGAAAGTAAACTCAGAAGGTCTCCTTCTGTTACCACTCATACAGAACTACTGTCTAGGAAGACAGCACTTTCTACTAGAAACATCCCTCATTGGAGATGAGGACTGAAGGACAAAATAAGGAGAGCAAAAGTTACATGGCTGCTGAAGAAGCATCCATAGATACCTTTTCTACTCTCCATTAGTCTTGTTTCTCAGGTGGGGAATAAAAGCAAACTAAGTATTATATTTATATAAAGTTTTCAAAGATATTTTGTGAAAAATTGAAGATATTCTGTCATCTCATTATTGCTGACTAGAAATTAGTTTGACGTGAAAAAGGATGTTTCAATTTTTGTGTGTATTCTGTTGGGATTCTATTTAAAATAATATGGTTTTATTTTTTACTGCTATCGAAAATGGAACATTAAACTCTAGGCAATATGAAATAAAACTATGTTTTTTGACAAAAGTTTTAAAATTTATTTTTTTAATAACCATATTTCATTATGAATTAAAACACTCAGTGAAAATAGTTTGTACGATTATTTTTTAAACAGATTCATTTTTTTTTCTTAAAAGACACTCAAAGTACTCTAAACAAACGATCTTTTTATCCAGTTTCAAATGGTTGCCTTTGGGTCATCATTTGATTGGTTAATCTGAGTCATGTGACAGTTTTAAAATGTAAATATTCGACTATGATTATTTCTTTAGATTAAAATCAACAACTTATTTTTGATCACCATGAAAATATTTTTCATTTTTAGAAAAGTCGTGTCTATGCATTAAATTGTTTTACTCCTTTCCATGTAAGCTCGTTATAATGTGGACAATTTTAAATATAGTTTTAGATATAGATTTTATGTTGATGTAATGATTTTCTAAGAGAATTTGTTGACTGATTGAATCAATTTGGATAGTAAACATTCTTCTGTAGATTCGATGACAATTTTAATTTATTTTGTTGTTCCTAGATATTTGCTGAAGACTAAGTAACTGTTAGCAAAAACGGGACTTGTACAGTTTAATGAAGACATTAAAAAAATGAACATATTGAAAAAAATGTTTAAATTGCATATATCCGTTTTAGACTGAAGATCTCCGAAAAATAATTTCATTTAATTTGATTGAGTAGTTTTTTTTTGTTTTTTTTTTACAGTGGAAAAAAGACGCTTTTATGAGAGCGCGTTGAAGTCAGCCATTATGGAATTTGTTGAACACGCCATGGGGAGATAATTAAATGTAAAGCACTGGTCCCTCCCCCATCTTTATTACTAGCTTTTCTTCCTAAAAATCGAACCTTTTGCTTGGTATCATAACAAATTGTTTTTTTGCTATAAAATAAATACTACTTGATAAAATTAAGTGAAAATTTTTTGGAGAATTTCCTTCCATAACGGATACGCACAATATAACCTTTTTTTGATATTTTCATTTTTTAATGTCTTGATTAAACTGTACAAGTACCGCAAAAACTTTTGGTGCTTATTTAAAATTACATTTATTTTGAAAAACTAATATCCAGAAAATGCAGAAAAATCTTTATGGTGTAAGTACCCGTCACGAAACGAAGATATATTCCAAAAGTCATGTAAATCGATCAAGTATTTTTTTTTATTTAAGAAAATCAAATTTTATGACGTGCTAGTTTATTTGAGCAGCCAGTCGCCATATTTATTTAGGATGTATTTAAATTCAAGGGTGATTAACTCACAAGAGTGAACAACTTGATTCCATTTGATGAGATTTATCTATTTTTCTATAAGTAAGAGATCATCATTAGCTGCCAAAAATACTTAATCGCTGCTAAAAATTGTAAAATTTTTATTTTCTTCAATAAAAAGAAAATACTTGATAAATTTACTTGATTTTTAGAATGTGACATAATTGTTCCATGATAAGTATGTACAACATAAATATTTTTCTGTATTTTTTTTTTTTTTTTACATAAGTGTAATTCTAAGTAAACAGCAAACTTTTTTCAACTTTTGCAATTTGCCTTAAATGATTTTGAATGAACAAAAATTTCTGTTGATTTATCTGTCATATCATTGTTATCAATGAATTTTCCTTTTGCAATGAAATTTTGCCGATGAAAGCATTTATGGGCAAAAAAACAAAACATTAGTAAGAAAATTTTTGACATCTGAAAATATATATATAACCCATAATATTTTCATGCCTGTATTAATATAATCATTATGACTTAAAGAAAAATTAATTTCTCAAATTAACGATATTATCATTTCTTCTCTTCTATTTATCTATATAAATAAAATGAACTCATTTTTCCCCGGTGAGTTTGACCTTAATAGAATTAAAAATCACAACATTACATTCAAATCTAATGTCCCCACACTTCAGCACAGGATCTGAGGTGTGCTATAGGCCTACTACCCTTACAGTTCCTCGACCATTTAACACCGCTGCAGATACGTCCACAGGGGAATATAGGAGGAACACCAGTTCTTAGTTGCTTAAAAAATATGGATTGGCATTTTTCTGTCGGGTGAAACACGACTTTACATTCCAGTTATTCTGTGGGTTACTTATGCCATTTTATAAATTTCTTTTTTCCCCTTTTTTTTCTCACTTTATATTTTTTCTCTTTTTGTAGGGGGGGGGGGGTTGCGATTCGAAGAATTACTTAAACGAAACGAACTAACATTGGATTCCAGTTATTACAAGAAACTTTAACAGTCAGCTGCCAGCGTTCTCCCAATCTTGCACTAGGTGTATCAGAATTTTTGACACCCCTAACACAAGACTGCGAATAAAATATAAAAAACTCGTAATTTCTCTTTTAAAAGTGAGTTATTTATTTTCTTTATAAATTATACTTACAAAATAAACTATTAAAGTTGTTTTAAAAGTAATAGAAATATTTTTTTTTATTTTTTAAAAAACAGTAATGAATTTTACAAACTCAATATTTTTTAATTTTTAAACTTTAAAAATCTATCAAAATTTTTCTATTGATTCTATTTTTACGATATTTTAAGGGTCAATGTGAAATTTTATGCTCTTTCCAATAAACCGAATATAATATTTTAGACAAACGTTTTTTTTTAATTCACGCCCCCCCTCCATTTTAAAGTGTCTATTAAAAAGTAAATAATTAATTTACTCACCAAAGTTTTATATATCACAAATTGAAGAGAAAAGGTCAATAAATAATATATTCAAATTTAAAACAAAAAAAAGTAGTGTTTTTTTAGAAATTTACCTGTAAAGTTCGAAGTTTAAAACCTTTTTTTTTAAACCATTTATTTATTAATTTATTTATTGCGGAGTATTATTTATTAATTTATTTATTGCGGACTATTATTTATTAATTTATTTATTGCGGACTATTATTTATTAATTTATTTATTGCAGACTATTATTTATTAATTTATTTATTTATACATTGTCAACTATTATTTATGAATTGTGGACTATTATTAATTAATTTATTTATTGTGGACTATTATTGATTAATTTATTTATTGCGGACTATTATTTATTGATTTATTTATTGCGGACTATTATTTATTAATTTATTTATTGCGGACTATTATTTATTAATTTATTTATAGCGGACTATTATTTATTAATTTATTTATTGCGAAGTATACTTTATTAATTTATTTATTGCGGACTATTATTTATTACTTTATTTATTGCAGACTATTATTTATTAATTTATTTATTTATCAATTGTCAACTATTATTTATGAATTGTGGACTATTATTTATTAATTTATTTATTGCGGACTATTATTTATTAATTTATTTATTGCGGACTATTATTTATTAATTTATTTTTTGCGGACTATTATTTATTATTTATTTATTGCGGAGTATCATTTATTAATTTATTTATTGTGGACTATTATATATAAATTTATTTACTGCGGACTATTATTTATTAATTTATTTATTGCGGACGATTATAAATTAATTCATTTATTACTGACTATTATTAATTAATTTACTTATTGCGGACTATTATTTATTAATTTATTTATTGCGGACTATTATTTATTAATTTATTTATTGCGGACTATTATTAATTAATTTATTTATTGCGGACTATTATTTATTAATTTATTTATTGCGGACTATTATCAATTAATTTATTTATTGCAGACTATTATTTATTAATTTATTTATTGCGGACTATTATTTATTAATTTATTTAGTGCGGACTATTATTAATTAATTCATTTATTGCGGACTATTATTTATTAATTTATTTATTGCAGACTATTATTAATTAATTTATTTATTGTGGACTATTATTAATTAATTTATTTATTCCAGACTATTATAAATTAATTTATTTATTATGGACAATTATTTATTTATTTATTTATTGCGGACTATTATTTATTAATTTATTTATTGCGGACTATCATTTATTAATTGTGGACTATTATTAATTAATTTATTTATTGTCGAGTATTATGTATTAATTGCAAACTATTATTTATGAATTGTGGACTATAATTTATGAATTGTGGACTATTATTAATTAATTTATTTATGGTGGATTATTATTGATTTATTAATTTATTGCGGACAATTATTTATTTATTATTTATATCGGACTGTTATTTATAAATTTATTTATTGCGGACAATTATTTATTAATTTATTTATTGCGGACTATTATACATTAATTACTTTATTGCGGACTATTATTTATTAATTTATTTATTGCGGACTATTATTTATTAATTGTGGACTATTATTAATAATTTTATTTATTGCGAAGTATTATTTATTAATTTATTTATTACGGATTATTATTTATTAATTTATTTATTGCAGACTATTATTTATTAATGTATTTATTGCGGACTATTATTTATTCATTAATTTACTGTGGAGTATTATTTATTAATTTATTTATTGCGGACTATTATTTATTGATTTATTTATTGTGGACTATTATTTATTAATTTATTTATTGCGGACTATTATTTATTAATTTATTTATTGCAGACTATTATTTATTAATTTATTTATTGCGGACTATTATTTATTGATTTATTTATTGTGGACTATTATTTATTGATTAATTTATTGCGGACTATTATTTATTAATTTATTTATTGCGGACTATTTTTTATTAATTTATTTATTGCGGACTATTATTTATTAATTTATTTATTGCGGACTATTATTTATTGATTTATTTATTGCGGACAATTATTTATTGATTTATTTATTGCGGACTATTATTTATTAATTTATTTATTGCAGAGTATTATTTATTAATTAATTTATTGCAGACTATTATTTATTAATTCATTTCGGACTATAATTTATTAATTTACTTATTGCGGAGTATTACTTATTAATTTATTTATTGCGGAGTATTATTTATTAATTTATTTATTGAGCACTATTATTTATTAATTTACTTATTGCGGACTATTATTTATTAATTTACTTATTGCGGACTATTATTTATTAATTTATTTATTGCGGAGTATTATTTATTAATTTATTTATTGCGGACTATTATTTATTAATTTACTTATTGCGGACTATTATTGATTAATTTATTTATTGCAGAGTATTATTTATTAATTTATTTATTGGGGACTATTATTTATTCATTCATTTCGGACTATTATTTATTAATTTACTTATTGCGGACTAATATTTATTAATTTACTTATTGCGGACTATTATTTATTATTTTACTTATTGCGGACTATTATTTATTAATTAATTTATTGCAGAGTATTATTTATTAATTAATTTATTGCGGACTATTATTTATTTATTCACTTCGGACAATTATTTATTAATTTACTTATTGCGGATTATTATTGATTAATTTATTAATTGCAGAGTATTATTTATTACTTTATTTATCGCGGAGTATTATTTCTTTATTCATTTCGGACTATTATTTATTAATTTACTTATTGCGGACTATTATTTATAAATTTATTTATTGCAGAGTATTATTTATTAATTTATTTATTGCGGACTATTATTTATTTATTCATTTCGGACTATTATTTATTAATTTACTTATGGCGGACTATTATTTATTAATTTATTAATTGCAGAGTATTATTTATTTATTTATTTATTGCAGAGTATTATTTATTAATTTATTTATTGCGGACTATTATTTATTAATTTACTTATTGCGGACTATTATTTATTTATTTTTTTTATTGCAGAGTATTATTTATTAATTTATTTATTGCGGACTATTATTTATTTATTCATTTCGGACTATTATTTATTAATTTACTTATTGCGGACTATTATTTAATAATTTACTTATTGCGGAGTATTATTTATAAATTTATTTATTGCGGACTATTATTTATTTATTCATTTCGGACTATTATTTATTAATTTACTAATTGCGGACTATTATTTAAGTATTTATTTATTGCAGAGTATTATTTATTTATTTATTTATTGCGGACTATTATTTATTAATTCATTTCGGACTATTATTTATTAATTTACTTATTGCGGACTATTATCTATTAATTTACTTATTGCGGACTCATATTTATTAATATATTTATTGCAGAGTATTATTTATTAATTTATTTATTGCCGACTATTATTTATTAATTTATTTATTGTGGACTATTATTTATTGATTTATTTATTGCGGACTATTATTTATTAATTTATTTATTGCGGACTATTATTTATTAATTTATTTATTGCAGAGTATTATTAATTAATTTATTTATTGCAGACTATTATTTATTAAATTATTTATTGCGGAGTATTATTTATTAATTTATTTATTGTGGACAATTATTTATGTATTTATTTATTGCGGAGTATTATTTATTAACTTATTTATTGCGGACTATTATTTATTAATTTGTTTATTGCGGAGTATTATTTATTAATTTATTTATTGCGGACTATTATTTATTAATTTATTTATTGTGGACTATTGTTTATTGATTTATTTATTGCGGACTATTATTTATTGATTTATTTATTGCGGGCTATTATTTATTAATTTATTTATTGCGGACTATTATTTATTAATTTATTTGCGGACTATTATTTATTAATTTATTTATTGCGGACTATTATTTATTAATTTATTTATTGCGGACTATTATTTATTAATTTATTTATTGCGGACTATTATTTATTAATTTATTTATTGCGGACTATTACTTATTAATTTATTTATTGCGGACTATTATTTATTAATTTACTTATTGCGGACTATTATTTATTAATTTACTTATTGCAGACTATTATTTATGAATTTACTTATTGCGGACTATTATTTATCAATTTACTTATTGCGGACTATTATTTATTAATTTATTTACTGTGGACTATTATTTATTAATTTACTTATTGCGGACTATTATGTATCAATTTACTTATTGCGGACTATTATTTATTAATTTATTTATTGCGGAGTATTATAAATTAATTGATTTATTGCGGACTATTATTTATTAATTTATTTATTGCCGAGTATTATTTATTAATTTACTTATTGCGGACTATTATTTATCGAATTTACTTATTGCGGACTATTATTTATTAATTTATTTATTGCGGAGTATTATTAATTAATTTATTTATTGCAGAGTATAAATTATTGATTTATTTATTGCGGAGTATTATTTATTAATTTATTATTGCGGACTATTATTTATTAATTTATTTATTGCGGAGTATTATTAATTAATGGATTTATTGCGGACTATTATTTATTAATTTATTTCTTGCGGACTATTATTTATTGATTATTTATTAAGGACTATTATTTATTAATTTATTTATTGCGGAGTATTATTTATTTATTTACTTATTGCGGACTCATATTTATTAATTTATGTATGGCGGACTATTATTTAATAATTTATTTATTGCAGACTATTATTTATTAATTTATTTATTGCGGACTATTATTTATTGATGTATTTATTGCGGATAATTATTTATTAATGTATTTATTGCGGACTATTATTTATCAATTCATTTATTGCGGACTATAATTTATTAATTTATTTATTGCGGACTATTATTTATAATTTTGTTTATTGCGGAGTATTATTTATTTATTCATTTATTGCAGACTATTATTTATTAATTTATTTATTGCGGAGTATTATTTATTAACTTATTTATTGCAGAATATTATTTATTAATTTGTTTATTGCAGACTCTTTTTAATTAATTTATTTATTGTAGACTATTATTTATTTATTTACTTATTGCGGACTATTATTTATTACTTTATTTATTGCGGAGTATTATTTATTAATTTTCTTATTGCGGACGAATATGTAATGATTTCTTTATTGCAGAGTATTATTTACTAGTTTATTTATTGCGGACTATTATTTATTAATTCATTTCGGAGTATTATTTATTAATTTATTTATTGTGGACCATTATTTATTAATTTATTTATTGCGGACCATTATTTTTTTATTTATTGATTGCGGACTATTATTTATTAATTTATTTATTGCGGACTATTATTTATTAATTTATTTATTGCGGACTATTATTTTTTTATTTATTTATTGCGGACTATTATTTATTAATTTATTTATTGCGGACTATTATTTTTTTATTTATTTATTGCAGAGTATTATTTATTAATTTATTTATTGCGGAGTATTATTTATTAATTTATTTATTGCAGAGTATTATTAATTAATGTATTTATTGCAGACTATTATTTATTAAATTATTTATTGCGGACTATTATTTATTAATTTATTTATTGCGGACTATTATTTATTAATTTATTTATTGCGGACTATTATTTATTAATTTATTTATTGCGGACTATTATTTATCAATTTATTTATTGCAGACTATTATTGATTAATTTACTTATTGCGGACTATTATTTATTAATTTACTTATTGCGGACTATTATTTATACATTTATTCAATGCGGACTATTATTTATTAATTTATTTATTACTGAGTATTATTTATTAATTTATTTATTGCGGACTGTTATTTATTAATTTATTTAGTAGAGACTATTATTTCATTATTTATTTATTAATTGTGGACTATTATTTGTTAATTTATTTATTGCGGACTATTATTTATTAATTTATTTATTGCGGATTATTATTTATTAATTTATTTATTGGGGACTATTATGTATGAATTTATTTATTGCGGAGTATTATTTATTTATGTATTAATTGCGGACTACTATTTGTTTATTTATCAATTGCGGACTATTATTTATTAATTTGTTTATTGCGGAGTATAATTCATTAATTGATTTATTGCGGAGTATTATTTATTAATTTATTCATTGCGAACTATTATTTATTAATTTATTTATTGCGGAGTATTATTTATCAATTTATTTATTTCGGAGTATTATTTATTAATTTATTTATTGCAGACTGTTATTAATTTATTTATTTATTGCGGAGTATTATTTATTAATTTATTTATTGCAGAGTATTATTTTTTGATTTATTTATTGCGGACTATTATTTATTATTTATTTATTGCGGAGTATTATTTATTAATTTATTTATTGCGGAGTATTATTTATGAATTTTTTTATTGAGGACTATTATTTATTGATTTATTTATTGGGGACTATTATTTATTAATTAATTTATTGCGGACTATTATTTATTAATTTATTTATTGCGGACTATTATTTATTAATTTATTTATTGCGGACTATTATTTATCAATTTATTTATTGCGGACTATTATTTATTAATTTATTTATTTCGGACTATTATTTATTAATTTACTTATTGCTGACTATTATTTATTAATTTATTTATTGCGGAGTATTATTTATGAATTTATTTATTGCGGACTATTATTTATTTATTCATTTCGGACTATTATTTATAAATTTATTTTTTGCGGACTATTATTTATTAATTTATTAATTGCGGACTATTATTTTTAAATTTATTTATTGCAGAGTATTATTTATTAATTTATTTATTGCGGAGTATGTTTTATTAATTTATTTATTGCAGAGTATTATTAATTAATGTATTTATTGCAGACTATTATTTATTAAATTATTTATTGCGGACTATTATTTATTAATTTATTTATTGCGGACTATTATTTATTAATTTATTTATTGCGGACTATTATTTATTAATTTATTTATTGCGGACTATTATTTATTAATTTATTTATTGCGGACTATTATTTATTAATTTATTTATTGCGGACTATTATTTATTAATTTATATATCGCAGAGTATTATTTATCAATTTATGTATTGCAGACTATTATTTATTAATTTACCTATTGCGAACTATTATTTATTAATTTGCTTATTGCGGACTATTATTTATCAATTTACTTATTGCGGACTATTATTTATCGAATTTACTTATTGCGGACTATTATTTATTAATTTATTTATTGCGGAGTATTATTTATTAATTTATTTATTGCAGAGTATTATTTATTGATTTATTTATTGCGGAGTATTATTTATTAATTTATTTATTGCGGACTATTATTTATTAATTTATTTATTGCGGAGTATTATTAATTAATTTATTTATTGCGGACTATTATTTATTAATTTATTTATTGCGGACTATTATTTATTAATTTACTTGTTGCGGACTATTATTGTTTAATTTAGTTATTGCGGAGTATTATTTATTAATTTACTTATTGCGGACTATTATTTATTACTTTACGTATTGCGGAGTATTATTTATTAATTTATTTATTGCGGACTATTATTTATTAATTTTTTTATTGCAGAGTATTATTTATTAATTTACTTATTGCGGACTATTATTTATTATTTATTTATTGCGGAGTATTATTTATTAATTTACTTATTGCAGACTATTATTTATAAATTTATTTATTGCGGAGTATTATTTAATAATTAATTTATTGCAGAGTATTATTTATTAAGTTATTTATTGAGGATTATTATTTATTAATTTACATCTTGCGGACTATTATTTATTAATTTACTTATTGCGGACTATTATTTATTAATTTACTTATTGCGGAGTATTATTTATTAATTTACTTATTGCGGACTGTTATGTATTAATTTACTTATTGCAGAGTATTATTTATTAATTTATTTATTGCAGAGTATTATTTATTAATTTACTTATTGCGGAGTATTATTTATTAATTTATTTATTATGGACTATTACTTATTAATTTACTTATTGCGGAGTATTATTTATTAATTTGTTTATTGCGGAGTATGATTTATTAATTTATTTATTAAGGACTATTAATTATAATTTTACTTATTGTGGGCTATTATTTATTAATTTACTTATTGCGGACTATTATTTATTAATTTACTTATTGCGGACTATTATTTATTAATTAATTTATTGCGGAGTATTATTTAATTATTTATTTATTGCGGACTATTATTTATTAATTTACTTATTGCGGACTATTATTAATTAATTTACTTATTGCGGACTATTATTTATTAATTTACTTATTGCGGACTATTATTTATTAATTTACTTATTGCGGACTATTATTTATTAATTTACTTATTGCAGAGTATTATTTATTAATTGATTTATTGCGGCGTATTATTTATTAATTTATTTATTGAGGACGATTATTTATTAATTAAATTATTGCGGACTATTATTTATTAATTTACTTATTGCGGACTATTATTTATGAATTTACTTATTGCGGAGTATTATTTATTAATTTATTTATTGCGGACTATTATTTATTAATTTACTTATTGCGGACTAATATTTATTAATTTATTTATTGCAGAGTATTATTTCATTATTTATTTATGGCGGACTATTATTTATTTATTCATTTAGGACTATTATTTATTAATTTACTTATTGCGGACTATTATTTATTAATTTATTTATTGCAGAGTATTATTTATTTATTTATTTATTGCGCACTATTTTGTATTGATTCATTTCAGACTATTATTTATTAATTTACTTATTGCGGACTATTAGGTAGTAATTTACTTATTACGGGCTATTATTTATTAATTTACTTATTGCGGAGTATTATTTATTAATTTATTTATTGCGGACTATTATTTATTAATTTACTTATTGCGGAGTATTATTTATTAATTTGTTTATTGCGGAGTATGATTTATTAATTTATTTATTAAGGACTATTATTTATTAATTTACTTATTTAGGACTATTATTTACCGAATTTACTTATTGCGGACTATTATTTATTAATTTATTTATTGCGGAGTATTATTTAATTATTTATTTATTGCGGACTATTATTTATTAATTTACTTTTTGCCGAGTATTATTTATTAATTGATTTATTGCAGAGTATTATTTATTAATTTATTTATTGAGGACGATTATTTATTAATTTAATTATTGCGGAGTATTATTTATTAATTTACTTATTGCGGACTATTATTTATTAATTTACTTATTGCGGACTATTATTTATTAATGTATTTATTGCAGAGTATTATTTAATTATTTATTTATTTCGGACTATTATTTATTTATTCATTTAGGACTATTATTAATTAATTTACTTATTGTGGACTATTATTGATGAATTTAGTTATTGCAGAGTATTATTTATTAATTTATTTATTGCGGACTATTTTTTATTCATTCATTTCGGACTATTATTTATTAAGTTACTTAATGCGGACTATTATTTATTAATTTACTCATTGCGGACTATTATTTATTAATTTACTTATTGCATACTATTATTTATTTATTTATTGCAGAGTATTTTTTATTAATAAATTTATTGCGGACTATTATTTGTTTATTCATTTCGGACTATTATTTATTAATTTACTTATTGCGGACTATTATTTAATCATTTATTTATTGCAGAGTATTATTTATTAATTTATTTTTTGCGGAGTATTATTTCTGTATTCATTTCGGACTATTATTTATTAATTTACTTATAGCAGAGTATTATTTATTAATTTATGTATTGCAGAGTATTATTTATTAATTTATTTATTGAAGAGTATTATTTATTAATTTATTTATTGCGGACCATTATTTATTAATCTACTTATTGCGGACTATTATTTACTAATTTATTTATTGCGGACTATTATTTATTTATTTATTTATTGTAGAGTATTATTAATGAATTTATTTATTGCGGACAATTATTTATTGATTCATTTCGGACTATTATTTATTAATTTACTTATTGCGGACTATTATTTATTAATTTGTTTATTGCAGAGTATCATTTATTAATTTATTTATTGCGGACTATTATTTATTTATTCATTTTGGACTATTATTTAATTATTTATTTATTGCAGACTATTATTTAATTATTTATTTATTGCGGACTATTATTTTTTAATTTATATATTGCAGGGTATTATTTATTAATTTATTTTTTGCGGAGTATTATCTATTAATGTATTTATTGCAGAGTATTATTTATTTATTTATTCATCGCAGACTATTATTTATTAAATTATTTATTGCGGACTATTATTTATTAATTTATTTATTGCGGGCTATTATTTATTAATTTACTTATTGCGGACTATTATTTATTAATTTACTTATTGAGGACTATTATTAATTAATTTACTTATTGCGGACTATTATTTATTAATTTACTTATTGCGGAGTATTATTTATTAATTTACTTATTGCGGACTATTATTTATTAATTTACTTATTGCAGAGTATTATTTATTAATTGATTTATTGCGGAGTAGTATTTATTAATTTATTTATTGAGGACGATTATTTATTAATTTAATTATTGCGGACTATTATTTAATTATTTACTTATTGCGGACTATTATTTATTAATTTACTTATTGCGGACTATTATTTATTAATTTACTTAATGCGGAGTATTATTTATTAATTTACTTATTGCGGACTATTATTTATTAATTTACTTATTGCAGAGTATTATTTATTAATTGATTTATTGCGGAGTAGTATTTATTAATTTATTTATTGAGGACGATGATTTATTAATTTAATTATTGCGGACTAATATTAAATTATTTACTTATTGCGGACTATTATTTATTAATTTACTTATTGCGGACTAATATTTATTAATTTATTTATTGCAGAGTATTATTTAATTATTTATTTATTGCGGACTATTATTTATTTATTCATTTAGGACTATTATTTAGTAATTTACTTATTGCGGAGTATTATTTATTAATTTATTTATTGCAGAGTATTATTTAGTAATTTATTTATTGCGGACTATTTTTTATTCATTAATTTCGGACTATTATTTATTAATTTACTGATTGCGGACTATTATTTATTAATTTACTTATTGCGGACTACTATTTATTAATTTACTTAGTGCGGACTATTATTTATTAATTTACTTATTGCGGCCTATTATTTATTTATTTACTTATTGCGGAGTATTATTTATTAATTTATTTATTGCGGACTATTATTTATTGATTTACTTATTGCGGAGTATTATTTATTAATTTGTTTATTGCGGAGTATGATTTATTAATTTATTTATTAAGGACTATTATTTATTAATTTACTTATTGTGGACTATTATTTATTAATTTACTTGTCGCGGACTATCATTTATAAATGTATTTATTGCGGAGTATTATTTAATTATTTATTTATTGCTGACTATTATTTATTAATTTACTTATTGCGGACTATTATTAATTAATTTACTTATTGCGGACTATTATTTATTAATTTATTTATTGCGGAGTATTATTTATTAATTTACTTGTTGCGGACTATTATTTATAAATTTACGTATTGCAGAGTATTATTTATTAATTGATTTATTGCGGAGTGTAATTTATTAATTTATTTATTGAGGACGATTATTTATTAATTTAATCATTGCGGACTATTATTTATTAATTTACTTATTGCGGACTATTATTTATTAATTTACTTATTGCGGACTATTATTTATTAATTTACTTATTGCGGAGTATTATTTATTAATTTATTTATTGCGGACTATTATTTATTAATTTACTTATTGCGGACTAATATTTATTAATTTATTTATTGCAGAGTATTATTTAATTATTTATTTATCGCGGACTATTATTTATTTATTCATTTAGGACTATTATTTATCAATTTACTTATTGTGGACTATTATTTAATAATTTATTTATTGCAGAGTATTATTTATTAATTTATTTATTGCGGACTATTTTTTATTCATTCATTTCGGACTATTATTTATTAATTTACTTATTGCGGACTATTATTTATTAATTAACTCATTGCGGACTATTATTTATTAATTTACTTATTGCATACTATTATTTATTAATTTATTTCTTGCAGAGTATTTTTTATTAATTAATTTATTGCGGACTATTATTTATTTAATTATTTATTGCGGACTATTATTTATTTATTCATTTAGGACTATTATTTAGTAATTTACTTATTGCGGAGTATTATTTATTAATTTATTTATTGCAGAGTATTATTTAGTAATTTATTTATTGCGGACTATTTTTTATTCATTCATTTCGGACTATTATTTATTAATTTACTGATTGCGGACTATTATTTATTAATTTACTTATTGCGGACTACTATTTATTAATTTACTTAGTGCGGACTATTATTTATTAATTTACTTATTGCGGCCTATTATTTATTTATTTACTTATTGCGGAGTATTATTTATTAATGTATTTATTGCGGACTATTATTTATTAATTTACTTATTGCGGAGTATTATTTATTAATTTGTTTATTGCGGAGTATGATTTATTAATTTATTTATTAAGGACTATTATTTATTAATTTACTTATTGTGGACTATTATTTATTAATTTACTTGTTGCGGACTATCATTTATAAATTTATTTATTGCGGAGTATTATTTAATTATTTATTTATTGCTGACTATTATTTATTAATTTACTTATTGCGGACTATTATTTATTAATTTGTTTATTGCGGAGTATTATTTATTAATTTATTTATTGCGGACTATTATTTAATTATTTATTTATTGCGGAGTATTATTTATTAATTTACTTATTGCGGACTATTATTTATAAATTTTCTTATTGCAGAGTATTATTTATTAATTGATTTATTGCGGAGTGTAATTTATTAATTTATTTATTGAGGACGATTATTTATTAATTTAATTATTGCGGACTATTATTTATTAATTTACTTATTGCGGACTATTATTTATTAATTTACTTATTGCGGAGTATTATTTATTAATTTATTTATTGCGGACTATTATTTATTAATTTACTTATTGCGGACTAATATTTATTGATTTATTTATTGCAGAGTATTATTTAATTATTTATTTATCGCGGACTATTATTTATTTATTCATTTAGGACTATTATTTATTAATTTACTTATTGTGGACTATTATTTAATAATTTATTTATTGCAGAGTATTATTTATTAATTTATTTATTGCGGACTATTTTTTATTCATTCATTTCGGACTATTATTTATTAATTTACTTATTGCGGACTATTATTTATTAATTTACTCATTGCGGACTATTATTTATTAATTTACTTATTGCGGACTATTATTTATTAATTTACTTATTGCGGACTAATATTTATTAATTTATTTATTGCAGAGTATTATTTAATTAATTATTTATTGCGGACTATTATTTATTTATTCATTTAGGACTATTATTTAGTAATTTACTTATTGCGGAGTATTATTTATTAATTTATTTATTGCAGAGTATTATTTAGTAATTTATTTATTGCGGACTATTTTTTATTCATTCATTTCGGACTATTATTTATTAATTTACTGATTGCGGACTATCATTTATTAATTTACTTATTGCGGACTACTATTTATTAATTTACTTAGTGCGGACTATTATTTATTAATTTACTTATTGCGGCCTATTATTTATTTATTTACTTATTGCTGAGTATTATTTATTAATTTATTTATTGCGGACTATTATTTATTAATTTACTTATTGCGGAGTATTATTTATTAATTTGTTTATTGCGGAGTATGATTTATTAATTTATTTATTAAGGACTATTATTTATTAATTTACTTATTGTGGACTATTATTTATTAATTTACTTGTTGCGGACTATCATTTATAAATTTATTTATTGCGGAGTATTATTTAATTATTTATTTATTGCTGACTATTATTTATTAATTTACTTATTGCGGACTATTATTAATTAATTTACTTATTGCGGACTATTATTTATTAATTTATTTATTGCGGAGTATTATTTATTAATTTACTTATTGCGGACTATTATTTATTAATTTACTTATTGCAGAGTATTATTTATTAATTGATTTATTGCGGAGTGTAATTTATTAATTTATTTATTGAGGACGATTATTTATTAATTTAATTATTGCGGACTATTATTTATTAATTTACTTATTGCGGACTATTATTTATTAATTTACTTATTGCGGACTATTATTTATTAATTTATTTATTGCGGAGTATTATTTATTAATTTATTTATTGCGGACTATTATTTATTAATTTACTTATTGCGGACTAATATTTATTAATTTATTTATTGCAGAGTATTATTTAATTATTTATTTATCGCGGACTATTATTTATTTATTCATTTAGGACTATTATTTATTAATTTACTTATTGTGGACTAATATTTAATAATTTATTTATTGCAGAGTATTATTTATTAATTTATTTATTGCGGACTATTTTTTATTCATTCATTTCGGACTATTATTTATTAATTTACTTATTGCTGACTATTATTTATTAATTTACTCATTGCGGACTATTATTTATTAATTTACTTATTGCATACTATTATTTATTAATATATTTCTTGCAGAGTATTTTTTATTAATTAAATTATTGCGGACTATTATTTGTTTATTCATTTCGGACTATTATTAATTAATTTACTTATTGCAGACTATTATTGAATCATTTATTTATTGCAGAGTATTATTTATTACTTTATTTGTTGCGGAGTATTATTTCTTTATTCATTTCGGACTATTATTTATTAATTTACTTATTGCAGACTATTATTTATTAATTTTTTATTGCAGAGTATTATTTATTAATTTATTTATTGAAGAGTATTATTTGTTAATTTATTTATTGCGGACCATTATTTATTAATCTACTTATTGCGGACTATTATTTACTAATTTATTTATTGCGGACTATTATTTATTTATTTTTTTATTGCAGAGTATTATTAATGCATTTATTTATTGCGGACAATTATTTATTGATTCATGTCGGACTATTATTTATTAACTTACTTATTGCGGACTATTATTTATTTATTTATTTATTGCAGAGTATTATTTATTAATTTATTTATTGCGGACTATTATTTATTTATTCATTTCGGACTATTATTTAATTATTTATTTATTGCGGAATATTATTTGTTTATTTATTTATTGCGGACTATTATTTTTATAATTTATATATTGCAGGGTATTATTTATTAATTTATTTTTTGCGGAGTATTATTTATTTATTTATTTATTGCAGAGTATTATTTATTTATTTATTTATCGCAGACTATTATTTATTAAATTATTTATTGCGGACTATTATTTAGTAATTTATTTATTGCGGACTATGATTTATTAATTTACTTATTGCGGACTATTATTTATTAATTTACTTATTGCGGACTATTATTTATTAATTTATTTATTGCGGACTATTATTTATTAATTTACTTATTGCGGAGTATTATTTATTAATTTACTTATTGCGGACTATTATTTATTAATTTACTTGTTGCAGAGTATTATTTATTAATTGATTTATTGCGGAGTAGTATTTATTGATTTATTTATTGAGGACGATTATTTATTAATTTAATTATTGCGGACTATTATTTAATTATTTACTTATTGCGGACTATTATTTATTAATTTACTTATTGCGGACTATTATTTATTAATTTACTTATTGCGGAGTATTATTTATTAATTTATTTATTGCAGAGTATTATTTATTAATTTATTTATTGCGGACTATTTTTTATTCATTCATTTCGGACTATTATTTATTAATTTACTTATTGCGGAGTATTATTTATTAATTTATTTATTGCGGACTATTATTTATTAATTTACTTATTGCGGAATATTATTTATTAATTTCTTTATTGCGGAGTATGATTTTTAAATTTATTTATTAAGGACTATTATTTATTAATTTACTTATTGTGGACTATTATTTATTAATTTACTTATTGCGGACTATTATTTATTAATTTACTTAGTGCGGACTATTATTTATTAATTTATGTATTGCGGAGTATTATTTAATTATTTATTTATTGCGGACTATTATTAATTAATTTACTTATTGCGGACTATTATTTATTAATTCACTTATTGCGTAGTATTATTTATTAATTTACTTATTGCGGACTATTATTTATAAATTTACTTATTGCGGAGTATTATGTATTAATTGATTTATTGCGGAGTATTATTTATTAATTTATTTATTGAGGACGAATATTTATTAATTTAATTATTGCGGACTATTATTTATTAATTTACTTATTGCGGACTATTATTTATTAATTTACTTATTGCGGACTATTATTTATTAATTTACTTATTGCGGAGTATTATTTATTAATTTATTTATTGCGGACTATGATTTATAAATTTACTTATTGCGGACTAATATTTATGAATTTATTTATTGCAGAGTATTATTTAATTATTTATGTATTGCGGACTATTATTTATTTATTCATTTAGGACTATTATTTATTAATTTACTTATTGTGGACTATTATTTATTAATTTATTTATTGCAGAGTATTATTTATTAATTTATTTATTGCGGACTATTTTTTATTCATTCATTTCGGACTATTATTTATTAATTTACTAATTGCGGACTATTATGTATTAATTTACTCATTGCGGACTATTATTTATTAATTTACTTATTGCATACTATTATTCATTATTAATTAATTTATTGCAGACTATTGTTTATTTATTTACTTATTGCGGACTATTATTTAATCATTTATTTATTGCAGAGTATTATTTATTAATTTATTTTTTGCGGAGTATTATTTCTTTATTCATTTCGGACTATTATTTATTAATTTACTTATTGCAGACTATTATTTATAAATTTATTTATTGCAGAGTATTATTTATTAATTTATTTATTGAAGAGTATTATTTATTAATTTATTTATTGCGGACTATTATTTATTAATCTACTTATTGCGGACTATTATTTACTAATTTATATATTGCGGACTATTATTTATTTATTTACTTATTGCAGAGTATTATTTATGAATTTATTTATTGCGGACAATGATTTATTGATTCATTTCGGACTATTATTTATTAATTTACTTATTGCGGACTATTATTTGTTAATTTATTTATTGCAGAGTATTATTTATTAATTTAGTTATTGCGGACTATTATTTATTTATACATTTCGGACTATTATTTAATTATTTATTTATTGCGGACTATCTTTTATTAATTTATTTATTGCGGACTATTATTTATTAATTTATATATTGCAGGGTATTATTTAATTATTTATTTTTTGCGGAGTATTATTTATTAATTTATTTATTGCAGAGTATTATTTATTTATTTATTTATCGCAGACTATTATTTATTAAATTATTTATTGCGGACTATTATTTATTAATTTATTTATTTCGGACTATTATTTATTCATTTATTTATTGCGGACTATTATTTATTTATTTATTTATTGCGGACTATTATTTATTAATTTATTTATTGCGGACTATTATTTATGAATTTATATATCGCAGAGTATTATTTATCAATTTATTTATAGAGGACTATTATTTATTTATTTATTTATTGCGGACTATTATTTATTAATTTATTTATTGCAGACTATTATATATTAATTTGTTTATTGCAGACTATTATTAATTAATTAATTTATTGCAGACTATTGTTTATTTATTTACTTACTGCGGACTATTATTTATTAATTTTTTAATTGCTGAGTATTATTTATTAATTTACTTATTGCGGACTATTATTTATTAATTTATTTATTGCAAAGTATTATTTATAAATTTATTTATTAAGGACTATTATTTATTTATTCATTTCGGACTATTATTTATTAATTTACTTAATGCGGACTATTATTTATTAATTTACTTATTGCGGACTATTATTTATTAATTTACTTATTGCAGAGTATTATTTATTAATTTATTTATTGCGGACTATTATTTATTAATTTTCTTCTGGCGGACTATTATTTATTAATTTACTTGTTGCGGACTAATTTGTATTAATTTACTTAGTGCGGACTATTATTTATTAATTTACTTATAGCGGACTATTATGTATCGAATTTACTTATTGCGGACTATAATTTATTAATTTATTTATTGCGGACTGTTATTTATTGATTTATTTATTGCGGACTATTATTTATTGATGTATTAGTTGCGGAGTATTATTTATTAATTTATTTATTGCGGACTATTATTTATTAATTTATTTATTGCGGACTATTATTTATTAATTTATTTATTGCGGACTATTATTTATTAATTTATATATCGCAGAGTATTATTTATCAATTTATTTATTGCAGACTATTTATTTATTAATTTACTTATAGCGGACTATTATTTATTAATGTGCTCATTGCGGACTATTATTTATGAATTTACTTATTGCGGACTATTATTTATCAATTTACTTATAGCGACTATTATTTATCGAATTTACTTATTGCAGACTATTATTTATTAATTTATTTATTGCGGAGTATTATTTATTAATTTATTTATTGCAGAGTATTATTTATTGATTTATTTATTGCGGAGTATTATTTATTAATTTACTTATTGCGGACTATTATTTATTAATTTATTTATTGCAGACTATTAGTTATTAATTTATTTATTGCGGACTATTTTTTATTAATTTAGTTACTGCAGACTATTATTTATAAATTTACTTATTGCGGACTATTATTTATTTATTTACGTATTGCGGAGTATTATTTATTGATTCATTTATTGCGGAGTATTATTTATTAATTTGTTTATTGCGGAGTATTATTTATTAATTTACTTATTGCGGACTATTATTTATTATTTATTTATTGTGGAGTATTTTTTATTAATTTATTTATTGCGGACTATTATTTATTAATTTATTCATTGCAGAGTATTTTTTATTAAATAATTTATTACGGAGTATTATTTATTAATTTATTTATCGAGGACTATTATTTAACAATTTACATCTTCCGGACTATTATTTATTAATTTACTTATTGCGGACTATTATTTATTAATTTACTTATTGCGGCTATTATTTATTAATTTACGTATTGCGGACTATTATTTATTAATTTACTTATTGCGGACTATTATGTATTAATTTACTTAATGCGGACTATTATTTATTTATTTACTTATTGCGGACTATTATTTATTAATTTATTTATTGCGGAGTATTATTTATTAATTTATTTTTTGCGGACTATTATTTATTAATTTACCTATTGCGGAGTATTATTTATTATTTATTTATTGCGGAGTATGATTTATTAATTTATTTATTGAGGACTATTATTTATTAATTTACTTATTGTGGACTATTTTTTATTAATTTACTTATTGCGGACTATTATTTATTAATTTACTTATCGCGGAGTATTATTTATTAATTTATTTATTGCGGAGTATTATTTATTAATTTATTTATTGCGGGATATTATTTATTAATTTACTTATTGCGGATTATTATTAATTAATTTACTTATTGCGGACTATTATTTATTAATTTACTTATTGCGGAGTATTATTTATTAATTTACTTATTGCGGACTATTATTTATTAATTTACTTGTTGCGGACTAATTTTTATTAATTTACTTAGTGCGGACTATTATTTATTAATTTACTTATTGCGGACTATTATGTATCGAATTTACTTATTGCGGACTACAATTTATTAATTTATTTATTGCGGACTGTTATTTATTGATTTATTTATTGCGGACTATTATTTATTGATTTATTTATTGCGGAGTATTATTTATTAATTTATTTATTGCGGACTATTGTTTATTAATTTATTTATTGCGGACTATTATTTATTAATTTATTTATTGCGGACTATTATTTATTAATTTATATATCGCAGAGTATTATTTATCAATTTATTTATTGCAGACTATTTATTTATTAATTTACTTATTGCGGACTATTATTTATTAATTTGCTCATTGCGGACTATTATTTATGAATTTACTTATTGCGGACTATTATTTATCAATTTACTTATTGCGGACTATTATTTATCGAATTCACTTATTGCGACTAATATTTATCGAATTCACTTATTGCGGACTATTATTTATTAATTTATTTATTGCAGAGTATTATTTATTAATTTATTTATTGCAGAGTATTATTTATTGATTTATTTATTGCGGAGTATTATTTATTAATTTACTTATTGCGGACTATTATTTATTAATTTATTTGTTGCTGAGTATTATTACTTAATTTTTTTATTGCGGACTATTATTTATTAATTTATTTATTGCAGACTATTATTTATTAATTTACTTATTGCGGACTATTATTTAATTATTTAGTTACTGCAGACTATTATTTATTAATTTACTTATTTCGGACTATTATTTATTAATTTACGTATTGCGGAGTATTATTTATTGATTTATTTATTGCGGACTATTATTTATTAATTTATTTATTGCGGACTATTATTTATTATTTATTTATTGTGGAGTATTATTTATTAATGTATTTATTGCGGACTATTATTTATTAATTTATTCATTGCAGAGTATTTTTTATTAATTAATTTATTGCGGAGTATTATTTATTAATTTATTTATTGAGGACTATTATTTAATAATTTACATCTTCCGGACTATTATTTATTAATTTAGTTATTGCGGACTATTATTTATTAATGTACTTATTGCGGACTATTATTTATTAATTTACTTATTGCGGACTATTATTTATTAATTTACTTATTGCGGACTATTATTTATTAATTTACTTATTGCGGACTATTATTTATTAATTTATTTATTGCGGAGTATGATTTATTAATTTATTTATTGAGGACTATTATTTATTAATTTACTTATTGTGGACTATTATTGATTAATTTACTTATTGCGGACTATTATTTATTAATTTACTTATCCCGGAGTATTATTTATTAATTTATTTATTGCGGAGTATTATTTATTAATTTATTTATTGCGGGATATTATTTATTAATTTACTTATTGCGGATTATTATTAATTAATTTACTTATTGCGGACTATTATTTATTAATTTACTTATTGCGGACTATTATTTATTAATTTACTTATTGCAAACTATTATTTATTAATTTACTTATTGCGGA
Organism: Euprymna scolopes; assembly: GCF_053919585.1. Classification (NCBI taxonomy): domain Eukaryota; kingdom Metazoa; phylum Mollusca; class Cephalopoda; order Sepiida; family Sepiolidae; genus Euprymna; species Euprymna scolopes. The sequence goes on from NC_136491.1 coordinate 59,716,369, forward strand.
CTATTATTTATTAATTTACTTATTGCGGAGTATTATTTATTATTTGATTTATTGCGGAGTATTATTTATTAATTTATTTATTGAGGACGATTATTTATTAATTTAATTATTGCGGACTAATATTTATTAATTTACTTATTGCGGACTATTATTTATTAATTTACTTATTGCGGACTATTATTTATTAATGTACTTATTGCGGACTACTATTTATTAATTTATTTATTGCGGACTATTATTTATTAATTTACTTATTGCGGACTAATATTTATTAATTTATTTATTGCAGAGTATTATTTAATTATTTGTTTATTGCGGACTATTATTTATGTATTCATTTAGGACTATTATTTATTAATGTACTTATTGCGGACTATTATTTATTAATTTATTTATTGCAGAGTATTATTTATTAATTTATTTATTGCGGACTTTTATTTATTTATTCATTTCGGACTATTATTTATTAATTTATTTATTGCGGACTATTATTTATAAATTTATTTATTGCGGAGTAATGTTTATTAATGTATTTATTGCGGACTATTATTTATTAATTTACTTATTGCGGACTATTATTTATTAATTTACTTATTGCGGACTATTATTTATTAATTTACTTATTGAGGACGATTATTTATTAATTTACTTATTGCGGAGTATTATTTATTAATTTATTTATTGCGGAGTATTATTTAGTAGTTTATTTATTGCGGAGTATTATTTATTAATTTATTTATTGTGGACAATTATTTATGTATTTATTTATTGCGGAGTATTATTTATTAACTTATTTATTGCGGACTATTATTTATTAATTTGTTTATTGCAGACTATTATTAATTAATTAATTTATTGTAGACTATTATTTATTTATTTATATATTGCGGACTATTATTTATTAATTTATTTATTGCGGACTATTATTTATCTATTTACTTATTGCAGACTATTATTTATTAATTTACTTATTGCGGACTATTATTTATTAATTTATTTATTGCAGAGTATTATTTATTAATTTATTTATTGCAGACTATTATTTATTAATTTACTTATTGCAGACTATTTTTTATTAATTTCCTTATTGCGGACTATTATTTATTAATTTACTTATTGCGGACTATTATTTATTAATTTACTTATTGCGGACTATTATAGATTACTTTATTTATTGTGGAGTATTATTTATGAATTTGTTTATTGTGGACTATTATTTATTAATTTATTTATTGCGGAGTATTATTTATTAATTTACTTATTGCGACTATTATTTATCGAATTCACTTATTGCGGACTATTATTTATTAATTTATTTATTGCAGAGTATTATTTATTAATTTAGTTACTGCAGACTATTATTTATTAATTTATTATTGCGGACTATTATTTATTAATTTACGTATTGCGGAGTATTATTTATTGATTTATTTATTGCGGACTATTATTTATTAATTTATTTATTGCGGACTATTATTTATTATTTATTTATTGTGGAGTATTATTTATTAATGTATTTATTGCGGACTATTATTTATTAATTTATTCATTGCAGAGTATTATTTATTAATTAATTTATTGCGGAGTATTATTTATTAATTTATTTATTGAGGACTATTATTTAATAATTTACATCTTCCGGACTATTATTTATTAATTTAGTTATTGCGGACTATTATTTATTAATTTACTTATTGCTGCTATTATTTATTAATTTACTTATTGCGGACTATTATTTATTAATTTACTTATTGCGGACTATTATTTATTAATTTACTTATTGCGGACTATTATTTATTAATTTACTTATTGCGGACTATTATTTATTAATTTATTTATTGCGGAGTATGATTTATTAATTTATTTATTGAGGAATATTATTTATTAATTTACTTATTGTGGACTATTATTGATTAATTTACTTATTGCGGACTATTATTTATTAATTTACTTATCCCGGAGTATTATTTATTAATTTATTTATTGCGGAGAATTATTTATTAATTTATTTATTGCGGGATATTATTTATTAATTTAATTATTGCGGACTAATATTTATTAATTTACTTATTGCGGACTATTATTTATTAATTTACTTATTGCGGACTATTATTTATTAATTTACTTATTGCGGACTACTATTTATTAATTTATTTATTGCGGACTATTATTTATTAATTTACTTATTGCGGACTAATATTTATTAATTTATTTATTGCAGAGTATTATTTAATTATTTGTTTATGGCGGACTATTATTTATTTATTCATTTAGGACTATTATTTATTAATGTACTTATTGCGGACTATTATTTATTAATTTATTTATTGCAGAGTATTATTTATTAATTTATTTATTGCGGACTTTTATTTATTTATTCATTTCAGACTATTATTTATTAATTTATGTATTGCGGACTATTATTTATAAATTTATTTATTGCTGAGTAATGTTTATTAATGTATTTATTGCGGACTATTATTTATTAATTTACTTATTGCGGACTATTATTTATTAATTTACTTATTGCGGACTATTATTTATTAATTTACTTATTGCGGACTATTATTTATTAATTTACTTATTGCGGAGTATTATTTATTAATTTATTTATTGCAGAGTATTATTTAGTAGTTTATTTATTGCGGAGTATTATTTATTAATTTATTTATTGTGGACAATTATTTATGTATTTATTTATTGCGGAGTATTATTTATTAACTTATTTTTTGCGGACTATTATTTATTAATTTGTTTATTGCAGACTATTATTAATTAATTAATTTATTGTAGACTATTATTTATTTATTTATATATTGCGGACTATTATTTATTAATTTATTTATTGCGGACTATTATTTATCTATTTACTTATTGCAGACTATTATTTATTAATTTATTTATTGCAGAGTATTATTTATTTATTCATTTCTCACTATTACTTATCAATTAACTTATTGCGGACTATTATTTATTAATTTATTTATTGCAGAGTATTATTTATTTATTTATTTATTAAGGACTATTATTTATTAATTTACTTATTGCGGACTATTTTTTATTAATTTCCTTATTGCGGACTATTATTTATTAATTTACTTAGTGCGGACTATTATTTATTAATTTACTTATTGCGGACTATTATTTATTAATTTACTTATTGCGGACTATTATTTATTAATTTATTTATTGCAGAGTATTATTTATTAATTTATTTATTGCGGACTATTATTTATTAATTTACTTATTGCAGACTATTTTTTATTAATTTCCTTATTGCGGACTATTATTTATTAATTTACTTATTGCGGACTATTATTTATTAATTTACTTATTGCGGACTATTATAGATTACTTTATTTATTGCGGAGTATTATTTATGAATTTGTTTATTGCGGACTATTATTTATTAATTTATTTATTGCGGAGTATTATTTATTAATTTACTTAATGCGGACTATTATTTATTAATTTATTTATTGTGGAGTATTATGTATTAATTTATTTATTGGGGAGTATTATTTATTAATTTATTTATTGAGGACTATTATTTATTAATTTAATTATTGCGGACTATTATTTATTAATTTACTTATTGCGGACTATTATTTATTAATTTACTTATTGCGGACAATTATTTATTTATTTACTTGTTGTGGAGTATTATTTAATCATTTATTTATTGCAGAGTATTATTTATTACTTTATTTATTACGGAGTATTATTTATTAATTTATTTATTACGGAGTATTATTTATTAATTTATTTATTGTGGACAATTATTTATGTATTGATTTATTGCGGACTATTATTTATTAACTCATTTATTGCGGACTATTATTTATTAATTTGTTTATTGCAAACTATTATTAATTAATTTATTTATTGTAGACTATTATTTATTAATTTATTTATTGCGGAGTATGTTTTTTTAATTTACTTATTGCGGACTATTATTTATTAATTTATTTATTGCAGAGTATTATTTATTAATTTATTTATTGCGGACTATTATTCATTTATTAATTTCTCACTATTATTTATCAATTCTCTTATTGCGGACTATTATTTATTAATTTATTTATTGCAGAGTATTATTTATTAATTAATTTATTGAGGACTATTATTTATTTATTCATTTCGGACTATTATTTATTTATTTACTTATTGCGGACTATTATTTATTAATTTACTTATTGCGGACAATTATTTTTAAATTTATTTATTGCAGAGTATTATTTATTAATTTATTTATTGAGGACTATTTTTTAGTTATTCATTTCAAACTATTATTTACTAATGTACTCATTGCGGACTATTATTTATTAATTCATTTATTGCAGAGTATTATTTATTAATTTACTTATTGCGGACTATTATTTATTAATTTTCTTATGGCAGACTATTATTTATTAATTTACTTATTTCGGACTATTATTTATTAATTTACTTATTGCGGACTATTATTTATAAATTTACCGATCGCGGACTATTATTTATTAATTTAATTATTGCGGACTATTATTTATTAATTCACTTATTGCGGACTATTATATATTAATTTATTTATTGCGGAGTATTATTTATTAATTTATTTATTGTGGACAAGTATTTATTTATTTATTCATTTCGCACTATTATTTATTAATTTATTTTTTGCGGACTATTGTTTATTAATTTATTTATTGCAGAGTATTATTTATTGATTTATGTATTGCAGAGTATTATTTATTAATTTATTTCTTGTAGACTATTATTTATTGATTTATTTATTGCGGACTATGATTTATTAATTTATTTATTGCGGACTATTATTTATTAATTTATTTATTGCGGAGTAGTATTTATTAATTTATTTGTTGCGGAGTATTATTTATTAATTTATTTATTGCAGAGTATTATTAATCAATTTATTTATTGCAGACTATTATTTATTGATTTATTTATTGCGGACTATTATTTATTAATTTTTTTCTTGCGGAGTATTATTTATTAATTTATTTATTGTGGACAATTATTTATGTATTTATTTATTGCGGAGTATTATTTATTAACTTATTTATTGTGGACTATTATTTATTAATTTTTTTATTGCAGACTATTATTAATTAATTTATTTATTGAGGACTATTATTTATTAATTTATATATTGTCGGACTATTATATATTAATTTACTTATTGTGGACTATTATTTATCAATTTACTTATTGCGGACTATTATTTATTAATTTATTTATTGCAGAATATTATTTATTAATTTATATATTGCGGAATATTATTTATTTATTCATTTCTGACAATTATTTATTAATTTACTTATTGCGGACTATTTTTTATTAATTTATTTATTGCGGAGTATTATTTATTAATTTATTTATTGCGGAGTATTATTTAATGATTTATTTATTGCAGAGTATTATTTATTAATTTACTTATTGCAGACAATTTTATTTATTAATTTATTTATTGCGGACTATGTTTTATTAAGTTATTTATTGCGGAGTATAATTTATTAATTTATTTATTGCGGAGTATTATTTATTAATTCATTTATTGTGGACAATTATTTTTTTATTTATTTATTGCAGAGTATTATTTATTTATTTATTTATTGCCGACTATTATTTATTAATTTGTTTATTGCGGAGTATTATTTATTACTTTACTTATTGCGGACTATTATTTATTAATTTACTTATTTCAGAGTATTATTTATTAATTTATTTATTGCGGACTATTATTTATTTATTAATTTCTCACTATTATTTATCAATTCCCTTATGGCGGACTATTATTTATTAATTTATTTATTGCGGACTATTATTTATCAATTTATTTATTGCAGAGTATTATTTATTAATTTATTTATTGCGGACTATTATTTATTAATTTACTTATTGCGGACTATTATTTTTTAATTTACTGATGCGGACTATTATTTTTTAATTTACTTATGCGGACTATTATTTATTAAGTTACTTATTGCGGACTATTATTTATTAATTTACTTATTGCGGACTATTATATATTAATTTATTTATTGCGGAGTATTATTTATTAATTTATTTATTGCAGACTATTTTTTATTAATTTATTTATTGCGGACTATTATTTATTTATTGACATATTGCGGAGTATTATTTATTAATTTATTTATTGCGGAGTATTATTTAATTATTTATTTTTTGCAGACTTTTATGTATTAATTTACTTATTGCAGACTATTATTTTATAATTTATTCATTGCGGACTATTATTTATTAATTTACTTATTGCGGACTATTATTTATTAATTTACTTATTGCGGACTATTATTTATTAATTTACTTATTGCGGAGTATTGTTTAGTAATTGATTTATTGCGGAGTATTATTTAATCATTTATTTATTGAGAACTATTATTTATTAATTTACTTATTGCGGACTATTATTTATTAATTTACTTATGGCGGACTATTATTTATTAATTTACTTATTGCGGAGTATTATTTATTAATTTACTTATTGCAGACAATTATTTATTAATTTACTTATTGCGGAGTATAATTTATTAATTTATTTATTGCAGAGTATTATTTATTAATTTATTTATAGCAGAGTATTATTTATCAATTTACTTATTGCGGACTATTATTTATTTATTTATTTAGTGCAGAGTATTATTTAATTATTTCTTATATTGTTGACTATTATTTATTTATTCATTTCGGACTATTATTTAATCATTTATTTATTGCGGACTATTATTTATTACTTTATTTATTGCAGAGTATTATTTATTAATTTGTTTATTGCGGACTATTATTTATTCATTCATTTGGGACTATTATTTATAAATTTACTTATTGCGGACTATTATTTATTAATTTACTTATTGCGGACTAGTCTTTATCAATTAACTTATTGCAGACTATTATTTATCAATTTATTTATTGCAGAGTATTATTTATTAATTTATGTATTGCGGACTATTATTTATTTATTCATTTTGGACTATTATTTATTAATTTACTTATTGCGGGATATTATTTAATTATTTATTTATTGCAGAGTATTATTTATTAATTTATTTATTGCAGACTATTATTTATTAATTTACTTATTGCGGACTATAATTTAATAATTTACTTATTGCTGACTATTATTTATTAATTTACTTATTGCGGACTATTATTTATTAATGTATGTATTGCAGAGTATTATATAATGATTTATTTATTGCGGACTATTATTTATTGATTCATTTCGGACTATTATTTATTAATTTACTTATTGCGGACTATTATTTGTTAGTTTATTTATTGCAGAGTATTATGTATTAATTTATTTATCGCGGACTATTATTTATTTATTTATTTCGGACTATTATTTATTAATTTATTTATTGCGGACTATTATTTATTAATCTATTTACTGCGGTCTATTATTTTTTAATTGATTTATTGCGGAGTATTATTTATTAATTTATTTATTGCGGACTATTATTTATTTATTTATTTATTGTAGAGTATTATTTATTAATTTATTTATTGCGGACTATTATTTATTTATTCATTTCGCACTATTATTTATTAATTTATTTTTTGCGGACTATTGTTTATTAATTTATTTATTGCAGAGTATTATTTATTGATTTATGTATTGCAGAGTATTATTTAATTATTTATTTCTTGTAGACTATTATTTATTGATTTATTTATTGCGGACTATTAATTATTAATTTATTTATTGCGGACTATTATTTATTAATTTATTTATTGCGGAGTAGTATTTATTAATTTATTTGTTGCGGAGTATTATTTATTAATTTATTTATTGCAGAGTATTATTAATCAATTTATTTATTGCAGACTATTATTTATTGATTTATTTATTGCGGACTATTATTTATTAATTTTTTTCTTGCGGAGTATTATTTATTAATTTATTTATTGTGGACAATTATTTATGTATTTATTTATTGCGGAGTATTATTTATTAACTTATTTATTGTGGACTATTATTTATTAATTTTTTTATTGCAGACTATTATTAATTAATTTATTTATTGAGGAGTATTATTTATGTATACATGTCGGACTATTATATATTAATTTACTTATTGTGGACTATTATTTATCAATTTACTTATTGCGGACTATTATTTATTAATTTATTTATTGCAGAATATTATTTATTAATTTATATATTGCGGAATATTATTTATTTATTCATTTCTGACAATTATTTATTAATTTACTTATTGCGGACTATTTTTTATTAATTTATTCATTGCGGAGTATTATTTATTAATTTATTTATTGCGGAGTATTATTTAATGATTTATTTATTGCAGAGTATTATTTATTAATTTACTTATTGCGGAGTATTATTTATTAATTTATTTGTTGCGGAGTATTATAAATTAATTTACTTGTTGCGGACTATTATTTATTTATTGATTTATTGCGGACTATTATTTATTAATTTATTTATTGTGGTCTATTATTCACTAATTGATTTATTGCGGACTATTATTTATTGATTTATTTATTGGGGACTATTATGTATTTATTTATTTATTGCGGAGTATTATTTATTAATGTATTTATTGGGGACTATTATGTATTTATTTATTTATTGCGGAGTATTATTTATTTATGTATTAATTGTGGACTACTATTTTTTAATTTATTAATTGCGGACTATTATTTATTAATTTGTTTATTGCGGAGTATAATTTATTGATTTATTTATTGCGGAGTATTATTTATTAATTTATTTATTGCGGAGTATTATTTATTAATTTATTTATTGCGGAGTATTATTTGTTAATTTATTTATTGCGGACTATTATTTATTGATTTATTTATTGCGGACTATTATTTATTAATTTATGTATTGCGGACTATTATTTATTGATTTATTTATTGCGGACTATTATTTATTAATTTATTTATTGCGGACTATTATTTAATTATTTATTTATTGCAGACTGTTATTTATTAATTTATTTATTGCAGACTATTATTTATTAATGTATTTATTGCGGAGTATTATTTATTAATTTATTTATTGCGGAGTATTATTTATCAATTTATTTATTGCGGAGTATTATTTATTAATTTATTTATTGCAGAGTATTATTTATTTATTCATTTCGGACTATTATTTATTAATTTACTTATTGCAGACTATTATTTATTAATTTATTTATTGCGGAGTAATGTTTATTAATTTATTTATTGCGGAGTATTATTTATTAATTTATTTATTGCAGAGTATTATTAATTAATTTATTTATTGCAGACTATCATTTATTAATTTCTTTATTGCGGACTATTATTTATTAATTTATTTATTGCGGAATATTATTTATTAATTTATTTATTGCACAGTATTATTAATTAATTTATTTATTGCAGACTATCATTTATTAATTTACTGATTGCGGACTAGTATTTATTGATTTATTGATGTCGGAGTATTATTTATTAATTTACTTATTGCGGACTATTTTTTATTAATTTCTGTATTGCGGTGTATTATTTATTAATTTACTTATTGCGGACTATTATTTATTAATTTATTTATTGCGGACTATTATTTATTAATTGATTTATTGCGGAGTATTATTTATTAATTTACTTATTGCAGAGTATTATTTATTTATTTACTTATTGCGGACTATGATTTAATTATGTATTTATTGCGGACTATTATTTATTAATTCACTTATTGCGGACTATTATTTAATTATTTATTTATTGCAGAGTATTATTTATTAATTTATTTATTGCGGACTATTATTTATTTATTCATGTCGGACTATTATTTTTTAATTTACTTATTGCGGACTATTATTTATAAATTTATTTATTGCAGAGTATTATTTATTAATTTATTTATAGAGGAGTATTATTTATTTATTCATTTTGGACTATTATTTATTAATTTACTTAATGCGGACTATTATTTATTAATTTATTTATTGCGGAGTATTATTTATTAATTTATTTATTGCAGAGTATTATTTATTAATTTATTTATTGCAGACAATTTTTAATAATTTATTTATTGCGGACTATGTTGTATTAATTTATTTATTGCGGAGTATTATTTATTAATTTATTTATTGCGGAGTATTATTTATTAATTCATTTATTGGGGCCAATTATTTATTCATTTATTTATTGCGGAGTATTATTTATTAATTTATTTATTGCGGACTATTATTTATTAATTATTTTATTGCGGAGTATTTTTTATTAATGTTTTATTGCCGAGTATTATTTGTTAATTTACACATTGCGGACTATTACTTATTAATTGATTTATTGCAACTATTACTTATTAATTGATTTATTGCGGAGTATTATTTATTAATTTACTTATTGCAGACTATTATTTATAAATGTATTTATCGCGGAGTATTATTTATTAATTTATTTATAGCGGAGCATTATTTATTAATGTATTTATTTCGGACTATTATTATTAATTTATTTATTTCGGAGTATTATTTACTAATTGATTTATTGCGGACTATTATTTATTAATTTATTTATTGCGGACTATTTTTTACTAATTGATTTATTGCGGACTATTGTTCATTAATTTATTTATTGCGGACTATTAATTATTAATTTATTTATTGCGGATTATTATTTATTAATTTATTCATTGCGGACTATTATTTATTGATTTATTTATTGCGGACTGTTATTTATTAATTTATTAAGTGGAGACAATTATTTATTGATTTATTTATTGCGGACTATTATTTGTAAATTTCTTTATTGCGGACTATTATTTATTAATTTATTTATTGCGGATGATTATTTATTTATTCATTTCTACCTATTATTTATCAATTCACTTATTGCGGACTATTATTTATTAATTTTTTTATTGCAGAGTATTATTTATCAATTTACTTATTGCGGATTATTATTTATTAATTCATTTATTGCGGAGTATTATTTATTAGTTTATTTATTGCGGAGTATTATTTAATGATTTATTTATTGCAGAGTATTATTTATTAATTTACTTATTGCAGACAATTTTATTTATTAACTTATTCATTGCGGACTATGTTTTATTAATTTATTTATTGCGGAGTATTATTTATTAATTTATTTATTGCGGAGTATTATTTATTAAGTCATTTATTGTGGACAATTATTTATTTATTTATTTATTGCAGACTATTAATTATTAATTTATTTATTTCGGACTATTTTTTATTAATTTGTTTATTGCTGAGTATTATTTATTAATTTATTTATTGCGGAGTATTATTTATTAATTTATTTATTGCGGAGTATTATTTATTACTTTACTTATTGCGGACTATTATTTATTAATTGATTTATTGCGGACTATTATTTATTAATTTATTTATTGCGGACTATTATTTAAAAATTGATTTATTGCGGACTATTATTTATTAATTTATTTATTGCAGAGTATTATTTATTTATTTATTTATTGCGGACTATTATTTATTAATTTACTTATTGCGGACTATTATACATTACTTTATTTATTGCGGAGTATTATTTATGAATTTGTTTATTGCGGACTATTATTTATTAATTTATTTATTGCGGAGTATTATTCATTAATTTACTTAATGCGGACTATTATTTATTAATTTATTTATTGCGGAGTATTATGTATTAATTTATTAATTGTGGAGTAGTATTTATGAATTTACTTATTGAGGACTATTATTTATTAATTTAATTATTGCGGACTATTATTTATTAATTTACTTATTGCGGACTATTATTTATTAATGTACTTATTGCGGACTATTGTTTATTAATTTACTTATTGCGGACTATTATATTTTATTTACTTATTCAGGACTATTATTTATTAATTTACTTATTGCGGACTATTATTTATTTATATACTTATTGTGGAGTATTATTTATTAATTTATTTATTGCAGAGTATTATTTATCAATTTATTTATTACGGAGTATTATTTATTAATTTATTTATTGTGGACAATTATTTATGTATTTATTTATTGCGGACTATTATTTATTAACTGATTTATTGCGGACTATTATTTATTAATTTGTTTATTGCAAACTATTATTAATTAATTTATTTATTGTAGACTATTATTTATTTATTTACTTATTGCGGACTATTATTTATTAATTTATTTATTGCGGAGTATTATTTTTAATTTACTTATTGCGGACTATTATTTATTACTTTATTTATTGCAGAGTATTATTTATTAATTTATTTATTGCGGACTATTATTCATTTATTCATTTCTCACTATTATTTATCAATTCTCTTATTGCGGACTATTATTTATTAATTTATTTATTGCAGAGTATTATTTATTAATTAATTTATTTAGGACTATTATTTATTTATTCATTTCGGACTATTATTTATTTATTTACTTATTGCGGACTATTATTTATTAATTTACTTATTGCGGACAATTTTTTTTTAATTTATTTATTGCAGAGTATTATTTATTAATTTACTTATTGAGGACTATTTTTTAGTTATTGATTTCAAACTATTATTTACTAATTTACTTATTGCGGACTATTATTTATTATTTTATTTATTGCAGAGTATTATTTATTAATTTACTTATTGCGGAATATTATTTATTAATTTTTTTATGGCGGACTATTATTTATTAATTTACTTATTGCGGACTATTATTTGTTAATTTACTTATTGCGGACTATTATTTATTAATTTACCGATCGCAGACTATTATTTATTAATTTAATTATTGCGGACTATTATTTATTAAGTTACTTATTGCGGACTATTATTTAATAATTTACTTATAGCTGACTATTATTTATTAATTTACTTATTGCGGACTATTATTTATTAATTTATTTATTGCGGACTATTATTTGTTAGTTTATTTATTGCAGAGTATTATGTATTAATTTATTTATCGCGGACTATTATTTATTTATTTATTTCGGACTATTATTTATTAATTTATTTATTGGGGACAATTATTTATTAATTTATTTATTGCAGAGTATTATTTATTAATTTATTTATTGCGGAGTATTATTTATTAATTTATGTGTTGCAGAGTATTATTAATTAATTTATTTATTGCAGACTATTGTTTATTAAATTATTTATTGCGGACAATTATTTATTAATTTATTTATTGCGGAGTATTATTGATTAATTTATTTATTGTGGACAAGTATTTATGTATTTATTTATTGCGGAGTATTATTTATTAACTTATTTAATGCGGACTATTATTTATTTATTTATTGTAGAGTATTATTTATTAATTTATTTATTGCGGACTATTATTTATTTATTCATTTAACACTATTATTTATTAATTTATTTTTTGCGGACTATTGTTTATTAATTTATTTATTGCAGAGTATTATTTATTGATTTATGTATTGCAGAGTATTATTTATCAATTTATTTCTTGTAGACTATTATTTATTGATTTATTTATTGCGGACTATTAATTATTAATTTATTTATTGCGGACTATTATTTATTAATTTATTTATTGCGGAGTAGTATTTATTAATTTATTTGTTGCGGAGTATTATTTATTAATTTATTTATTGCAGAGTATTATTAATCAATTTATTTATTGCAGACTATTATTTATTGATTTATTTATTGCGGACTATTATTTATTAATTTTTTTCTTGCAGAGTATTATTTATTACTGTATTTATTGCGGAGTATTATTTATTAATTTATTTATTGTGGACAATTATTTATGTATTTATTTATTGCGGAGTATTATTTATTAACTTATTTATTGTGGACTATTATTTATTAATTTATTTATTGCAGACTATTATTAATTAATTTATTTATTGAGGAGTATTATTTATGTATACATGTCGGACTATTATATATTAATTTACTTATTGTGGACTATTATTTATCAATTTACTTATTGCGGACTATTATTTATTAATTTATTTATTGCAGAATATTATTTATTAATTTATATATTGCGGAATATTATTTATTTATTCATTTCTGACAATTATTTATTAATTTACTTATTGCGGACTATTTTTTTTTAATTTATTTATTGCGGAGTATTATTTATTAATTTATTTATTGCGGAGTATTATTTAATGATTTATTTATTGCAGAGTATTATTTATTAATTTACTTATTGCAGACAATTTTATTTATTAATTTATTTATTGCGGACTATGTTTTATTAAGTTATTTATTGCGGAGTATAATTTATTAATTTATTTATTGCGGAGTATTATTTATTAATTGATTTATTGTGGATAATTATTTATTTATTTATTTATTGCAGAGTATTATTTATTTATTTATTTATTGCGGACTATTATTTATTAATTTATTTGTTGCGGAGTATTATTTATTAATTTATTTGTTGCGGAGTATTATTTATTAATTTATTTATTGCGGACTATTATTTGTTAATTTATTTGTTGCGGAGTATTATTTATTAATTTATTTGTTGCGGAGTATTATTTATTTATTTACTTGTTGTGGACTATTATTTAATTATTGATTTATTGCGGACTATTATTTATTAATTTATTTATTGCGGTCTATTATTCACTTATTGATTTATTGCTGACTATTATTTATTGATTTATTTATTGGGGACTATTATGTATTTATTTATTTATTGCGGAGTATTATTTATTAATGTATTTATTGGGGACTATTATGTATTTATTTATTTATTGCGGAGTATTATTTATTTATGTATTAATTGTGGACTACTATTTTTAATTTATTAATTGCGGACTATTATTTATTAATTTGTTTATTGCGGAGTATAATTTATTGATTTATTTATTGCGGAGTATTATTTATTAATTTATTTATTGCGGAGTATTATTAATTAATTTATTTATTGCGGAGTATTATTTATTAATTTATTTATTGCGGAGTATTATTTAATAAGTTATTTATTGTGGAGTATTTTTTATTAATTTATTTATTGCGGACTATTATTTATTAATTTATTTATTGCGGACTATAATTTATTGATTTATTTATTGTGGACTATTATTTATTAATTTATGTATTGCGGAGTATTATTTATTAATTTATTTATTGCGGAGTATTATTTATTAATTTATTTATTGCAGAGTATTATTTATTAATTTATTTATTGTGGAGTATTATTTATTAATTTATTTATTTTGGAGTATTATTTATTAATTTATTTATTGCGGACTATTATTTATTGATTTATTTATTGCGGACTATTATTTATTTATTTATTTATTGTGGACTATTATTTATTAATTTATTTATTGCAGACTATTATTTATTCATTTATTTATTGCAGACTATTATTTATTAATGTATTTATTGCGGAGTATTATTTATTAATTTATTTATTGCGGAGTATTATTTATCAATTTATTTATTGCGGAGTATTATTTATTAATTTATTTATTGCAGAGTATTATTTATTTATTCATTTCGGACTATTATTTATTAATTTACTTATTGCAGACTATTATTTATTAATTTATTTATTGCGGAGTAATGTTTATTAATTTATTTATAGCGGAGTATTATTTATTAATTTATTTATTGCAGAGTATTATTAATTAATTTATTTATTGCAGACTATCATTTATTAATTTATTTATTGCGGACTATTATTTATTAATTTATTTATTGCGGAGTATTATTTATTAATTTATTTATTGCACAGTATTATTAATTAATTTATTTATTGCAGACTATCATTTATTTATTTACTGTTTGCGGACTAGTATTTATTGATTTATTGATGTCGGAGTATTATTTATTAATTTACTTATTGCGGACTATTTTTTATTAATTTCTGTATTGCGGTGTATTATTTATTAATTTACTTATTGCGGACTATTATTTATTATTTTATTTATTGCGGACTATTATTTATTAATTGATTTATTGCGGAGTATTATTTATTAATTTACTTATTGCAGAGTATTATTTATTTATTTACTTATTGCGGACTATGATTTAATTATGTATTTATTGCGGACTATTATTTATTAATTCACTTATTGCGGACTATTATTTAATTTTTTATTTATTGCAGAGTATTATTTATTAATTTATTTATTGCGGACTATTATTTATTTATTCATGTCGGACTATTATTTTTTAATTTACTTATTGCGGACTATTATTTATTAATTTATTTATTGCAGAGTATTATTTATTAATTTATTTATAGAGGACTATTATTTATTTATTCATTTTGGACTATTATTTATTTATTTATTTAGTGCAGAGTATTATTTAATTATTTCTTATATTGTTGACTATTATTTATTTATTCATTTCGGACTATTATTTAATCATTTATTTATTGCGGACTATTATTTATTAATTTATTTATTGCAGAGTATTATTTATTAATTTGTTTATTGCGGACTATTATTTATTCATTCATTTCGGACTATTATTTATTAATTTACTTATTGCGGGCTATTATTTATTAATTTACTTATTTCGGACTAGTCTTTATCAATTAACTTATTGTGGACTATTATTTATTAATTTATTTATTGCAGAGTATTATTTATTAATTCATTTATTGCGGAGTATTATTTGTTTATTTATTTCGGACTGTTTTTTATTAATTTACTTATTGCGGACTATTATTTATTTATTTATTTATTGCAGAGTATTATTTATTAATTTATTTATTGCGGACTATTATTTATTTATGCATTTTGCACTATAATTTATTAATTTATTTTTTGCGGACTATTGTTTATTAATTTATTTATTGCAGAGTATTATTTATTGATTTGTTTATTGCAGAGTATTATTTATTAATTTATTTCTTGTCGACTATTATTTATTGATTTATTTATTGCGGACTATTAATTATTAATTTATTTATTGCGGACTATTATTTATTAATTTATTTATTGCAGAGTATTATTTATTAATTTATTTATTGCGGACTATTATTTATTTATTCATTTCTCACTATTATTTATCAATTCCCTTTTTGCGGACTATTATTTATTAATTTAGTTATTGCAGAGTATTATTTATTAATTTATTTATTAAGGACTATTATTTATTTATTCATTTCGGACTATTATTTATTAATTTACTTATTGCGGACTATTATTTATTAATTTACTTATTGCGGACTATTATTTTTTAATTTATTTATTGCAGAGTATTTTTTATCAATTTACTTATTGCGGAGTATTATTTATTAATTTACTTATTGCGGACTATTATTTATTAATTTACTTATTGCGGACTATTATTTATTAATTTACTTATTGCGGACTATTATTTATTAATTTACTTATTGCGGACTATTATATATTAATTTATTTATTGTGGAGTATTATTTACTAATTTATTTATTGCGGACTATTATTTATTAATTTATTTATTGCGGAGTATTATTTATTAATTTACTTATTGCGGACTATTGTTTATTAATTAATTTATTGCGGACTATTGTTTATTAATTTATTTATTGCGGACTATTGTTTATTAATTTACTTATTGCAGACTATTATTTATGAATTCATTTATTGCGGAGTATTATTTATTAATTTACTTATTGAAGACTATTATTTATTAATTTACTTATTGCGGACTATTATTTATTAATTTACTTATTGCAGACAATTATTTATTAATTTACTTTTTGCAGACAATTATTTCTTAATTTACTTATTGCGGACTATTCTTTATTATTTTACTTATTGCGGACTATTATTTATTAATTTACTTATTGCGGACTATTATTTATTTATTTACTTATTGCGGAGTATTATTTATTAATTTATTTACTGCGGAGTATTATTGAATTATTTATTTATTACGGACTTTTATTTATTAATTTACTTATTGCAGACTATTATTTTATAATTTATTTATTGCGGACTATTATTTATTAATTTACTTATTGCGGACTATTATTTATTAATTTACTTATTGCGGACTATTATATATTAATTTACTTATTGCGGAGAATTATTTAGTAATTGATTTATTGCGGAGTATTATTTATTAATTTATTTTTTGAGGACTATTATTTATTAATTTACTTATTGCGGACTATTATTTATTAATTTACTTATTGCGGACTATTATTTATTAATTTACTTTTTGCGGAGTATTATTTATTAATTTACTTATTGCAGACAATTATTTATTAATTTACTTATTGCGGAGTATTATTTATTAATTCATTTATTGCGGAGTATTATTTATTAATTTATTTATTGCAGAGTATTATTTATTAATTTACTTATTGCGGACTATTATTTATTTATTTATTTAGTGCAGAGTATTATTTAATTATTTCTTATATTGTTGACTATTATTTATTTATTCATGTCGGACTATTATTTAATCATTTATTTATTGCGGACTATTATTTATTAATTTATTTATTGCAGAGTATTATTTATTAATTTGTTTATTGCGGACTATTATTTATTCATTCATTTCGGACTATTTTTTATTAATTTACTTATTGCGGGCTATTATTTATTAATTTACTTATTGCGGACTAGTCTTTATCAATTCACTTATTGCGGACTATTATTTATTAATTTATTTATTGCAGAGTATTATTTATTAATTCATTTATTGCGGAGTATTATTTGTTTATTTATTTCGGACTGTTATTTATTAATTTACTTATTGCGGGCTATTATTTATCAATTTATTTATTGCAGAGTATTATTTATTAATTTATTTAATGTGGACTATTATGTATTTATTCATTTTGGACTATTTTTTATTAATTTACTTATTGCGGGATATTATTTAATTATTTATTTATTGCAGAGTATTATTTATTAATTTATTTATTGCAGACTATTATTTATTAATTTACTTATTGCGGACTATTATTTATTAATGTATTTATTGCAGAGTATTATTTAATGATTTATTTATTGCGGACTATTAATTATTGATTCATTTCGGACTATTATTTATTAATTTACTTATTGCGGACTATTATTTGTTAGTTTATTTATTGCAGAGTATTATGTATTAATTTATTTATTGCAGACTATTATTTATTTATTTATTTCGGACTATTATTTAGTTATTTATTTATTGCAAACTATTATTTATTAATCTATTTACTGCGGTCTATTATTTTTTAATTGATTTATTGCGGCGTATTATTTATTAATTTATTTATTGCGGAGTATTATTTATTAATTTATGTGTTGCAGAGTATTGTTTATTAAATTATTTATTGCGGACAATTATTTATTAATTTATTTATTGCGGAGTATTATTTATTAATTTATTTATTGTGGACAAGTATTTATGTATTTATTTATTGCGGAGTATTATTTATTAACTTATTTAATGCGGACTATTATTTATTTAGTTTTTTTATTGCGGAGTATAATTTATTAATTTTTTTGTTGCGGAGTATTATATATTAATTTATTTATTGCAGAGTATTATGTATTAATTTATTCATTGCGGACTATTATTTATTAATTTATTTATTGCGGAGTAGTATTTATTAATTTATTTATTGTGGACAATTATTTATGTATTTATTTATTGCGGAGTATTATTTATTAACTTATTTATTGCGGACTATTATTTATTAATTTGTTTATATGGCGGAGTATTATTTATTAATTCATTTATTGCGGAGTATTATTTATTTCTTTATTTATTGCAGAGTATTATTTATTAATTTATTTATTGCGGACTAGTATTTATTTATTCATGTCGGACTATTATGTATTTATTTATTTATTGCGGACTATTATTTATTCATTTATTTATTGTGGAGTATTATATATTCATTTTTTTATTGCGGAGTATTATATATTAATTTATTTATTGCAGAGTATTATTTATTAATTTATTTATTGCAGAGTATTATTTATTAATTTATTTATTGCGGACTATTATTTGTTTATTCATTTTAGACTATTATTTATTAATTTATTTATTGCGGACTATTATTTATTTGTTTATTTATTGCGGAGTATTATTTATTCATTTATTTATTGCAGAGTATTATTTAATGATTTATTTATTGCGGACTATTATTTATTTATTCATTTCGGACTATTATTTATTAATTTATTTATTGCGGACTATTATTTATTTATTTATTTATTGCAGAGTATTGTTTATTAATTTATTTATTGCGGACTATTATTTATTTATTCATTTCGCACTTTTATTTATTAATTTATTTATTGCGGAGTATTATTTAATTATTTATTTATTGCGGACTTTTATTTATTAATTTACTTATTGCAGACTATTATTTTATAATTTATTTATTGCGGACTATTATTTATTAATTTACTTATTGCGGACTATTATTTATTAATTTACTTATTGCGGACTATTGTTTATTAATTTACTTATTGCGGAGTATTATTAAGTAATTGATTTATTGCAGAGTATTATTTATTAATTTATTTATTGAGGACTATTATTTATTAATTTACTTATTGCGGACTATTATTTATTAATTTACTTATTGCGGACTATTATTTATTCATTTACTTATTGCGGAGTATTATTTATTTATTTACTTATTGCAGACAATTATTTATTAATTTACTTATTGCGGAGTATTATTTATTAATTTATTTATTGCGGAGTATTATTTATTAATTTATTTATTGCAGAGTATTATTTATTAATTTACTTATTGCGGACTATTATTTATTTATTTATTTAGTGCAGAGTATTATTTAATTATTTCTTATATTGTTGACTATTATTTATTTATTCATTTCGGACTATTATTTAATCATTTATGTATTGCGGACTATTATTTATTTTTTTATTTATTGCAGAGTATTATTTATTAATTTGTTTATTGCGGACTATTTTTTATTCATTAATTTCGGACTATTATTTGTTAATTTACTTATTGCGGGCTATTATTTATTAATTTACTTATTGCGGACTAGTCTTTATCAATTCACTTATTGTGGACTATTATTTATTAATTTATTTATTGCAGAGTATTATTTATTAATTCATTTATTGCGGAGTATTATTTGTTTATTTATTTCGGACTGTTATTTATTAATTTACTTATTGCGGACTTTTATTTATCAATTTATTTATTGCAGAGTATTATTTATCAATTTATTTATTGCGGACTATTATTTATTTATTTATTTTGGACTATTATTTATTAATTTACTTATTGCGGGATATTATTTAATTATTTATTTATTGCAGAGTATTATTTATTTATTTATTTATTGCATACTATTATTTATTAATTTACTTGTTGCGGACTATTATTTAATAATTTACTTATTGCTGGCTATTATTTATTAATTTACTTATTGCGGACTATTATTTATTAATGTATTTATTGCAGAGTATTATTTAATGATTTATTTATTGCGGACTATTTTTTATTGATTCCTTTCGGACTATTATTTATTAATTTACTTATTGCGGACTATTATTTGTTAGTTTATTTATTGCAGAGTATTATGTATTAATTTATTTATCGCGGACTATTATTTATTTATTTATTTCGGACTATTATTTATTAATTTATTTATTGCGGAGTTTTATTTATTAATTTATTTATTGTGGACAAGTATTTATGTATTTATTTATTGCGGTGTATTATTTATTAACTTATTTAATGCGGACTATTATTTATTTAGTTTTTTTATTGCGGAGTATAATTTATTAATTTTTTTATTGCGGAGTATTATATATTAATTTATTTATTGCAGAGTATTATGTATTAATTTATTCATTGCAGACTATTATTTATTAATTTATTAATTGCGGAGTAGTATTTATTAATTTATTTATTGTGGACAATTATTTATGTATTTATCTATTGCGGAGTATTATTTATTAACTTATTTATTGCGGACTATTATTTATTAATTTGTTTATATGGCGTAGTATTATTTATTAATTCATTTATTGCAGAGTATTATTTATTTCTTTATTTATTGCAGAGTATTATTTATTAATTTATTTATGGCGGACTAGTATTTATTTATTCATTTCGGACTATTATTTATTTATTTATTTATTGCGGACTATTATTTATTCATTTATTTATTGCGGAGTATTATATATTCATTTTTTTATTGCGGAGTATTATATATTAATTTATTTATTGCAGAGTATTATTTATTAATTTATTTATTGCGGACTATTATTTATTTATTCATTTTGGACTATTATTTATTAATTTATTTATTGCGGACTATTAATTATTTGTTTATTTATTGCGGAGTATTATTTATTCATTTATTTATTGCAGAGTATTATTTAATGATTTATTTATTGCAGACTATTATTTATTTATTCATTTCGGACTATTATTTATTAATTTATTTATTGCGGACTATTATTTATTTATTTATTTATTGCAGAGTATTATTTATTAATTTATTTATTGCGGACTATTATTTATTTATTCATTGCGCACTATTATTTATTAATTTATGTTTTGCGGACTATTGTTTAATTATTTATTTATTGCAGAGTATTATTTATTGATTTATTTATTGCAGAGTATTATTTATTAATTTATTTCTTGTCGACTATTATTTATTGATTTATTTATTGCGGACTATTAATTATTAATTTATTTATTGCGGACTATTATTTATTAATTTATTTATTGTGGAGTAGTATTTATTAATTTATTTATTGCGGAGTATTATTTATTAATTTATTTATTGCAGAGTATTATTAATCAATTTATTTATTGCAGACTATTATTTATTGATTTATTTATTGCGGACTATTATTTATTACTTTTTTTCTTGCGGAGTATTATTTATTACTTTATTTATTGCGGAGTATTATTTATTAATTTATTTATTGTGGACAATTATTTATGTATTTATTTATTGCGGAGTATTATTTATTAACTTATTTATTGCGGACTATTATTTATTAATTTTTTTATTTCAGACTATTATTAATTAATTTATTTATTGAGGACTATTATTTATTTATACATTTCAGACTATTATATATTAATTTACTTATTGCGGACTATTATTTATCAATTTACTTATTGCGGACTATTATTTATTAGTTTATTTATTGCAGAATATTATTTATTAATTTATTTATTGCGGAATATTATTTATTTATTCATTTCTGACAATTATTTATTAATTTACTTATTGCGGACTATTTTTTATTAATTTATTTATTGCGGAGTATTATGTATAAATTTATTTATTGCAGAGTATTATTTAATGATTTATTTATTGCAGAGTATTATTTATTAATTTACTTATTGCAGACAATTTTATTTATTAATTTATTTATCGCGGACTATGTTTTATTAAGTTATTTATTGCGGAGTATAATTTATTAATTTATTTATTGCGGAGAATTATTTATTAATTGATTTATTGTGGATAATTATTTATTTATTTATTTATTGCAGAGTATTATTTATTTATTTATTTATTGCGGACTATTATTTATTAATTTGTTTATTGCCGACTATTATTTATTAATTTGTTTCTTGCGGAGTATTATTTATTAATTTCTTTATTGCGGAGTATTATTTATTAATTTATTTATTGCGGAGTATTATTTGTTAATTTATTTGTTGCGGAGTATTATTTATTAATTTACTTGTTGCGGACTATTATTTATTAATTGATTTATTGCGGACTATTATTTATTAATTTATTTATTGCAGTCTATTATTCACTAATTGATTTATTGCGGACTATTATTTATTGCTTTATTTATTGGGGACTATTATGTATGTATTTATTTATTGCGGAGTATTATTTATTAATTTGTTTATTGGGGACTATTATGTATGTATTTATTTATTGCGGAGTATTATTTATTAATGTATTAATTGTGGACTTTTTTTTTTAATTTATTAATTGCGGACTATTATTTATTAATTTATTTATTGCTGACTATTATTTATTTATTCATGTCGGACTATTATGTTTTAATTTACTTATTGCGGACTATTATTTATTAATTTATTAATTGCGGAGTATGTTTTATTAATTTATTTATTGCGGAGTATTATTTATTAATTTTTTTATTGCGGACTATTATTTATTGATTTATTTATTGTGGACTATTATTTATTAATTTATTTTTTGTGGACTATTATTTATTAATTTATTTATTGCGGACTATTATTTATTAATTTATTTATTGCAGACTATTATTTATTAATTTATTTATTGCAGACAATTATTTATTAATGTATTTATTGCGGAGTATTATTTATTAATTTATTTATTGCGGAGTATTATTTATCAATTTATTTATTGCGGAGTATTATTTATTAATTTATTTATTGCAGAGTATTATTTATTTATTCATTTCAGACTATTATTTATTAATTTACTTATTGCAGACTATTATTTATTAATTTATTTATTGCGGAGTAATGTTTATTTATTTATTTATTGCGGAGTATTATTTATTAATTTATTTATTGCAGAGTATTATTAATTAATTTATTTATTGCAGACTATCATTTATTAATTTCTTTATTGCGGACTATTATTTATTAATTTATTTATTGCGGAGTATTATTTATTAATTTATTTATTGCACAGTATTATTAATTAATTTATTTATTGCAGACTATCATTTATTAATATCCTGATTGCGGACTAGTATTTATTGATTTATTGATGGCGGAGTATTATTTATTAATTTACTTATTGCGGACTATTTTTTATTAATTTCTGTATTGCGGTGTATTATTTATTAATTTACTTATTGCGGACTATTATTTATTAATTTATTTGTTGCGGACTATTATTTATTAATTGATTTATTGCGGAGTATTATTTAGTAATTTACTTATTGCAGACTATTATTTATTTATTTACTTATTGCGGACTATTATTTAATTATGTATTTATTGCGGACTATTATTTATTAATTCACTTATTGCGGACTATTATTTAATTATTTATTTATTGCAGAGTATTATTTTTTAATTTACTTATTGCGGACTATTATTTATTAATTTATTTATAGAGGACTATTATTTTTTTATTCATTTTGGACTATTATTTATTAATTTACTTAATGCGGACTATTTTTTATTAATTTATTTATTGCGGAGTATTATTTATTAATTTATTTATTGCAGAGTATTATTTATTAATTTATTTATTGCAGACAATTTTTAATAATTTATTTATTGCGGACTATGTTGTATTAATGTATTTATTGCGGAGTATTATTTATTAATTTATTTATTGCGGAGTATTATTTATTAATTCATTTATTGGGGCCAATTATTTATTCATTTATTTATTGCGGAGTATTATTTATTAATTTATTTATTGCGGACTATTATTTATTAATTATTTTATTGCGGAGTATTTTTTATTAATTTTTTATTGCCGAGTATTATTTATTAATTTACACATTGCGGACTATTACTTATTAATTGATTTATTGCGGACTATTACTTATTAATTGATTTATTGCGGAGTATTATTTATTAATTGATTTATTGCGGAGTATTATTTATTTATTTACTTATTGCAGACTATTATTTATTAATTTATTTATCGCGGAGTATTATTTATTAATTTATTTATAGCGTAGCATTATTTATTAATGTATTTATTTCGGACTATTATTATACTTTTATTTATTTCGGAGTATTATTTACTAATTGATATATTGCGGACTATTATTTATTAATTTATTTATTGCGGACTATTATTTACTAATTGATTTATTGCGGACTATTGTTCATTAATTTATTCATTGCGGACTATTATTTATTAATTTATTTAGTGGAGACTATTATTTGTAAATTTATTTATTGCGGACTATTATTTGTAAATTTATTTATTGCGGACTATTATTTATTAATTTATTTATTGCGGATGATTATTTATTTATTCATTTCTGACTATTATTTATCAATTCACTTATTGCGGACTATTATTTATTAATTTTTTTATTGCAGAGTATTATTTATCAATTTACTTATTGCGGACTATTATTTATTAATTTATTTATTGCAGAATATTATTTATTAATTTATTTATTGCGGAATATTATTTATTTATTCATTTCTGACTATGATTTATTAATTTACTTATTGCGGACTATTATTTATTAAGTCATTTATTGCGGAGTATTATTTATTAATTGATTTATTGCGGAGTATAATTTAATGATTTATTTATTGCAGAGTATTATTTATTAATTTACTTATTGCAGACAATTTTATTTATTAACTTATTCATTGCGGACTATGTTTTATTAATTTATTTATTGCGGAGTATTATTTATTAATTTCTTTATTGCGGAGTATTATTTATTAAGTCATTTATTGTGGAGAATTATTTATTTATTTATTTATTGCAGACTATTATTTATTAATTTATTTATTGCGGACTATTTTTTATTAATTTGTTTATTGCTGAGTATTATTTATTAATTTATTTATTGCGGAGTATTATTTATTAATTTATTTATTGCGGAGTATTATTTATTAATTTACTTATTGCTGACTATTATTTATTAATTGATTTATTGCGGACTATTATTTATTAATTTATTTATTGCGGACTATTATTTACAAATTGATTTATTGCGGACTATTATTTATTAATTTATTTATTGCGGACTATTATTTAATAATTTATTTATTGCGGACTATTATTTAATTATTTATTCATTGCGGACTATTATTTATTAATTTATTTATTACGGAGTATTATTTATTAATTTATTTATTGCGGACTGTTATTTATTAATTTATTTAGTAGAGACTATTATTTATTTATTTATTTATTGTGGACTAATGTTTGTTAATTTATTTATTGCGGACTAATGTTTATTAATTTATGTATTGCGGATTATTATTTATTAATTTATTTATTGGGGACTATTATGTATTAATTTATTTATTGTGGAGTATTATTTAAGCATGTATTAATTGCGGACTGCTATTTGTTAATTTAGTAATTGCGGACTATTATTGATTAATTTGTTTATTGCGGAGTATAATTTATTAAATTATTTATTGCGGACTATTATTTATTAATTTATTTATTGCGACCTATTATTTAATAATTTATTTATTGCGGAGTATTATTTAATTTTTTATTTATTGCGGAGTATGATTTAATAATTTATTTATTGTGGAGTATTATTTATTAATTTATTTATTGCGGACTATTATTTATTAATTTATTTATTGCGGAGTATTATTTATTGATTTATTTATTGCGGACTATTATTTATTAATTTATGTATTGCGGAGTATTATTTAATTATTTATTTATTGCGGAGTATTATTTATTAATTTATTTATTGCGGAGTATTATTTATTAATTTATTTATTGAGGAGTTTTATTTATTTATTTATTTATTGCGGAGTATTATTTATTAATGTATTTATTGCGGACTACTATTTATTAATTTACTTATTGCTGAATATTATTTATTAATTTATTTATTGCGGAGTATTGTTTATTAATTTATTTATTGCGGAGTATTATTTATCAATTTATTTATTGCGGAGTATTATTTATTAATTTATTTATTCATTTCGGACTATTATTTATTAATTTTATTGTTGCAGACTATTATTTATTAATTTATTTATTGCAGAGTATTATTTATTAATTTATTTATTGCGGAATATTATTTATTAATTAATTTATTGCAGAGTATTATTAATTAATTTATTTATTGCAGACTATCATTTATTAATTTATTTATTGCGGACTATTATTTATTAATTTATTTATTGCGGAGTATTATTTATTAATTAATTGCTTGCACAGTATTATTAATTAATTTATTTATTGCAAACTATCATGTATTAATTTACTTATTGCGGACTAGTATTTATTGATTTATTGATGGCGGAGTATTATTTATTAATTTACTTATTGCGGACTATTATTTATTAATTTCTGTATTGCGGTGTATTATTTATTAATTTACTTATTGGGGACTATTATTTATTAATTTATTTATTGCGGACTAATATTTATTATTGATTTATTGCGGAGTATTATTTATTAATTTACTTATTGCAGACTATTATTTATTTATTTACTTATTGCGGACTATTGTTTAATTATTTATTTATTGCGGACTATTATTTATTAATTCACTTATTGCGGACTATTATTTAATTATTTATTTATTGCAGAGTATTATTTATTAATTTATTTATTGCGGACTATTATTTATTTATTCATGTCGGACTATTATTTTTTAATTTACTTATTGCGGACTATTATTTATTAATTAATTTTTTGCAGAGTATTATTTATTAATTTATTTATAGAGGACTATTATTTATTTATTTATTCATTTCGGACTATTGTTTATTAATTTACTTATTGCGGACTATTATTTATTAATTTCTTTATTGCGGACTATTATTTATTAATTTACTTATTGCAGAATATTATTTATTAATTTATTTATTGCGGACTATTATTTATTTATTTATTCATTTGGGCTATTATTTATTAATTTACTTAATGCGGACTATTATTTATTATTTATTTATTGCGGAGTATTATTTATTAATTTATTTATTGCAGAGTATTATTTATTAATTTATTTATTGCAGAGTATTATTTATTAATTGATTTATTGCGGACTATTATTTATTAATTTATTTATTGCTGAGTATTATTTATTAAATGATTTATTGCGGAGTATCAATTATTAATTTACTTATTGCAGACTATTATTTAGTAATTTATTTACTGCGGAGTATTATTTATTAATTTATTTATAGCGGAGCATTATTTATTAATGTATTTATTTCGGACTATTATTATCAATTTATTTGTTTCGGAGTATTATTTACTAATTGATTTATTGCGGACTATTATTTATTAATTTATTTATTGCGGACTATTATTTACTAATTTATTTATTGCGGACTATTATTTATTGATTTATTTATTGCGGACTATTAATTATTAATTTATTTATTGCGGACTATTATTTATTCATTTATTCATTGCGGACTATTATTTATTAATTTATTTATTGCGGACTATTATTTGTAAATTAATTTATTGCGGACTATTATTTATTAATTTATTTATTGAAGATTATTATTTATTAATTGATTTATTGGGGATTATTATGTATTAATTTATTTATTGCGGAGTATTATTTATTAATTTATTAATTGCGGACTATTATTTATTAATTTATTAATTGCGGAGTATTATTTATTAATTTATTTATTGTGAACTATTATTTATTGATTTATTTTTTGCGGACTATTATTTATATATGTATGTATTGCGGAGTATTATGTATTAATTTATATATTGCGGAGTATTATTTATTAATTTATTTATTGCAGAGTATTATTTATTAATTTATTTATTGTGGAGTATTATTTATTAATTTATTTATTGCGGAGTATTATTTATTAATTTATTTATTGCAGACTATTATTTATTAATTCATGTATTGCGGAGTATTATTTACTTTTTTTTCTTGCGGACTATTATTTATTAATTTACTTATTGCTGACTATTATTTATTAATTTATTTATTGCGGAGTATTATTTATTAATTTATTTATAGAGGACTATTATTTATTTATTGGTTCATTTCGGACTATTATTTATTAATTTACTTATTGCGGACTATTATTTAATTATTTATTTATTGCGGACTATTATTTATTAATTTACTTATTGCAGAATATTATTTATTAATTTATTTATTGCGGACTAGTATTTATTTATTTATTCATTTTGGGCTATTATTTATTAATTTATTTATTGCGGAGTATTATTTATTAATTTATTTATTGTGAACTATTATTTATTGATTTATTTTTTGCGGACTATTATTTATTAATGTATGTATTGCGGAGTATTATGTATTAATTTATATATTGCGGAGTATTATTTATTAATTTATTTATTGCAGACTATTATTTATTAATTCATGTATTGCGGAGTATAATTTACTTTTTTTTTTATTGCGGACTATTATTTATTAATTTACTTATTGCTGACTATTATTTATTAATTTATTTATTGCGGAGTATTGTTTATTAATTTATTTATTGCCGAGTATTTTTTATCAATTTATTTATTGCGGAGTATTATTTATTAATTTATTTATTCATTTCGGACTATTATTTATTAATTTTCTTGTTGCAGACTATTATTTATTAATTTATTTATTGCAGAGTATTATTTATTAATTTATTTATTGCGGAGTATTGTTTATTAATTAATTTATTGCAGAGTATTATTAATTAATTTATTTATTGCAGACTATCATTTATTAATTTATTTATTGCGGACTATTATTTATTAATTTATTTATTGCGGAGTATTATTTATTAATTTATTTATTGCACAGTATTATTAATTAATTTATTTATTGCAAACTATCATTTATTAATTTACTTATTGCGGACTAGTATTTATTGATTAATTGATGGCGGAGTATTATTTATTAATTTACTTATTGCGGACTATTATTTATTAATTTCTGTATTGCGGTGTATTATTTATTAATTTACTTATTGGGGACTATTATTTATTAATTTATTTATTGCGGACTAATATTTATTATTGATTTATTGCGGAGTATTATTTATTAATTTACTTATTGCAGACTATTATTTATTTATTTACTTATTGCGGACTATTGTTTAATTATTTATTTATTGCGGACTATTATTTATTAATTCACTTATTGCGGACTATTATTTAATTATTTATTTATTGCAGAGTATTATTTATTAATTTACTTATTGCGGACTATTATTTATTTATTCATGTCGGACTATTATTTATTAATTTACTTATTGCGGACTATTATTTATTAATTTATTTATTGCGGACTATTATTTATTAATTTATTTATTGCAGAATATTATTTATTAATTTATTTATTGCGGACTATTATTTATTTATTTATTCATTTTGGGCTATTATTTATTAATTTATTTATTGCGGACTATTATTTATTAATTTATTTATTGCGGACTATTATTTATTAATTTATTTATTGCGGATTATTATTTATGAATTGATTTATTGGGGATTATTATGTATTAATTTATTTATTGCGGAGTATTATTTATTAATTTATTAATTGCGGACTATTATTTGTTAATTTATTAATTGCGGACTATTATTTATTAATTTGTTTATTGCGGAGTATTATTTATTAATTTATTTATTGTGAACTATTATTTATTGATTTATTTTTTGCGGACTATTATTTATTAATGTATGTATTGCGGAGTATTATGTATTAATTTATATATTGCGGAGTAATGTTTATTAATTTATTTATTGCAGAGTATTATTTATTAATTTATTTATTGTGGAGTATTATTTATTAATTTATTTATTGCGGAGTATTATTTATTAATTTATTTATTGCAGACTATTATTTATTAATTCATGTATTGCGGAGTATTATTTACTTTTTTTTTTATTGCGGAGTATTATTTTTTAATTTATTTGCTGCGGACTATTATTTATTAATATTTTAATTGCGGAGTATTATTTATTAATTTATTTATTGCGGAGTATTATTTATTAATTTATTTATTGCAGACTATTATTTATGGATTTATTTATTGCGGAGTATTATTTATTAATTTATTTATTGCGGAGTATTATTTATTAATTTATTTATTGTGGAGTATTATTTATTAATTTATTTATTGTGGACTATTATTTATTAATATATTTATTGCGGACTATTATTTATTAATTTAAATATTTCGGACTATTATTTATTAATTTACTTATTGCGGACTATTATTTATTAATTTATTTATTGCGGAGTATTATTTATTAATTTATTTATTGCGGAGTATTATTTACTAATTTATTTAATGCAGAGTATTATTTATTTATTCATTTCGGACTATTATTTATTAAGTTACTTATTGCGGACTATTATTTATTAATTTATTTATTGCAGAGTATTATTTATTAATTTATTTATTGCGGAGTATTTTTTATTAATTTATTTTTTGCAGAGTATTATTAATTAATTTATTTATTGCAGACTATCATTTATTAATTTATTTATTGCGGACTATTATTTATTAATTTATTTATTGCGGAGTATTATTTATTAATTTATTTATTGCACAGTATGTTTAATTAATTTATTTATTGCAGACTATCATTTATTAATTTACTTATTGTGGACTATTATTTATTAATTTATTTATTGCGGAGTATTATTTATTAATTTACTTATTGCGGACTATTATTTAATAATTTATTTATTGCAGAGTATTATTTATTAATTTATTTATTGCGGACTATTATTTATTTATTCATTTCGGACTATTATTTATTAATTTACTTATTGCGGACTATTATTGAATAATTTATTTATTGCGGAGTATTATTTATTAATTTATTTATTACCGAGTATTATTTATTGATTTATTTATTGCAGAGTATTATTAATTAATTTATTTATTGCAGACTATCATTTATTAATTTATTTATTGCGGACTATTATTTATTAATTTATTTATTGCGGAGTATTATTTATTAGTTTCTTTATTGCGGACTATTATTTATTAATTTATGTATTGTGGACAATTATTTATTTATTTATTTATTGCAGAGTATTATTTATTAATTTATTTATTGCGGACTATTATTTATTAATTGTTTTATTGCGGACTATAATTTATTAATTTGTTTATTGCGGAGTATTATTTAATTATTTATTTATTGCGGAGTATTATTCATTAATTTATTTTTTGCGGAGTATTATTTATTAATTTACTTATTGCGGACTATTATTTATTAATTTATTTGTTGCGGACTATTATTTATTAATTGATTTGTTGCGGAGTATTATTTAATAATTTACTTATTGCAGACTATTATTTATTAATTTATTTATCGCGGAGTATTATTTATTAATTTATTTATTGCGGAACATTATTTATTAATTTATTTACTGCGGACTATTATTTATTAATTTATTTATTGCGGAGTATTATTTATTTATTTACTTATTGCGGACTATTATTTACTAATTGATTTATTGTGGACTATTATTTATTAATTTATTTATTGCGGACTGTTATTTATTAATTGATTTAGTGGAGACTATTATTTATTTATTTATTTATGGTGGACTATTATTTGTTAATTTATTTATTGCGGACTATTATTTATTAATTTAATTATTGCGCAGTATTATTTATTAAGTTATTAATTGCGGACTAGTATTTGTTAATTTATTAATTGCGGACTATTATTTATTAATTTACTTATTGAGGACTATTAATTATTAATGTATTTATTGCGGACTATTATTAATTAATTTATTTATTGCGGACTATTATTTATTAATTTATTTATTGCTGACTATTATTTATTAATTTATTTATTGCGGACTGTTATCCTCATCTTTTTAGATTTTGTTTTACGACGTTTTGGCCAACTATTCCTCTGGCCTTCGTCAGATGGTAACTGCAACAGGATAGGAACTCCAAATCTCCTAACTGTATTCTCAGCAATTACTGCCTTCCATTGTTGTTGATGTGTCACCAAATTTTGGCCAAGTAAGCCTCTGACCGGCTTTGAGTAGGATTGGAACCGCTATCTTCAGACAATGCTCATCTGGAACAGTAGAGATTCAACGCCTCTATCCACTGCATAAATAAAATATCTATCCACTGCATAAATAAAATATCTATCCACTGCATAAATAAAATCTTTTATTCATTTTAAACAAGACATTTTACTACTTTATTCTTTTGCCTCCCCCGGCCCCTTATTAACCCTAACCCTTATTATCCTTTTATTTTTTGCAGGTTCGCGTTTCACGTCAAATTTATCTGAAAAACAGATAAATTTCTGACACAATTTCAATAATCATTATCCTTTTACATCGCACAAGGAGGATTGTTGTTTCTGTACACCTGTTGCTGGGAAAATCTTATTTACACACCTCCTCATGAGGACAGAATGTAAGTTTTTTTGATTGATTGATTGATTTTACGGCATATCAACCTATGTGGTCATTTAATGCCGGAGTCCTTTTTTTTTTTGTTTTTAACTATTTTTTATTGGGAGGGGGGGAATGACTTTTTCAGCCTTTCTTCCCTTTTTTTATAAAATCGAACTAAGAAATTAAATGTTGTATTTATACATGGATGTGTATATTTGGGTGACTTTAAATTTCCTTAAATTTTCTTATATAAATTTACTTTCCTTAGGTATGCTAGAATATTTGTTGAGCTGACCTTTTCAAAAAGGTCCTCCATATTGCTTTCTGTATAATATAGTTTTCTAGTTGGGGCAAGGTCACACACCCAACTAGGATATGTTTTACTGTGAGTGTCTCCTGGCATGGGATGCACTCTGGCGCCAATTCTCCATTTAGTATATAAGAATGAGTAAAGTTGGTGTGTCCTATGCGCAGCCGAGTCAGTATCACATCTTCTCGGCGTGATCTCTTGATGTCCGGACATCGTTCCTTAAGTTTAGGTTTGATTGAGTATAATTTGCTGCCCTCTTGCTGACTCCACCGCAGTTGCCATTTTTCCTGTATGTATGCTTTTATCTGGAGTCTAAGATCAGTATGTGGAATCTTAAAATTGTCAGTTGGAAGGTGAGAAGATTTTTTTGCAGCTGTATCTGCCCTGTCATTGCCTTTGATCCCCACATGGCTGATGATCCAGACAAGAATAATGTTTTTAGTGGTTGAAAGGATATTGATTTTTTCTATTAATTTTGTTGTTAGTGGATTTTCTTGTTTTTGATTTTGTATAGATAATAGGACTGATAGAGAATCTGTGAGAATGATGAAGTTTTTGGTGGTTTCCTCTGAAATTATGTTGAGTGCTAGATCGATAGCTATAGTCTCTGCAGTGAATATAGATGCTTCATTTTGAAGATTTCTCTTCATTGTGGTTTTATGGTATGTTGCTACACATCCAGTGTGATTGTTGCTTTTAGACCCGTCTGTGTAGATAAAGGTGTAGTCTGAATATCGTAATTTTAAATGTTGAAGTTTGTTGTGGTATTCAATAGGGTTTGTGGTAGATTTGGACTTTTTGTTTAGGTTTTTATTTCTACTTGTTTCATGGTCCATGGGGGTGTTTTAGGTAGTATGAAGTTGTGAATGCTGGAAATTGGAATTTTCGATTCTTCAATGCTTTCCTTCATTCGGAGCCCGAAGGTTTTGATAGTTTTTCCTTTCATGTTGAAGAGTTCTTCATATTTAGGATAGAAGGTACATTGGTATGCAGGGTTGTTTGGGCAAGACTTCAATTTGAGTAAATATTGAAAAGCTAACTTTTCTCGCCTTAGATCTAGTGGGGGTTCATGTGCTTCCGTGTATAGACTGTTCACGGGGGAGGTTCTGTATGCTCCTAGGGCCAATCTTAGGCCAGTATGGTGAATAGGGTCTAGGCTTTTTATATATGATGTTCGGGTTGATCCATATATGAAACAACCGTAGTCTAGCTTTGAGCGGACTAGTGCTCTGTAAAGTTTAAGGAGTGTTTCCCTGTCTGCACCCCAATCGGTATGTGCTACCACTCTCAAAAGATTTACAGCTTTGTTACATTTTTTTTTCAGATAGTTTATGTGTGGGATGAATGTTAACTTTTTGTCAAATAAAATCCCTAAGAATTTGTACTGGTAAATAACGGGTATGGGCATTCCTTCCATGGTTAGGACAGGATCATTATGCATGTTCTTTAGTTTGCAGAAATGCATGCATTTCGTTTTTCTTTTGGAGAATCTAAATCCATTCTCTTCCGTCCATCTCATTACTTTGTTTAAGCACAATTGAAGCTTCCTTTCTATTATAGATATATATCTAGATCTACAGCATATTAGGAAGTCATCCACATATAGGGAGCAATCTACCCCAGGGTTAAGGTTTTTTACAATGTTGTTAATTCGGATACTGAACAGGGTCACTGACAGTATACTCCCTTGAGGTACTCCATTCTTTTGTTCCTTCAAGTCCGAGAGAGCTGTGCCAACCTTTATTCTGAACAGTCTATTTTTTTTTAAATTTTCAATAAAAATTGGCATTCTGCCTTTTAGTCCAAGCGCCTTCAGATCCCTTGTAACACCGTACTTCCACACAGTATCGTAGGCTTTTTCCATGTCAAAAAACACTGCTGTTAAATGTTCCTTCCTTACAAAGGCTTCTCTGATGAAGGTTTCAAGTCTGACTATGTGGTCTATTAAACTTCGGTTTTTCCTGAATCCTGTTTGAAATTCTGTAATAAGATTCTCTGTTTCCAGGAACCAGATTAGTCTTTTGTTTATAATCCTTTCCATGGTTTTACAAATGCAGCTTGTTAGAGCTATTGGCCTGAAATTCAATGGATCTGAGACATTACTTGATTGGGATTGGATGTTTGAGTTTTCAGATTTGGGGATTGGTATTATTGTGGCCTCTTTCCAGGTCTCGGGTACGTTTCCACTGGACCATATAATATTGAAAATTTCAAGTAGGTATTTCATTGAGGTTTCTGGAAGTTTTTTGAGGATTTCATATGGAATTTCATCGGGCCCTGTTGCTGTGTCATGGGATTTGGTTAGCGATTCTTTTAATTCAAGCAAGGTAAGAGGTTGGTTGTATTTTTCGGTATTTTGTGATTTAAATAGAATTTTCTTCTTCTCTTCCTTTTCTCTAATCTTTTTGAATTTCTCTGTTTGTCTGTCACATGATGAAATTTTTGATAAATTATCTGCCAGTTTATTGGAAATGTCTTTTTGATCGGTGTATATTTTGTTGTCTTTAGAGATGTGGGATATTGGTGTACTACTACACTTTCCTTCTATTTTCCTCATCATGTTCCAAACTGTTTTTGCCTTGGTATTCACATTAATTTTGGATATATAATTTCTCCATGTTGTTCTTTTGGATTCCTTTATGATTCGTCTGGCTTTTGCTCTGTTGTTTTTGAAGAAATCCAGATTTTCGCTTGTTGGGTACTTTTCAAATTTTCTCAAGGCAGCTCGTCGAGCTCTGATGGCTTTTCTGCATTCTTTTGTGAACCAAGGTTTGTTGTGATTGTTGGTTTTGGTTGTTTTCGGTATGGTATTATTTGCTATGTTTGTGAGTGTTTTAATGAAGTAGTTCAAATGGTCATCTTCATCTTTCTTTTCAATAATTAATTGGTTTTTGCACTATTCCTGGAATCCCAATCCGCTTTATGTAGGTTCCATTTGGGTGTTTTTTGTTCAGTACTAGTACTTAGACTTTCCAGGATGATTGGGAAATGATCACTCCCACAGGTGTCATTGTGTACTTTCCAATCATAGTCCATATATATGGAAGGATCACATAAGGTAAGGTCAATGGCGGTGACAGTACCTGTTGCTGGGTACATATAGGTGTAGTTTTGATTATTAAGGAGGCATAGATTATTTTTATTTATTATGTTTTCTATTTCTTTTCCTTTTTTATTTGTTTCTTTACTTCCCCATATTACATTGTGACTGTTGAGATCTCCTAGTAGAAAAAAGGGTTTAGGGAGTTGTTTTATTAATTGAGTTATCTCAGTTTCGTTGATTGTATCTTTTGGAGGGATGTAGATTGAGCAAAGTGTTATAGTTCTATGTAGAGTCACTGAAACTGCAATTGCTTGCAAGTTTGTGTTTATATTTATTTGTCTTTGAGGGACTTCATTTTTCACGAGTATTGATGTGCCTCCAGAAGCTCTGTCCGTATCTTTATTTATGTAGTTGTAAGATGTGTAGTGTTTAATGTTGATGGTATTATTTTCTTTCATAAAGGTCTCCTGCTGACAGACAAGTGCTGGGCTCATATTTGTTATTAATAATATGAGTTCATTTTGGTTTGCTTTTATCCCTCTGATATTCCATTGTAATATTTTGTTCATCATTTGGAATTGTGTTCAACTTCCATCGTCTACAATCCTTCAAATCTATTTTCTGTCGGAGTCCCTGTTCGGAGTATAGATCGGGATCTTTCTTTTCCTGTTTTTGTTTGTTTTTGTTTTTTTTGTCTGGGGGGATTTTTGATTCTTTTCTGGCTTGTGATGTGTTTGATGGTTGTTCGATTGTTTTTGTAGAAATGGTTTGTGGTTCTGTTTCTTTTTGTGGTTCAGTAGTGTCTTTACTTAATATTATCCTTGGATTGGTTGCAGACATTGCACTATTCATTTTCCTCATTTCTTCTAATAGTTCTTTCATTTCCTTTATTAGTTTGCTTAAGACATCAATTTTCTTGTCAGTTGTATCCGTTACATGTATATGACCATTTTGATTGTTGATTGGAGTAGTTTTTTTACTTGCATCTGCATATGTTTTAGTTTCAATGATTTTCCTGGCCTCTGGGTAGGATATATTCTTTGTATGTTTTAGTTTGGTCACTTCTTTTTCTCTTTTCCATATTTCACAATATCTAGAGCCAGTGCCATGATTTTCAAGGCAGTTGGCACACTTGAAATCTTTTCTGCAGTCAATGTGTGGGCCGCTTTCTCCACATCTTCCACACACTGGTAATCGTGTGCACCGATCTTGATGGTGTCCAAACTTCTGGCACTTGAAGCATTGGAGGGGGTTTGGAATATAAATTTCTACATTTATTTTCATATATCCAACTTTCACTTCTTTGGGTATCGTGAGGGAATCAAAAGTTAGTATATATGTATTGGTATCGATTTTCTCACTGTTTTTTTTTTTTTTTTGATTTGGACTCTACGAACATCTAACACATTCTGTTTCTGTAAGTTTGTCTTGATTTCCTCCAACGGACAAAGTGCAAGTTCGTGGCTTTTCACAACTCCTTTGCAGGTATTTAGGGTTGGATGTCTGTAGCATTTGACTTTGATGTTTTCAAATAATTTTAGTTTCAATATTTCTTTAGTTTGTTCTTCGTTATGGGTTTCTATTAGTAGGCTGCCATTAAATTGTTTTTTAATAGACTTTGGTTTTAAAGTTTTAAGATTTCTTTCAATTTTAAAAGGTGATAGTTTGCTCAAAGAAGTTTCCTCTATTGATTCTATTACTACGAATGTTGAGTTCCTTGGTTTTATCGTCTCTTCCTCAGAGCTACTGATGTCAGAGACATCAGAGTGGGTTCTCTTTGGGTGGTTGGGTGGTTTTTGGGAGGAATAAGCCATATATTTTGTTTTCTTTTTTCGTCATCTTTGTTCCCCACCCACCTCGGAGTCCTATTTGAGAAGAGCCTGGGGGAAACCCATTCACCCAGCCTCCACAGGGATACAATGATGATATAACAGACTTTGGTGGTATCATAATGATTATCTGTTCTCTCTTGATATTGCTATGGGATCTGTAGCAATCCTGAGGGGTTTACAGCCTCGTCATCGATATTCACACCTAATCGATTGACCCTCAGCCACCGCTTTCCATCATATATTAGGGAGTAGGGTTATTTGTGAGAGAGGGGGGATGTGTTGTGTTAGTGAGTTTTTGGAATGGGCAATATATGGTGGGGCTTAGCGTGACTGGCCGATTGGTCGGATCGGGCCTCTCCGACCGCCCGTCTAGTCGAAGTAAGGGCCAAAGTAATGTGTTGCGGTGCCTAAACTTCTATGTATCCTGGTCTAGGTTCGCTCAATCACCAGGATCATGTCCTAAGACATTACGGGTAGCAACCCACGGCTAACTGGTTGCCCCATTGAGGGATTTTTACCCTCTGCAGGGGGGCAGTCGGTTTGTTCTCATGCCCTACCGACAGGGACAAAAAAAAAAATAATAATAATTTAATAGAATATATTTGTTTTCTTTTTCTTTTTTTTTTTGTTGTTTCTTTTCCTTTTTAAAATCTGTTTCTATTTAACCCATAGTTGGGACCCTAACAGGTACTACCACTCCGGGTCAGGGTGGACCTGGGAGCAATGGCAATTAAGAGGTGGCTCCACACTCCCCAAAGCCCGTAAGCCGGACCTCACCATCGGATGTAGTTTAAGGTCATATCCAGGACCGGGAGTAAGGTAGGAAAAAATAAAATAAAAAGGGGAGGGAGAAAGGTTGTTGTTTTTGTTTTTGGTTTTGCAGAACATAATTAAGTTTTACAAAAAAGATCAGAAAACAAAAAAAACTCAATGTAGGTGCATTTCGTCTCAGGAAACCACAGGGCAGCCTGATCTGGTAGCACCAGGAACATAATGTAAGTACTAAAAAACAATGCAAATATAACAAAATGTAAGAAATCTTTTTCATAATTTCTATCTTCTGCTGCGAGCTCTGAACACTTTCATGCCAATCATGTGACTGTCTTTGTCTTCTTTTAATGAATTACCAGCCGAATGGACACCTTTTTAACCAGTTACAACAACTAGACAAGATGTAACTTTAAAACATTTTAGGTAGATGAAGATTCGTATACATTCTTTACACATACATATTCTCACGCACAACCAAATTACATGAATAAACTCTCATGAATGTTCCCTCTTTTCCTTTCTTTCACTATATATTCTATTTCCTTTATGTTTCAGAATATTTTATTCACTTTTAAATATTTCTATCAATCTCTAGAAGATTTGCATTTCTTTAAAATTGTCTTCCCCGTGTAATGTGGACAGATAATCAATTGACAAATTGATAACTCATCTAAATAAGGATCCATTTAAACAAGCAGACGAATTTAGCACTTGTTAAATGGTGGACCATCAATACATCAACTATTCACTTTTTAAATCATTTGTAAAAATATAATTATGTGCTGATAAAATTGATTTGTCAAATAAAAGTTTTATCTTTATCTTTAAAATATTTTGGATTTTTTAATACAAGCAAATTATTTTGAAGCTGTGTTTTTATTACATTTGGAAATATTTAAGTAAAATCAAATACAAAGTCATTAAACTTGTTCCTTTCACAGCACAATGAGATTCTGAATTCACAACTGATCCAGTAACATAATAACATAATTGATAATATTAGGTCCGTGCAAAAATAATGTTTTTTCACCAACCTAATGTATGAAATATCCTTTTATCAGATACAAAATTTAGTGACATGCATCTTTATTACTTACCTTCTGCAATCTGTTTTGCATGGCGATGATCACATTGTTGTGTTATAGGTAGTTTATCCAATCCCACCATGCAAGCAGCTGCAAGGACACCAGCTTGCCTCATTCCACCCCCGAGTGATTTTCGACAACGAAGAGCCCTTGGTGAAAATATAAAAAGATGATTTTTTTTACTAACAACAATAAATAAAGAAAAATAAGATATAAAAATATTACAATACAAAAACTTATGTATCTGAACTTGATAATCTGATGTGTTATTAAATCCGAGGCAGATTATGCCAGCTTGTTCCAAAGGAGAAAGTTTACAGGGAATATCAAATTCACAAACGGTTTCCAACAACATGTACATCCCAGTAATAGGAAGATGATTTTGTAGTATCCATATTCTATAATTTTTATGATCTGAACATGTCTATATAAGAAGGGTAATTGACATACTGAATATTTTGGTCAACATTTTTCTTATGTCTTCATTTGAAAGTTACTCAACTGACAAAAGAATTAGTTTTGTTTGTAAGCTTTAAATATATATATATAAGTATAACAATACTAGCAAGATTACATTTTTTTCTTTAATTTGTAAAATTATGATGCTTACTTCATCGAAAATGTTTTTGGTTGTAAAAGAATGTTAATTCATTTGTTTGTAGTTTTATCATAAGATAATGTTAATTCATTCATTTGTAGTTTTATCATAAGAAGATTCAGTTGTATGCACATGAAAGACCACAACTTCCCCTGAGCTATGTTCATGCTCCGTTCTGTCCCTCTGGAATCTTCCGATCACTCGGTTGTATCAGTTAAGATAAAAACAAAATACAATAAGTCTTCAGACATACCTCTCCACCGTACTGTATATCGATACTCTACCGCTGACTGGGATAGCTTCCGTACATTTATATCTGATCTACCTCTGCATTCCATGTTTAAAAAGGATGTGTCCTCCATAGTATCAGACCTGACCGAATGGCTAATTGTAGGCATAGACCAATTCATACCATCAAAAAATTCCAACAAAAACCTAACAGCCAACCATGGTTCTCCCCAGAATGTGCTGCTGCCATCGCGCACAGAAATCACTTTTTCCATAGCTACCAACGTAATAGATGTACTGAGACTAAAGCTGCTTTCAGGACTACCAGCAACCACTGTAAAAGAGTAATAAAAAA
Organism: Euprymna scolopes; assembly: GCF_053919585.1. Lineage (NCBI taxonomy): Eukaryota > Metazoa > Mollusca > Cephalopoda > Sepiida > Sepiolidae > Euprymna > Euprymna scolopes. The sequence continues at coordinate 59,758,543 of NC_136491.1, forward strand.
TGCAAGAGAGCTATATGCTCTGTCTGTTAAATCCAAAGTAGCTGAGCAGCGGCTTGGTTCCCACCAGTTTTAGCAAATAGCAAACAGGATCCTGAACAGAAGTGTGCGTTCTATCCCAACCACATTCAATGGACCTGAGGTCATCTCATCAGCATCAGACAAGGCCAAACTATTTGCAAAGAACTTTGCAGCTAATTCTACCCTATGCGACGAAGGCCATCAACTCCCCATATTTCCTCCTATAATGGACAACACACTCTGCAATATACAAATATCTGTGCATGAGGTAGCTAAGCTAATAAAGAACCTTGATTCCAGTAAAGCAACTGGCCCTGACAGCACTCCAATTATAGTGCTGAAAAAGCTGCAAACAGAACTTGTCCCCATACTTACAAAACTGTTGAAGCATTGCCTTAAAGAGAAGTGCTTCCCAACACCCTGGAAAATCTCATCAGTATGTCCTGTATTTAAGAATTCAGGTGATAAGTCGTCTCCCTCTCAGTACAGACCTATAAGTCTCCTGTGTGTCATGAGTAAGTTGCTGGAAACCATATTAAATAGAGAAGTAGTCAACCACCTCAATAGAAATTACCTTCTTAGTGACACGCAATATGGTTTCCGTTCTGCTAGATATATAGCAGATGTGCTAATGGTTATAACTCATAGGATTAGTGAATCTCTTGACAAAGGCTTTCTCTCTAGGGAAATTGCTCGACATATCAAAGGCCTTCGATAAGGTATGGCATAAGGGCCTACTTCACAAGATCTCCAGCTACGGTATAACTGGAAATGTTTTCTCAATCATTAAATCATTTCTCTCTGATAGGCTCATAAGAGTAGTGGTTGACGGGCAGAAATCAGAGGCCCTCAGTATTAATGCTGGAGTTCCTCAGGGGTCCATACTGGGCCCAACTCTCTTCTTGATCTACATCAATGATCTCCCAAAACACATACTTAAATCATTCGTTGACATCTATGCTGATGACACGACAATCTATGGCAACACATCAAAGGCCGTAAATGACAAAGTTCTCTCTGATTCTCTTTCCTCTGATCTTGAGCGTGTGGTATAGTGGGGGAAGAGGTGGCTGGTTACTTTTAAAACATCTAAAACCAAGCTCCTATCCTTACATCATCAACGCTCTGATCCCCATCTGGCATCAATTGAAATGGATGGCTCTCGTCTAGGGAAGGCTCCATGTTTTGATAAGTTTCTGTGCTTGACCGTTTCTTCTGACCTGAAATAGAACACGTACATCAAATCAAGGTCGCCGTAAAAATGGTAGGATCCTTCTACCGCTCCAGAAGATATCTCACCCCTGATGCAATTCTCTATCTATATAAAAGCCAAGTACATCCAAGGATGGAGTACTGCTGCCACATCTGGGCAGGAGCTGCTAAAAACAGCCTATCCTGCCTTGACAGAATACATAAATAGGTTTTGTGGCTTAGTGGGTGATGCCCTTTTCTCTTCCCTGCAACCTCTCTGCCACAGGAGAGATGTTGCGAGCATATCTTTGTTTTATCATTACTTCCATGGCAAATGCTCGTCTGAGCTCCAATCTCTGGTCCCCCTTGCTGATCTTTTACAAAAAACACCCGTCTAGCTGAATCCACTGTAAAAAATTTTCCCCACTCTTTTGCCAAAACCAAAACGTAGATTCCATGAACAAAGCTTCTTTCTTAGACGTGCATGCCTGTGGAACGCTGTTCCGTTTGCCTGTTTCCCACCTGACTACAACCTGGATATCTTTAAGTTCAACATAAATAAATTCCTGATGAACCGCTCCCTTAAGACACTTTATCAACTCTCCAATACTAATGTTCTGTACATGCAATAACCCTTATCCCCGAGTGGATTCCGGGCCTTGATAAGTGGTGACTACCTTGTTAAAAAAAAAAAAAAAAAAAAAAAAAAACACAGCTAACATTGCATGAAAATATCATTTTAAGTAGGTGTTATATGTCCAATTAGTTTACGTTCTATTGTGATATTAAGTAATTTTGATATACAAAAAAGTCGGGCAGAAACTCACACAAATTACATTTTAATTTTATATTTTATTTTATATTTTTAAAGAACATGACACAGGGATAAATTATTCACAATTAAATAGTAATTAATAGGCTACCCGGCGTTGCCCGGTTGTAAGATACACTTAAATATATTTTAATTCATGCAGATTACATGTTTATTATTATAGAGACTATCGACTATTATATTAAACTTAATATATTGTAGCGAGATAAAAACACAAAAATGTATGCATATGACTTGGGTACTATCAACTAGAATCGACACCAAAACATACAACTCTCCACCCTCATTCCTTAGTCTCTTAGGTATGCCTATATATATATATATATATATATATATATATATATATATATATATATATATATATATATATATAGGCATGCCCCTCTCTCTCTCTCATATATATATATATATATATATATATACACACACACACACTTCAGAGTAATGAATAATGAAATGCAATATATCTACTGGTATGCAAATCCAGTGATTATCGGTCTTACAAAATATTATTAGATGTAATATTTTATATATGACAATCCCAGCTAAAAATTATTTTCCGGTGACCACATGGTGTCTTAAAAGAAAAAAATAATCTAACGGCTTTTTTTTTTCTTCAGAAATTTTTTTTTTTTCCACAAACGAGAAATGATTATTTCCATCATGCATCATAATTTGCTGGATCAAAAGTCAACAAGAACAATTTCTACAAAGATAAACAAATTAAATGAGACTTTAACACAACAATTTCAAATATAACTCTTGGTGGTATCAACTATAAGTTTGAATTCCAGTTTAATCCTGATTTAAAACAAACATTCACTTCCTGTTCACTTAACTGTTTGAAGGACACTTTCCAACATGAATTTGATGAGAAGGATGATGCTTGGAAATTACGTTTGTTACTTCAAAAACTTGATACAATACTATAAATATTTTACCCTTAAAACCAGGAGATTTCACATTTAACGAAATGGTAGTGCAGTTAACATTTTTGGTGATTTATCATTATTTAACATCCGGCTATAATTATTATAAATAAAGAAAAGTGATAATGCTGCTAGAATTGTAAATACAAAAATTTTCGGTTGAAATTGCTGCCAGAAGATCAATTTAAATACCTCATTTTTGTTGCATTACAATTTCTAGATGACACTGACATATGCACGTTTATGTCGGAAAAAGACAATGATAGTGTAAATTCTGACCACATAATAATGTCAATGTTTAATAAAACTTAAACATGACACTACAATGATGCAATAACAATAATGTTTCAAGCAATATAAAATCAGTAGAAAAATCTCCAACTGAAAGGAGAAATAAACCTTTAACACCCTGCACGTTTTTGTCTATTTAAAAAACACGTGCCAACATTGTTCACGCCGCTGGCACAAGGACAGATTTTGTGAAAAGAATAACTATAACATTACCAGGATAAATACTTAAAAAAAAAAAAAAAAAAAAAAGATCCAAAATCCACATCGAATGTGCCAGTTTAATGTAAATTTTAAAGCAGGAGAGAAAAACAACAAATTAATAAATTTTTAATCCACTTCAGATGATCTCACTCTGATTTCGGTACTTGTACAGTTTAATCAAGACATTAAAAAATGAAAATATCGAAAAAAGTTTAAATTGTATGTATCCGTTATGGGACGAAGTTTTCTGAAAAAAAAATTTCACTTAATTTCATCAAGTAGTTATTTTTTATAGCGAAAAAACAATTTGTTATGATACCGAGCAAAATGTTCGATTTTTAGGAAGAAAAGCTAGTATTAAAGATGGGGAGGGGTGTCAGCGCTTTAACTGGAGTTATCTCCCGTTGTCATTTCTAAAATTCAAACAAATTTTTTTTTTAAATCCAAGATGGCCGCCTTCAACACGCTCTCATAAAAAAGTGTTTTTCCGCTGTAAAAAAAAAAAAAACTACTTAATGAAATTAAGTGAAATTCTTTTTTTCGGAGAACTTCGTTCTATAACGGATACATACAATTTAAACTTTTTTCGATATTTTCATTTTTTAATGTCTTGACTAAACTGTACAAGTACCCTGATTTCAAATCCAACATGGAAGTTGTTGAGAAAACCAATTCTTAAGAATACAACTCATGTTGTTTGTAGTGTATCGGCAAACAAGATATAACTAAGTGGTGAGCTAATATCTGATACTTCTACATCAACCCTAGATCTTGTTGGTTTGGATGTTATTAAAGAATTTGATAGTTTCAATGTTCCCCTAAACTCAATTTTCAATTCCTTCAATATTAATGCTGCAGCAGATGCTGAAACATAATTTAAGAACATATTTAAGGCAAAGCTGAGCAATGATTTTCAAGAAGGTCTTGCATGTTGTACGTGTTGGATGTTAAAGCGACTTTAAAACTGAAGTCAAATGCAAAACCAGTCTTTAGCTACAGTGGAAAAAGAATTGGACAGCCTTCACACAGCAGGAGTATTCCAACCTACAAATTACTTACCCTGGAAAGCTGTGAATAACATGGTATGTTGTGAAGAGCAAGGTATGTTTGTGTGCAAATTTCTCCATAGGATTAAACAACACACTAGAGACACTTCACCAGAAGAACTCAATTCTCAAAACTCAACAGAAATTGTTTTACAAAAGTGAACAATGCAGATGCATATCTACTAATGGAATTTGATGGAGATCCCAAAAACATTCTCACTATCAACACACAAGGAATTTAACTTTCATTTGGGGTGAAGTCAGCTCCACTGATATTCTAACAAACTATGGATGCAATGCTCATAGAATCCCAGGAATTTCTACCTATGTTGATGATTACAAGAGAAACTTCTGTGTCGCCTAACTTCTGTGCTGGATCGAATTCAACAATATGGATTTCATTTAAGGCCAGATAAATGCAAATTCTTCCAAACTTCTGTGAAATACCTTGGATGTAAAAAAAAAAAAAGGATTGAAAACCAGATCTGAATAATATTCAGGCGACAAAGCACATGGCAGTCCCAAGGGATATATCAATGCTTCAATTCTTTCTTGCCTTTGTAAGTCATTATGATTCATTTTTAGCAGAACTGCACAAGTTACATAGACCTCTTAATAATCTTTTACAAAAAGATACTAAATGAAACTGGTTAAGCACATGCTAAGAATCATTTGAGAAAATCAAATCACTTCTTCATTCTGACATATTGCTTACACACTATGATTCATCATTAGACATTACTGTGGTGACTAATGTGTCAGACTATGGAATCGGAGCAGTAATTTTTTTTTTATTTTATTTATTTTTTTTTTTTACTCAATTTTCACCCCAAACAAGGCACAGTGCCACTTTGAAGCAGGGGGCTACTATTAGGGAATTAATTAGCGGGGTCATTATGAAGGGAGAAGAGTAGAAAGATGTTTGTTAACATTACACTTGAACTTCTGCATATCATTGCAGTTGGGAAAGCAGAATCCCGGAAGGGAGTTCCAAAGACCCGCAGTTCTGGGGAAGAAACTATTGGAGTAAAAGGCTTTCTTGCACCTAGGGATCTCTACTGTAAAGGGATGAGACTTAGTAGCTTGTCGGGTTTGTCGGGGGTAGTTACGTCGGGGAGGTACAAGTGTTTGCAGTTCGTCAGAGCATTCACCATTAAAGTATTTGTAGAACAGGCAGAGGGATGCAACATCTCGTCGATGGGACAGAGGTTGAAGCCTAGATGACAGTTCAGGACCTATCAGGTTGGCGACTCTTTTTTGAACCCTGTCCAGGAGCGAGAGACAAGCAGCAGATGCACCAGCCCAGATGTGACAACAGTACTCCATACATGGGCGAATGGTTGCCTTATAGAGGTATAGGATACTGGCAGGCGTAAGTAGTTTTCTAGCACGGTAGAGGGAGCCAACCTTCCTTGCAGCAGCCTTGGCAATGCTCTCAATGTATCTATTCCAGTTCATATTCCCTGTAAACGTTAGGCCGAGGAGTTTAAAAGAAGTACTTTCAGGCAATGTGTCCTTGGCCATTGCTATTGGTGGTAGAGGAGGTTTCTTGTAGTTATTGAAGGAAACAAGCTTAGTCTTAGCAGCATTGAATGTGACCAACCATTTTTGTCCCCATTCCACTACGGATTGGAGGTCATCCTCTAGTGTTTCTGCAATTTTCTTGGATATGTGTTCATTTGTTTTCCCCTCATATCTGTTATAGAGAGTGGTGTCATCGGCAAATATACCCATCTCCGAAACAATATTATCAGGGAGGTCGTTTATGAATATCAGGAATAATAGAGGTCCAAGGATAGACCCCTGAGGTACTCCCGCATTTATGTCATATTGTTTGGATGTATGTCCGCCGAGGACAACTTTGATTTTTCTATTACTTAAGAAGGATTTAATCACATATTTTTCCTGCTGGAAGCAGAAATGTCATTGCACATGCATCAAAATCCTTAACAGCTACTGAACAAAATATAGCCAAATTGAGAAAGAAGCTCAAGCAAATATCTATGCTGTGAAGAAATTTCTACAAATTTCTAAATGCTACATGGCTGTCATTTTACTCTGATCACAGACAAGTATTTTTGGTTCCAAAAATGGAATTTCAGTCTATGCAGCAAACTGCTTACAAAGATGGGCAACTATGCTTTTAAATGATGACTTTTCTATAAAATACCAAACAGCCAGTAAAATTGGTTAGACAGATGCTTTATCCAGACTCATCTCTTCTCATCAAAAAGCAGTGAAAGACACTATCATTGCTGGGGAATTTGAAGTTGTCTCTGGACTTACTTCCACAGTGATCTCTACCCGTCCTTTCGGAGATGGTCCAGGAGGTTACAGCTGCAAATCCATTTTTAACGAGAGTTCTACATTTTCATTTCACAAGCTGACCAAAAAATGCACTGAACGGCAACTTCAACCATTTTTCACTAAAAGTCTTTATCCGAGATCAATGCTGAACATTTTGTTATCCCAGAGTTTTCAAGCAACTTCATCATGACATCAGAGGATTAATTGAATGAAAGCATTGGCAGGTTGATATTTGTATTGGTCAAGCAAGAACATGCAGTTAGAGGAACTTATAAAGAGCTCCTCGGAAAACAATATTGCATTCATGGCCTATCCCAGAAATTCCTTGCTCACAAATACATGTTGATTTTGTAGAACCAATAAATAGACAACATTATCTAACATTGGTTGATGCTTACAGTAAGTGGTCAGAAGTCTTTTAGATGAACCATACTACTACAAATGAAACTGTAAAGGAACTATAAGCAATTTTCAGTATGTTGGACGTCCCTGAAATCTTAGTTTCTGATAGTAATACTGCATTTACCTCAGCAGAATTTTCTGACTTCTGTAAACAAACTGTATTCAGCACCTCAGATCTCCATCTTTTCATCCACAATCAAATGGACAGACAACCTTAAGAGAGCACTCTTGAAGTTAAAAGGGGAAGGAACTACAAGAGATTATGGAGATATTTCTAAGTAACTACAGAGCTACCTCAAATGTAATATCCCCTGCTGAAACACTGATGAACTGAAAAATATGTTTGCCAATGGATGCTATTCTGCTATTTGTCCATCATCAAAATAGAAACAGAATGATGGAAAACCAGTTCGATCACCATCATTCAGCAAGGTCATATCAATTTCTAGCTGGACTACCTGTATTGATAAAAGACTACCATGATTGTAAAGAAAGATGGACACATAATTCATACACATATTATGAAAATATCTAACCTCTGAATAAAAATTGAAGTTCCAGCAATTACGGAGCCAACTGGTGCACCAACTCCCTGAAATAATAAAAGAAAACATTAGAACCCTTTTTTTTTTTTTTTTTTTTTTACACAATATTTATTCTTGTTTAATCTATTGTTCTTTATAATTTAGCTATGCACATACAACACATTAATTGAATTTTGGGTGTTAGACATTTAAATAAATAGAAAATTTTTAAATAAAAGTGTATGATCTAACGATCATACACTTTTATTTAAAAATTTTAATTTTTAGTTATAAAGTTATAAATTTATTTGAAATCTTCACTGCCACTGTGGTCTGATGCTATAACCACATGCGTTGCGACGAGTTGATTGGTCAATAGTTCTGCACCACATCCAAGTTGACGCAACTTAGAGTTTTGAGTAATTGGTTGGTCCAGTCTCCAACTCTAAGAAAAACTCGCCATGAATATACAAACAAAATACAAAAAAGTGATGTTGAGGTCACTGATGATCTTGCTTGAAGAACTTTAGAATTTTCTTTGAGCTTTTGTTCTTTAAAAGAGGTTAAATTGAAGATACTTTCTTCTGGGTCATTTTTTTCCCCAGTTTTCAATCGGTTGATTGCTTCCGTCTCCATCTGAAGAACCTCTATAGATTTGTTTTTATTATTTGTATTATTCAAATTACTATAGAATAAGAAACAACAAAATGGAACTTCATTCTATATTAATAAACAACTTTATGTGTCATCCTCGTTAGTAGCGTATAGATGAGAGAAATGGGTTAGTAGGTGGAAGTGCTTTTGTGTAAAGATAGATTTAATATCATGCCGGCTGGTTGAGGAGAGAATAGTTCAGTTTACACGTGTAATGCTTGTAGTCGTCAGGACAAAGGAGGCTGGTTTAAGGAGAAAGTAAGGGAAAAGTATTCAGTGTACGTGTTGTCGTGGGTGTGTGTGTGTGTGTGTTGGTATGTTGATGAGAGTAGTTCTGTAAGCATGATAAATAACGTTCGTTTGGGTACTGTGATAGACAGAGAGGACCTACCTTAGAAACGGGCGAGAATCTGTCTTGGCAGCAGGCTGAAAGACAGAAAAGAAAAAAAAGAGGCCCAAGATGGTGGCTGTTATCTTTTAAAGCCTCCGGTCACACATAGATCTCGAACAGTCTCGTGTGGTATATGCAAATTGGGTGTGCCCGAAACATTATAAAAGGTGAGTCGCTGGGAGGAGTGGGAGAAGTGTTTAAGACATGCGAATAGAGAACGTCGACGTGTATCTTGTGACAACAAACTCTACTCGACTCAACTTGTGACTAGTGAACCTCTGCTTGACGTTTTAACCAAAAAGTTTTGTTGCTTTGCGTTAGATAAAGACTTCTGATACAAGCTATTCCGGCTGTATTCTAATTATGGCTCTAAGACAGTTTGACCTCCGACTCATCCCCGAGTTCAGTGGCACATCAATGGACGTTCCAATAGTAGAATGGCTAGAGGATGTAGAGTTAACGTGTGAGCTGTGTGAGGTAACCAGGATGGAGCGAGTACTGCCGTTGCGGCTGAAGGGTGCGGCTTATGAGACGTATCGGCAACTCTCGGAGGACCAACGGAGTGACCTCAATGAAATCAAATGTGCCCTTGTAAAGGCTTGCGGGACGGATTCGTTTACGGCATTGGAGCAGTTCAGCTCCTGCCGCCTTCGGCCAAAGGAGACCGTGGATTTTTTTTTTTTTTTTTTACACAGGCATCACCACATTATCAAGGCCAAGAGGCCACTCGAGGATAAGGGTTAAAGAATGTACAGTAGAAATTGAACAATATAGTAATCAATTCGGTAAATTTGTTAACTTATATGGAATGGCTCATCAAGAACTTGTTTATGTTAGACTTGAAGACAACCATATTGTAGTCAGCCGGAAAGCAGGAAAACGGAAGACAATTCCACAGGTGAGCAGTTCTAAGAAAAAAGCTTTGTTCATAGAATCTACGTTTAGGTTTAGGCACAGATAAAGAGGTGGGGGGAATTATTGATAGTGTTTTCAGCTAGACGAGTGTTTCTTGTGAAAGTTTGGCGAGGGGGGACCATAGACTGAAGCTCAGTTGAACACTTTCCATGAAAATAACGATACATCAGAGACAAACTCGCAACATCTCTTCTGTGAGATAGAGGTTGCAAGGAAGAGAAAAGGACATCTCCTACGAGGCTACAAAGTCTATTTTGAACTCTATCAAGGCAGGGCAAGTCCTTCTAGCAGCTCCTGCCCAGATGTGGCAACAGTATTCCATCCTTGGACATAACTGGCTCTTATATAGATAGAGAATTGCATCAGCAGTGAGATATCTACTGGATCGATAGAAAGATCCTACCATTTTTCCAGCGGCCTTGGCAACAGATTTGATGTACGTGTTCCATTTAAGATCAGGAGTAATGGTCAAGCCCAGAAGTTTGTCAAAACTTGAGGCCTCCTGAAGACGAGAGCCATTCATTTCAATTGATGCCAGATGAAGGATCAGAGTGTTGATGATGTAAAGAGAGAAGCTTGGTTTTAGATGCATTAAAAGTAACCAACCACTCCTTTCCCCATTGTACCACATGCTCCAGATCAGAGGAGAGAGAAATGGTAGTGTCATCAGCATAAATGTCTACAAATGATGTAAGGATGTGATTTGGAAGATCATTAATGTAGATCAGGAAAAGAGTTGGGCCCAGGATGGACCCCTGAGGGACTCCAGCATTAATGCTGTGAGCTTCTGATTTTTGCCCCTCAACTACTACTCTTATGAACCTATCAGAAAGAAATGATTTAATAATTGAGAAGACATTTCCAACAATACCATAGCTAGAGATCTTGTGAAGTAAACCTTTATACCATACCCTATCAAAGGCCTTAGATATGTCAAGAGCAATTGACCTAGAAAGGTTGCCTCCGTCGAGAGATTCACTAATCCTATGAGATATAACTGTAAGCACATCTGCTGTAGATCTAGCAGAAGGAAAACATATTGAATGTCACTAAGAAGGTTATTTTTGTTTAGATGGTTGATTACTTCTCTATTTAACACAGATTTCAGCAACTTACTCATAACACACAGGAGACTGATTGGTCTGTATTGAGAGGGGGATGAGCGATCACCTGAATTCTTAAATACAGGGCATACTGATGAGATTTTCCAGGATGATGGGAAGCTATTCTCCTTAAGACAACATTTAAACAGTTTTGTAAGTATGGGCGCTAGTTCTGGTTGAAGTTTTTTGATAACTATAATTGGAATACCGTCAGGGCCTGTTGCTTTACTGGAATCAAGGTTTTTGATTAGCTTGGCAACATCACATACAGATATATGTATATCACATAGTGTGTTTTCTGATACAGGAGGAAATATTAGGGATTGGCGGCCTTGGTCGCAAAGGGTAGAATTAGCTGCAAAGTTCTTGGCAAAGAGTTTGGCTTTGTCTGAAGCTGACGAAATTACCTCAGGCCCATTGATGATGGTTGGGATAGAGCACACGCTTCTGTTCAGGATTCTGTTTGCTATTTGCTAAAACTGGTGGGAACTAAGCCGCTGCTCAGCTACTTTGGACTTTACGGGCTGAGCATCAACTCTCTCACGATGAGTTTTTGACAAATTTGCAGCGGCTAGCATGCCTGGTAGGTGATAAATGGAGCCTTCGTGAATGGATTACCATGCCATGATAAGGGACTTTTGTGAGCCTCAACCCGAATGGACAAGCTATCATTGAAAGAGCTGCTTGAGAGGGCTTGTGCCGTGCTGATGGATACCAGAGATGAGGAGGTCGTCGCCGCGGTGCAACCTCGAGAGGCTGCACGTACACCACTGCCTACAGCTAGCGAGAACTCCGGAAGTGTTAACTGCTGTAGATGCGGGGGCCCAAACCATTGGGCCCGTGATTGCCTTTCATCGCAGTCGACCCAGAAGCCTAGCGGACCGCGGTGTCACAAATGCAAAAACTGGGGACATCTGGCTTGCGTCTGTCAGGGAAACAGGCTAGGGGAGGAAGTTACAGCGCCAGTCTTCTCCCCAGATCGTCATTAAACAAGGCACTACCTGCAGTGAGCATACACGTTAACGGGCGTGAGTGCCATGTGCTTGTGGACACGGGTTGCGGCCAGACATTTGTGCGCAAAGAATGTTGCGACACTTGGAAAACGACAATAACTCCGGTGCTGACTGTAGGCGGGAGCTCGTTATCCTCTTGCGGAGAAGGTGTCATCCACATAAGCATCGATAGCGGACCTGAAGTAGCCGTGCAAGCTCTGATTATGGACAGGGAGCTACTTGGGTACGATTTACTCTTAGGAATGGACGCAATTGTGCAGCTGGGCAGAGTTGTAGTAGATGGAACCAGGAATGTGACGTTCTCCCAACGCGAAGAGTGCATTTGCACTGCACTCAACCTAGATAAGTCTGATTTTCGTGCGGAGTTCGACTAGTGCACAAAGTCCTGGACTGTGGCTTCGAAGTGGTCGAATGAACAACCACAAGAGAATTTTTTCAATAGAGTGCCAGAGTACAAGATTTCCTCCAGAGCTCGCGTAGAGTATGATATGGAACTACAGACCTGGATCGACAATGGATGGCTGGTTCCTTAGCTTGAGAAGGCAATGGAGCCTCCAAAGTGTTTAATCCCACTAATGGCGGTCGTCCAGCCAAACAAACAAAAAGTGAGGCCGGTGCTTGATTACAGGGGATTAAACAAACACGTGGACCCCTTTATGGCCCGCGCAGATGTGTGCGCTGATAAATTATGGGAATGGCGGCAAGTAGGGTTTAATGTGTGCATGCTTGATCTTCGGAAGGCGTACCTTCAAGTGTGTGTACACCAGTCACTATGGCCTTATCAGACATTTCTGGTTAAAGGGAAGAGATACTGCTTAACCTGTATGGGGTTCGGATTCAATGTGGCGCCATCAATTATGCAAACGATTGTTGACATCATTCCCATTCTGGCTCATGACGTGAATGAAGGGGTTGTATCTGCGATGCATGTAGAGGAGCATCTCTGCAACTTTGGACTTCTCAGTAAGGAGCTGGAGAGACTACAGGATGGTGCACGGGTGCTCGGTTTACAGGTCCAGGGAGAAGACGGCGTCCTGCATTGGAAATGGGGAAATGAAGTCCCAGACATGTCCCGTGAAGAAACATATTTTCTTGGTGCAGAAAACTGGTTGGACACCTCCCTATGGGTGGCTGGCTTTGTGTTGCAGTGGCGTTCATACAGAGGAGAGCGTCTGAGGTCACCACTGGGTGGGACGATGTGGTACATGACGCCCCTCTCAACACAATGTTAGAGGAAGTCCTCACCAGAGTGCACAAGGAGGACCCTGCGCAGGGCAGATGGTGCGTCAACAGCTTGGACCTGAGTGTGTGGGTTGATGCGAGCTCTCTTGCCACGGGCGTATCAATAGTCTATGATGGGGTTGTGGTGGAAGATGCCTGCTGGTTACGCCCAAAACGGGACTCTCAGCATATAAAGCTGGCAGAGCTTGATGCCATCATCAAGGGTATAAACTTGGTAAACTGCTGGAAGTCGACTACCCTGCGGTTGTTTATAGATTCTACCTGTGTCCACAAGTGGATTTCGGACACCCTTACTGGGAGGGCTAGAATACGAACTAAAGCTACGAGTGAGATGCTCATCTGATTACAGCTCAATACCATCATGAGGATCAAAAAGAATATGCGCTGTCAATAGAAATCTCTGGTCAGATCCAGCCTGAACAAGGCCGATTGTTTAACAAGAGTTCCCCGCAGATGGATTCACGCCTCTAGAAGAACCATTGAACCAATACAACCGGCCTGTGCCGCAGCGGCGTGTTCTGCTCAGTTTGATCGAATCAAGGAAGTCCACCACCAAAGTGGACATCCAGGGATCAAGCGAACCTTGTATGAGTCGGATGACCCTGAAGTATGAAAAGCAGACATCAATCCATCGCCCCAGCATGTGTTCGCTGGGAAAAAGGAAAACTGGACGTAAAGAGCCACTGGAGCCAGCTGGCGATAGATGTTACTCACCACAACGGCAAAGATTACCTAATTCTCATTGACTGTGGCTCATCTGGGTTTGCAATATGGCGTGCCCCATCACATTAAGGACTTACAGCCGACAACACGCTCGCGACTACCCATGAACAACGGAAGCGAGTCTGACTCCGAGTCAGGGACCAGTGAGACATCGCTCTTGTTCACAGCAGCTCCCTTAGGTGACTGACATCAGTAGCCTCCCAGTAAAAGCGGTATTCTTCAACCCCCAGTCCGCGGACGAGAACTTAAGTGAAGAAGAGGCATCGTTCCCCTTCGGAGAAGCACCCGGCGACGGCGATCACCATTGCCATTTCTGTGATCATGAGATCAGGAGGAGGTTCGATAGACATAGAAAGGATCTGTCTTGGCAGAAAAGGTTGAAAGACAGAAAAAGAAAAAAAAAGAGGCCCAAGATGGCAGCTGTTATCTTTTAAAGCCTCCAGTCACGCGTAGATCTTGAGCAGTCTCATGTGATATTGCAAATTGGGTGTGCCCGAAACATTATAAAAGGCGAGTCGCTGGGAGGAGTGGGAGAAGCATTTAAGACATGCGAATAGAGAATGTCGACATGTATCTCATGTTGTGAACAACAAACTCTACTCGACTCAACTTGTGACTAGTGAACCTCTGCTTGATGTTTTAGCCAAAAAATTTTGTTGCTTTGCGTTAGACAAAAACTTCTGATACAGGTATCACATGTAATACAGGCACCACATGTGGAAACAAATGGGAGAAAGTCACCATGTTAGCTTGTTGTACTCATGTTCAGCATGGGTCAAAGCCCCAGACTAATGTCTGCGGCCAGCTGGAGTGAGAAGGAAGGAGACAGGGGGGAAAAAAGGAAGGTTTGTGATTTTGCCTTTTATGTACTCGGTCACGTGGTTGAGAGCTTACTTGTGATTTGACAAGCCAGGGAGAAAATGGATTTCAAATCTCAAGCCACTAAATTTATAAAACATGTAAGAAATATAAGATGTTTGGTTCACTTTTATTTTATTCTTAGCTTCTTTGTTCTTAACTATGGATTTTTATTTGAACATTCATAAAACAGAGTACATAGACAACCTGTGAACCAAATATACTTGATGAACCATCTTGGTTATTTCCTATTTTATGTTTGTTTATGAACCATCTTGGTTATTTCCTATTTTATGTTTGTTTATGAACCATCTTGGTTATTTCCTATTTTATGTTTGTTTATGAACCATCTTAGTTATTTCCTATTTTATGTTTGTTTATGAACCATCTTGGTTATTTCCTATTTTATGTTTGTTTATGAACCATCTTAGTTATTTCCTATTTTATGTTTGTTTATGAACCATCTTGGTTATTTCCTATTTTATGTTTGTTTATGAACCATCTTGGTTATTTCCTATTTTATGTTTGTTTATGAACCATCTTAGTTATTTCCTATTTTATGTTTGTTTATGAACCATCTTGGTTATTTCCTATTTTATGTTTGTTTATGAACCATCTTGGTTATTTCCTATTTTATGTTTGTTTATGAACCATCTTAGTTATTTCCTATTTTATGTTTGTTTATGAACCATCTTGGTTATTTCCTATTTTATGTTTGTTTATGAACCATCTTAGTTATTTCCTATTTTATGTTTGTTTATGAACCATCTTGGTTATTTCCTATTTTATGTTTGTTTATGAACCATCTTGGTTATTTCCTATTTTATGTTTGTTTATGAACCATCTTGGTTATTTCCTATTTTATGTTTGTTTATGAACCATCTTAGTTATTTCCTATTTTGTTTGTTTATGAACCATCTTGGTTATTTCCTATTTTATGTTTGTTTATGAACCATCTTGGTTATTTCCTATTTTATGTTTGTTTATGAACCATCTTAGTTATTTCCTATTTTATGTTTGTTTATGAACCATCTTGGTTATTTCCTATTTTATGTTTGTTTATGAACCATCTTAGTTATTTCCTATTTTATGTTTGTTTATGAACCATCTTGGTTATTTCCTATTTTATGTTTGTTTATGAACCATCTTGGTTATTTCCTATTTTATGTTTGTTTATGAACCATCTTAGTTATTTCCTATTTTATGTTTGTTTATGAACCATCTTGGTTATTTCCTATTTTATGTTTGTTTATGAACCATCTTGGTTATTTCCTATTTTATGTTTGTTTATGAACCATCTTAGTTATTTCCTATTTTATGTTTGTTTATGAACCATCTTGGTTATTTCCTATTTTATGTTTGTTTATGAACCATCTTAGTTATTTCCTATTTTATGTTTGTTTATGAACCATCTTGGTTATTTCCTATTTTATGTTTGTTTATGAACCATCTTGGTTATTTCCTATTTTATGTTTGTTTATGAACCATCTTAGTTATTTCCTATTTTATGTTTGTTTATGAACCATCTTGGTTATTTCCTATTTTATGTTTGTTTATGAACCATCTTGGTTATTTCCTATTTTATGTTTGTTTATGAACCATCTTAGTTATTTCCTATTTTATGTTTGTTTATGAACCATCTTGGTTATTTCCTATTTTATGTTTGTTTATGAACCATCTTGGTTATTTCCTATTTTATGTTTGTTTATGAACCATCTTAGTTATTTCCTATTTTATGTTTGTTTATGAACCATCTTGGTTATTTCCTATTTTGATGTTTGTTTATGAACCATCTTGGTTATTTCCTATTTTATGTTTGTTTATGAACCATCTTAGTTATTTCCTATTTTTTTTTTTTTATGAACCATCTTGGTTATTTCCTATTTTATGTTTGTTTATGAACCATCTTAGTTATTTCCTATTTTATGTTTGTTTATGAACCATCTTAGTTATTTCCTATTTTATGTTTGTTTATTCCTGTGCGAAAAAGTGGAAAATTGTAGCAGTTGAAACTTGCTAGCAGGCAAGGGCAATATCTCGCAGCTCGAGATGTAAATCAACCAGGTCCCTTGCTTGTCGAATCACAAGTCAGCTCTCAATCATGTGACTGAGTACATAAAAGGTGAAATCAGCAACTCTTCTTCCTTTTTTCTTCCTGCTGACTTGAGCCAGGCTAACGTGAGTACTACAAGCCAACATGGCTATCGTCAAAACTTGCTTCCACGTGCACATCACACAGTACTCTTTCCTACCATTAGTCACTAACCCTTTACCATGTCTCTACAATCGGACACATGCTCCTACAACACTGAACACTTTTCTCTCTATATAGGCTTTTTTACTCACTACATAGACACACACTGAATACCTTTCCCTGTTCTTTTTCCATTAATCGACTTAGGCTATCTACTCGCAGAACTGTCTAATTGTTTATTCCGACTACAAACATGTGTAAACTAAGCTATTCTCTCTGTCAATAAGCCGGTATAATATTCATACTATCCTTACACACAAGAACACTTCCAACTACTAATCCATTTTTTCTTGTGCATGCTACTAACAAAGATGACAAGGCTCTTTAGTACAGGTGGTAATGTGTATGAATCTATGAGGAACAGGCTATATCCTAAGAATGGGGAAACTAATGTTTTTACATCACAATATAAAAATACTCAACTTTAAATACCGAGGAGACTATGAGAGCAGAAAAGGCAGGCAGTAAGGTGCAAAACTTCAACTTATAGTTAATAGTTATTCACTAAAAGAATTACAATTTGTACTTTGTAGTTGGTTTGTAGTTTTTTTCTTATCTAATTGTTTAATTATATTCATTTAAGAATTGGAAATTGTACTTTGTATTTTGTAATTTTATTTTAAAATGATAAAGGGGAAGAAGCCATAATAATGGCCATACACTTAACAAATATTTATTTTGTTAATGTGTCAAGGCCATCTGATGAGTAACTTGGCAGTGATGAGATGGTTTAAAAAATCAGCTGATTACCGATTACCGATTAATCGGCAAAGTGGCTAATTAGGCTGATTACAGATTACCTGCCGATTAATCAGTACATCTCTACAGATATAATGGACAACATGTGACAACAATACTTCATACATGGGCAAATGGTGGCTTTGTAAAGATATAGGAGCTCTCTTGTGTAAGTAATTTTCTAGTATAATAGAGAGAGCTAACGTTTTTGCAGCACCCTTAGCAATGTCCCCAATGTATTTATTCAAATTTATGTTGCCTGTGAATGTTAGGCCAAGAAGTTTGAAAGATGAGCTCTCAGGTATTTGTCATAGCAATTGATAATTGAGAAGGTTTTTGTAGTTTTTGAAAGAAAGAAGCTAAGTTTTAGTTGAATTAAATGTTACCTTCCATTTATGGTCTCATTCTACGACAGACTGAAGGTCATTTTCTAGAATTTCTGCTATTGCCTTCAATATACAATTTTTCTTCATGTCTATTAGGGTGTCAGGGAGGTCATTTATGAATATCTTGCATTTAATTTCTATTTAATCCATTGCGTATGCACTATTGGGATGTGGAGGTTTTGAAACACTAGTACACATGCATGGCTTTTCCTACTTTCCGTTCATACACATTTGTAGGCAAATAATATTCAGTTCCAGTCGATGCCTTAATGTAGACAGACCTACATTTACTCTTGCATCTTGTCATGGTGATGAGGGTCAAGAATCAGCGTAAAAGGCGACTTATGGAACTTTGATTCAATTAGATTTCTACTAACATCAAACCAACTTACCTTGTTGCCTAATTCTTAATTAATTGTTTAAATTCCTGTATTCTTTAAATTCCTGTCTTATTTTTAAATTTTTTAAAATATTTTTAAATGTTTAAATTCCTGTATTATTAGCTGGAATAAAAGAAGATAAGAGTTACTTTTTCTATATAATAAGATCAACTTTATTTAACAGGAACATAGTTCCTGTTAAATAAAGTTGATCTTATTATATAGAAAAAGTAACTCTTATCTTCTAGTTCCTGTTAAATAAAGTTGATCTTATTATATAGAAAAAGTAACTCTTATCTTCTTTTATTCCAGCCAATATAGTTAAACACATACACACACACATATGTTGTTATTTCAACCTCAAGGTGTATTTACTCTTAAATCATTAACAGTTGTTTCTTATAGACAGGATAAACAAATTATCCAGCCCATGTCATCAGACAATTTAAGCCAAAAATGAATAAGAAAAAAGTTTTTAATTACATATGGGTATTAAAAACCAAGATTTGGAGTAATGGATGAAGAGGGGAAGAAGAGAGAGAGAAAAAGGAAAAGGGATGGGGGGGAGGAGAAAAAAGGTATATTTAAATAAATGAAAATTAGAATTTTAAAAATCTTGACTATCAGCACCCCCCCTACCACTGCCAAGACTTGTAGACACTTTGACCCATTTCCGACTTTGGTGACTTGCACAATCCATTACCTGTTTTACCTTTCAGCACCTTTTCATGACACGGCGGAACATACAATTCTGTTATTTATCCTTTTCTATCTCCTCTTATTTTACCATATTATCCCTTTCTTTTTTATTTTATCCCTTTTAACAAACAACTTCTTGACATCTTCAATTTTCTTTATTTCCTTCTCTCTTTTTTAATTCTAATTTAATTTATTTAAATATACCTTTCTCCCCCTCCCCCATCCCTTTTCCCCTCTCCCCTCTCTATCCATTACACAAATCCTGGTTTTTAATACCCATATGTAATCAAAAATTTTTTCTTATTCATTTTTGGCTTAAATCGTCTGACGACATGGGCTGGATAATTTGTTTATCCTGTCTATAAGAAACAACTTGTAATGATTTAAGAGTAAATGCACTTTGAGGTTGAAATAATAAAAACATTTAATTCTACTAACGTATTGAGCACTCTTTTTACCCTGTTTTTTTACCAAATATACTTCTTATATATATATATATATATATATAAGTATATTTGGTAAAAAAAAACAGGGTAAAAAGAGTGCTCAATACGTTAGTAGAATTAAATGTTTTTATTATATATATATATCTCCATCTGAATGAATCAGAGGAGATTGCAAATTGCATTGTGATGATGACTGAATTTATTGCATTTATAACCTGAAAGTTTCATCTCTTTGTTGCAGATATTGATGGTGTGAAACTAAGAAAGGTACCCTTGTCATGGACATTCATCAGAAGCAGAGATGCGTTATTGAATTCTTGGCAAAGTGCATTGAGAATGGTAGTTACTATGTAAAAAAATAAATTCTGGAGCACAAAAGGTCACTTGTTTTAATGATATCACTCCCGTCTTCTTAGGTCTCCAATTTTTTGAGTTAAAATAATAGGTGGCTTTACTTTTGGAACGACCCTCATTAGTGGCCGACAAAACAAAATCTGATCTCGACATTCAACATACACCAACCACTCTACACCCTTTTTCTACAAAGACTCAAACTATGAACAAACATTTTATATTTTCTTATCTTTGTAAAATTCCTTCTTTGTAAATATTTCTTTAGTGAATTTATGCTTTTGTATTCATTTGGATGTGGTTATAATATTACATTCCTCCCACTCGTGATTGTTTTCCTAAAAATTTTCTCTAAAACCAACTAACCCAAAAAATTCTTCTTAAAAAGAAGAATCCTATAACAAGCCTTCTTAATGAGAGAGAGAGAGAGAGAGAGAGAGAGAGAGAGAGAGAGAGAGAGAGAGAGAGAGAGATTCCATTGTAAGAAAGAAAAGTTTTAAAAGAAAGCTTCTGCTAACTTTTTACTCTTATTTTTCTATTATATTCCTGTGCATGGTGAGTAATGCCAAAACTTTATAAAATAAAGCTATATTAGCAAAAAGAAAATAATCAAAATAATTTTACCTTACTTAAACAAAGTGATACTGTATCACAATATTTTGTTATTTCAGCTGGTTCAACTCCAAGTCCAACTGAGGCATTCAGTAGTCGAGCACCATCAAAATGCACCAGGATATTCTTTTCTTGAGCTAATTCATAAACCTGAATAACAAATAATGAATTAAACGTTTTCTCAATATTTTCTAAAGTTTTCAATTATTTTTTCCATGCAATTTAAATATTTAAATTATTTTTTATTTCTCGATTATAAATTCTTTATTTAGAATTTTTTCAGAAAAATAAAAAAATAAAAATTTTATAAAAAGCCAAAATAGAAAAAGTATTCATTTTAAAATAAAAAAAATATTTAATCACAAAAACAAATGATGATTTTATCACAAAAAACAAATGATGATTTTATCACAAAAAACAATGATGATTTTCTCACAAAAACAAATGATTTTATCACAAAAAAAAAATGATTTTATCACAAAAAACAAATGATGATTTTATCACAAAGAGCAAATGATGATTTTATCACAAAAAAAAAACAAATTTTATCACAAAAAAACAAATGATTTTATCACAAAAAAACAAATGATTTTATCACAAAAAAACAAATGATTTTATCACAAAAAAACAAATGATTTTATCACAAATGATGATTTTATCACAAAAAAACAAATGATTTTATCAGAATGAACAAATGATGATTTAATCACAAAAAAAAACAAATGATGATTTAATCACAAAAAGACAAATGATTTTATCACAAAAAACAAAGTTATATCAATGTTGACAAAAAAAAAATAACACGTAGCATATTTTAGTTTTAACAAAGACACGAAGAAGAAAGACCGTCTGTCTTTATTTACGTTTTGAGAAGAAATACATATCACAATTTTTATATACAAACTAAGGGAAGTAATTCTAAGTTACACAAAAATTTTATATCATTGAAACGTAACACATCATAAGCCTATACATGGAGAAAGGAAGGCAACTCTTTACATAGCCATGTAAAGAGAGATAACTGTTGCAGTTTTCAAAGTATTAAAACCTGATTAACATTATAATTTCCAATAACATGGACATTCTTGGGCAATCCCTGTTGTTTGCAGGAGACAACATGGAATGCAAATATCCGGAAAAATCTTCAGTACAATTTCTCCCAATGATAGACAGGAGATAAAGTCTGTATCCTGCCCACCCTAGATTATCATCAAAACACAACATGCCAACTATCATAACTTGTGATCAACCGCTATTTTGAAAGGCGTCTGAAATTGTGAATGCTGTTACATATGATAGTCCAATTAGGGATGTGATACTGTTGGTTGGCAGCATAAATGTGTTGGGTACCATTGAGACATTGATGGATGGCAAGGAGATCATGGAGACAGTATATGGTGAAAATGCTGTCATACACATGATGAGCAGAATAGTAGTGCAACAAACATTTTATGGCCTTATGCTGGTGGACCAGTGTCTCACATGTCAGATTGTTTCCAATATCATGGAGGATGAACCTGGTTTTCAGGACTAAGTGGAAGAACTTGAGCGATTGTACATGTTGGAGACTGGTGAGTGTGATTTAGATTTATTGTTGGAATCAAATTGCATAGACAGAATTTACAACTCTTTAACTGAGAAAAAGGATAAACTGATAAGGACCTCCAAAACAGCAAAGTATTAGTAAACTATCAGCATATGCTAGATATAGCTAGGGCACTTGTTTCAACTAATCAGATGGGGTCTTGGTGTTAGGTAAACACTGGGCAATGCAGTTATTCAGTTATCGGTTTATTTATCTATCTATCTATTTATCTAACTGTATATCTATCTAACAGAGTAAACGATGGGTTGGGTCATGGGAGACAATAGGTTGAGTGAGCATGCAGATGCAGAGGAAGTCAAAGGGTAATGCTGTGACAGGAATTTATACCAGAGGTGTCTGAATGGGGATCAGAAGTGACGTGTAAGGTTTGAATGAGCTGAGTTAATTTTAGTGAGTTATTTTTATTGAGTTATTTTTTTGAGACACCAAAGAGACAGGATAGGTTAAACCAGTCTCTCAATAAAGGAATGACAGTTTCAATATGGAGACAGAGAAACCCAAGCCATATTGCATGCGGCTTACTATAACAGAATCCAACTACCCCAAGACATTGATGAATCCCCCAAAAGGAGCAGCAGAAACAAGTATGTCGTTATGTTGCTCTGATGTTCGTATATTCTATGTTCTAATGTTTGTTCACACACAGAGACCAGACAAGTCATAGCCCATTAAAAAAGACTTAAAGAAGACCATTAAAAAAAGTTAAATACATAGTTCAGATGGCACATAACTAGATAAGAATGAGACACACACTTTTTAACATCTCAGTGTTGTCTCAGCTTGCCTGCCAATATTCGTGGCTACTGGCCATCCAAATTATTTTAAGTCAACTCGTCTATATCTCAAGAAGACAACAATCCTAAAGGACATCAGGAGTTCCACTTTCATATAATCTGATGCAGCAGCCAATAATGTGTTGGTCTTGGCTCCAATCTTGTAATCAAGCAGACACAATCTTGACTCCAATCTTGTAATCAAGGCAGGTTGATGCAAGGGAGTGATATGTCCAAGCACTAGAGAACAATCTGAGACATGTCATCCACTGTGTCATCCCTTTACAACCTCATCATACAAGATTTAAAAAAATTTTTTTTTTTTTACATTTTCACCCCAAACAAGGCACATTGCCACTTTGGTGTAGGGGGCTACTATCAGGGGAAACAACTACTGAGGTACTATGTAGGGATTTGGGCAGCAAGATGTTGGTTCACATACCACTTGAACTTCTGCATGTCAGTACAGTTGGGGAAGCAGTGACCTGGAATGGAATTCTAAAGTCTAGCGGTTCTGGGGAAGAAGCTACCGGAGTAGAAAGATCTTTTACATCTAGGGATCTCAACAGTGTGGGGGTGGGATTTTGCAGCTTGTCGGGTCTGTCGAGGGTGTTCACGTTGTGGGGGCACAAGTGCTTGCAGTTCATCAGAGAATTCACAATTAAAATACTTGTAGAACAGGCAGAGGGATGCAACATTTCATCGATGGGACAGAGGCTGAAGCTTAGATGCCAGTTTAGGGCCTATCAGATTTGCGACTCTCTTTTGAACCCTGTCAAGGAGCGAGAGACTAGTAGCCGATGCACCAGCCCAAATATGACAGCAATACTCCATACATGGGCGAATGGTGGCCTTATAAAGGTACAGGATACTTTCGGGTGTTAGTAGTTTTCTAGCACGGTAGAGAGAGCCCACCTTCCTTGCAGCGGCCCTGGCAATGCCCTCAATGTAATTGTTCCAACTTATGTTTTCTGTGAACGTTAGGCCAAGGATCTTGAAAGATGTACTCTCAGATAAAGAGTCGTTGGCCATTGCTATAAGTGGTAGAGAAGGTTTCTTGTAATTATTGAATGAAACCAGTTTAGTCTTGGCGGCATTGAACGTGACCATCCATTTTACCGAAGGAAGTTACATAACATTGAAAATAGATGAAATAGATCTCGGAAAAGTTGCAGAAAAACTAGACAGTTTACACCATTTTAAACTGATAAATCTTTACACAATATCATCACAAGAATTAATGCCAATGAAGACATCAATCTGCAGGACTTCTTCGAAATTGTACAAGAAATGGATGGACAATCAGTGTTCTCCTACTCTCACAAACGGAGTTTGAATGCAAAGAATGCAAGAATGTGAAAGTGTTGCAGATCATAACATTGGCCCAGCGTTCCTGTTTCAGAGATTTCTCATAGTCTATCTGACAGGAAATCTTTAGCTAGACGATGTCATGTTCTATGAACTGTATCTATATTCGATGTTTTTGTTTGAGGGAAAAGGCTTCTTGCATCAGGCAGACAAACCGCAACTTGCCAAAGAAACCAGAAACTATGTCAAAAAAAAAAATCAGACAGTGGTGTGCAGCAAAGCGTTCCAGTCACAGTATTAGATGGAGGATCTCTTTTTCCCCATCTGAAATGGAAGGAGAGAAGCATCTAGAGTTCAATTGCAAACGATTATGCTTCATTCACTGTCAAAAACTATGATAGAGCGACTGTGGTGTTCGATGGTTATGATGTTGAACCAAGCATAAAGGACTGTGTGCATCAGAGGCAAAGTCAAAAGTTGAACGTAAAGAAGAACATTACCAAGGTGAGAATATTTTCTGGGAAAAAGTATGACTTTTTGTCGAATGGGGCAAACAAACAGGCATTTTAATGAATGAAACAGATGTGATGTTATTCAAACAGAACGAGATGCTGATGTTGAGATTGCAAAGGCAGCCATCAGTATTTCTGCTTTCAGACCGATAAGCCTTATTGGAGAATCTTGCTGTTTCATAAAGATGTTTCCAAATGTACTGCACTCTATTTCCGCTCTGACAAGGTGACATCATACGTCTATAATATCAAGATTTTCAAACAAGTGTTTGGTGAAGCAATTTGCAATGACCTATTGTTTCTGCATGCCTTTACAGGATGTGGTTTGGTGTCCAGGTTGTTTGAGATTGGAAAGAAGTTGGGGTTCCAAAAAAGAGAAAAGACAATGAAAGACTGTTCAAAAGCAAATGCAGAATGTTGTGGAAATAGATCTAAGGCAATGATAGCACTGTTCAATGGAGATCAGAAGAATCAAGAAGATCACTGGCATCGATTATTTCTGCAAGTGATCACCACTTATCAAGGCCCGGAAGCCACTCAGGGATAAAGGTTATTGCAAGTACATTACGTTAGTGCGGAGATTTGATGAAGTGTTTACATAAGGGGGCGGTTCATTAGGAATTTGTTAACATTGGACTTGAACACATCTAAGTTGTAGTCCGGTGGGAAGCAGGCAGACGGAACAGAGTTCCACAGGCGTGTAGTTCTAAGAAAGAAGCTTTGTTCATGGAATCTGCGTTTTGATTTAGGCACAGATAAAGAGTGGGGGAAATTTTTCATGTTCATCATGCCAGAACTACTCCCTTCAACTGCCTCTGTCTGTAGATTTCATTCTCTGAGATTATGGAGTGGATAGGATGTAGTGATGAAATGGCACCATCTGAATGAGGATGGAAAGTACAAGGGGACAAACTTGGTCCACTGATGACAGACAAAATTCCCACTCCAGATGAACTGATTCAGATGATTCATTGCAACTGTTTAGAA
The DNA here is from genome assembly GCF_053919585.1 of Euprymna scolopes. Lineage (NCBI taxonomy): Eukaryota > Metazoa > Mollusca > Cephalopoda > Sepiida > Sepiolidae > Euprymna > Euprymna scolopes. The sequence continues at coordinate 59,784,235 of NC_136491.1, forward strand.
GGATGCATTACGTTAAGGTGTACCTGCAGAAGGCATGAACTAGAATGGACCAGTGCATGTGGATATTGCCAAGATGGCAATTGTGACAATATGAAAAATTGCTTCAGGTATAAATGATGATGATGAAAAGGAGGAAGTGTGAACAACTTTGAAAAAACATTATGACTTAAGTAAATCGGGATGGGGATAACATAGATATAAGGGGTGATTCAACATCACAACCATTTCAAGTGAAAGATTGACACAGAAAATATGGGTAAAAAGCAAGATTTATTGGTTTATCATGAAAACTGACCGAGTTAGTGTTTTAAAATATAATTAAAACTGACTAGTAAGTCGAAAATATTTAACTTCAAGATTTGAAACTTTCCTATACTCAAATCTTGTCCAACTTTTAGTATGATGTAGAATAGACCCAACCTAACATAAAACCATAAAAAACATAATGTTGCAATGTTTTGTGTCAGTTGGTGCATTGACCCATCTAAATGGTTAATTTCCTGTTATCAAAAACAGTGTCTTATTAAAAGAGAATAACATATGGTATATGGTTAGAAAAGAAGAAAACGAAAAAAAAAAAAAGAAAAAGAAACGTACCGGGCATATCTGCATTGCTCTTCGGGAAAGAAAAAGGAAAGGATGGCCAGCGCATTTGTATACACGAAGGGCATTTTGGGAAGGCAGAGCATGATGGGAAAAGCTATTTTTTTCCTGTCTCTTCCTTTTTTTTTCTAGATAGGAGGATATAAAAGCTGGGAAAAATTCCCTGGGGCAGCAGAGAGAAAAGAGTCGTGAACATCTTCTCTTGAAAAGAATTTTGTATTGCTGATGTTCGGATTGTACAGTGTGACATTAGTGGCAAGAGGCCAGGTGTGGTCGATTGGAAAAGAAGAGGGCAGAAACGTACTGTTGTCGAGATAGTGACTCACTCCTTCCCGAACCCCAGAACCGAATCCTGATTATAACCCTAGAAGCTATTTCGGCGAGTCAAGCAGGTTAACATGGCTGACTGGAGACTCTCAACTCAGATGTTGAGACCCTTCACTGGGGAGGGTGACATAATTAAATGGCTGGAAAAATTAAAGATGGTGGCAAGGTTGCAAAAAATCGAAGACGTGGTCATCCTGCTGCCGCTCTACTCAGAGGGGGAAGCCCTCAAAATTTACCAGCAGATGCGCGATGAAGATAAGGGAGACCTTGCCTCAGTGGAGCAAAGACTGAAATTGGCTTTCGCCGAGAGTCCATTTGAAGCACTCAGCAAGCTTGAAGTTTGAGGTAGACCGGCGAGTCTGTTGACGTCTTTGCTGCGGAGATCAGAAGACTGGCAGGATTGGTTGGTTACATGGGGAGGAGTCTGGAGATGATGGTAAAGCTATACCTAGTGAATGGCTTCCCAGAAGAAATCTCTGCGAACATGCAGAGAATCACTGAGATCAATACGATGGAAGTGGACGATCTCTTGGTCCACGCCAGAGTCCTAGTCAAGAATTTCAAGGGCCCAATCGTGGCTGCAGCTGTGAGTGGAAATAAGTGCATGAGGCCCCACTTGAATGATGAGAGACAGGCAGCGAGGCGACAGGAGGGGAGGCCTGCCATCAAGTGCTTCCGGTGTCAGGGTCCTCACTTGCTCAAGGACTGCAAAGAGCCGAGACCGGGGGTCATCTGCTACCGATGTGGACGAGTGGGGCACATGAGCCGCTATTGCGTTACTGCACGGGACCAGGGAAAGGAGTGAAGAGGAGCCATTGCGCCAGTGGTTCCCCCTTCTATGTGGAAATGGCGCACAATGAAACGCTTCAGTTACCGGTAGTAGTCAATGGGAAGAGAGCCATGGCCCTTGTGACTCAGGCTGCACCACGACATTGGTAACGAAGAATGTTGCTAGATCATGGAGCGGAGCCAGGAGTATTAAGACCGTGGATGGCAGGGAGGTGAAATGCCTGGGAGAGACAACAGCAGAAGTACTTGTGCAAGGTGTGCCTATTGGACTACGAGCCCTGATATTGGATCGTCTGGTTGGTGATGTTGATGTGGTTTTAGGTGTAAGTGCGATCAACCAACTGGGGGGTGCTACGTTGAGAGGGGGCCAAGTAACTTTTGGATGCCTCGGCGCAGTAGGAATGGCAGGAGTGGAAGGTGATAGAAATATCAGAACACAAAAACCAGAGGCTTGCTGCATCGAGGACGAGGATTTCCTGGTGAGGTTCGATGGTGAGAGGTGGACGTTAGAATGGAAATGGATCTCCGGGCCTCAGGAACTATGAAACAAAGTAAGCTGCTACGAGAAAACACTGCGAGGAGAAAGAAGAAAATGATTCGAGGAAGAAGTGGAGAGATGGATAGAGAAGGGAATTCTGAAACTGTGGACAAGGGAAGAAAAAGGAGTGCTACCATTACTGGCGGTTGTTCAACCCACAAAGAATAAAGTTAGACCAGTACTGGATTTCAGAGAATTAAACAGATACGTAGCCTGCCACACTGGAAAGGGGATTGATGTATGCGAAGAGGTGATGAGGAAGTGGAGGAGGATGAAGCAGGCCACTAAGATTGTCGACCTGAAGTCGGCTTATCTCCAGATCCATGTAGATGAAAAACTCTGGAAACATCAATTGGTCCGGTACAAGGGGAAGTTGTATTGCCTGACGAGGTTAGGCTTTGGACTGAGCTCAGGCCCCAAAATTATGACTGCCGTGCTGAAGACGGTGCTGAGTAAAGACTGTACAGTGGACAAGACCACTAGTTCGTACATTGACAACATTCTCGTGGAGGAAGCAGAGGTGACAGCAGAGAAAGTGAGAGGCCATGTCGCGAGGTATGGGTTGACTGCAAAACCGGCGGAGTCCCTGGCTGGAGGAGCGGTGTTGGGGTTGAAACTATGCCGACATGGAAAAGGAAGCCTTGTCTTTAGACGAGGGAATCCAATACCCGAAATCGGAATCGACCTGACAAAACGAGAACACTTCTCGGTCTGCGGGAGACTGGTGGGACACTATCCAATCGCCAGCTGGCTCAGGATAGCGTGCAGCTTTATTAAACGACAAACGGGCACTGATGGCTGGGAGGGCCGTGTGACGAAGGAGGTCATGAACATGCTACAAGAAATCATCGCAAGAGTGACGAAAGAAGATCCAGTAAAGGGGGAATGGTACATCAGCGGCGGAGACGTGGGGGTGATTTGGTGTGATGCCAGCAGTCTGGCATTGGGCGTCGTATTAGAGATGGGAGGCATAACTGTGGAAGATGCAGTGTGGTTAAGGAAGAAAAACGACTATTCCCATATCAACGTAGCCGAACTGGAGGCCGCTATGAAAGGAATCAATCTGGCCCTGAAGTGGGGATTGAAAACGGTTGAAATCAAATCCGATTCAGCAACGGTAGTTTCATGGATCAGGTCAGCAGTGACTGGCGATAAGAGAGTTAGGACCAGAGGTGCTGCAGAAATGCTGATCAAGCGCAGGCTTGAAGCACTTGCGGATTTGATAGCGGAATTCCAGTTGAAGGTATCTGTAGTGCTGATCCCATCAGAGAAGAACAAGGCGGATTCAATGACATGGGTAAAGAAGGCCTGGCTGCAAGAGAGAAAGAAGGTTTCTTCAGTATGCTGTGCAGGGGAGGAAGTTAAAAAGTTACATGAAATGCACCACTTTGGTCGAGAACGGACGTTATTCCTGGCAAGAGAGGTTTACCCGGAAACCACCGAGAAGGAGGTCAGGGAGGTAGTGGAGCACTGTCAGGAGTGCCAATCGATAGACTCCGGACCATCCAGACATGAAGCAGGAGAGTTACACATTGCAGCGGACTGGAAGCGATTGGCCATTGATGTGACCCATTATCGCCATAAGCTGCATCTGTCGATGGTCAACTGTGGACTGGGGAAGTTTGCCATATGGAGAGAGATCAGGGCAGAAGCTGCATGGGCGATTGGAGGGGTCATTGAAGAAATATTTTTGGAAAGAGGGTCGGTTGGACAATGGCTCTGCTTTCCAATCAGAAGCCTTTAAAGAGGTGTGTGATAGGTGGGGAGTAAGGCAATTTTTCAGGGCAGCGTATCGGCCGAGTGGCAATGGGATAGTGGAGAGGAATCATTGCACCATCAAGGCTGCTGCGGAAAAAAGCAACATTTCACCCATGGAGGTGGTGTTTTGGTACAACATCTCACCGAAAACCAGACAAGATGAGACAACTGTGCCTCATAGAGCCATCTTCACATATAAGTGGCGGCATTCGTGCAACAAAACGGTAGGAATTGAGGGTGAAGAAGCTACCATTAAAGTGGGCGAGGAGGTGTAGGTAAAGCCCCCCCAATGCAAAATGTACCACTCGCTGGGGGAGGGTGGTCATAACGGGAACGCAGTGAAAGAACAACGCAATGGTGAATGGCATTCCCCGGCATATCCTAGACCTGCGTTGTGTAACCCTGCCAGTGCGCAGTGATGGCAGTGAAGAGGAGGAAGTCGATATCCACCAAGAAGCTAACGATGCACCCCAATTCGACTTAGCCCCACATTGTGGTTTTTTACAACTGGACGAGAATGTCTGTAGTGAACCTGAAAACGTCAACCCCCAAGAAGTTGTCCCCCAGAGGCCTCAACGTGAGAGGAGGAGGCCTGCTTGGATGAAGGATTATGAAGTGTCTTATTGATCTCAAAGATCAGTGGGGGGGGGGCGTGTAGGGTATATGGTTAGAAAAGAAGAAAAAAAAAAAAAAAGAAACGTACCGGGTGTATCTGCATCGCTCTTTGGGAAAGAAAAAGGAAAGGATGGCCAGCACATTTGTATACGCGAAGGGCATCTTGAGAAGGCAGAGCATGATGGGAGAAGCTATTTTTTTTCCTGTCTCTTCCTTTTTTTTTCTAGATAGGAGGATATAAAAGCTGGGAAAAATTCCCTGGGGCAGCAGAGAGAAAAGAGTCGTGAACATCTTTTCTTGAAAAGAATTTTGTATTGCTGACGTACAGATTGTGTGGTGTAACATTGGTGGCGAGAGGCCAGGTGTGGTTGATTGGAAAAGAAGAGAGCAGAAACGTGCTGTTGGCGAGAGAGTGACTCACTCCTTCCCAAACCCTAGAACAGAATCTTGATTATAACCCTAGTTTAGTTGTTAATAATTTACTTATTAATAATTTAGTTATCAATAATAATAATAAAAAAAGTTTCCAAAACTTTTAATCTATTAATACATGAGAATTTGCTTAGAATTTAAAAATTACTTTCTATTCAACAGTTTAAATGTTTGGAAAATTCCTTTCAAATTTCAAAATGTAACAAAATTAATTTATTCTTTTTAGCTTAATGAAAGATTAAAATGGCTGACTTCTCCAGGAAAATGCTTGCTGGGGGATTTAATTTCATAAATAAATAATTTTTTTTAATAGTTTTTTTTTTTTAAATCAATTTAATTTCACATTATTGCATTTTCATTTTGAATAAATATTTGCTTAATAAAAATAAGAATTCAATGTGTAATAATCAAAGTTATGGTAATGTGATAAATAAACAAATGCACATGAAAAATGGTCACGCAATTTTATTAACATTTAGGGGAAGTCGGGGTAAGTTGAGCCAATTTTCCATTTTGGCTCTTCAGAACCCAACCGACTAATTATTTTGCAAAGATGAGTGTATGATTATAAAATTCTTTTATTTGGGAACATTTTGAAACAAGTTGCAGTTTTCTGCTAGTACACCTAAACCGACCATGTGCTTTACAAAAATGCATATCAAATGGCTCAACTTGCCCCGACCATGGGGCAAGTTGATCCAACCTCTGGGGTAAGTTGTGCCACACAGGGGTAAGTTGTGCCACGCAAAAAATGTGTTGCAAATAAAGAAAAAACAAGCCCAAAATTGTTGCTGTGGTTATAAAACAAATTATAATAATGAAGTCGAAATGTTAATTACAGCGAATGAACCAGCACAAAATTTGAAACATATATCTGAAAGTAAGTTAATGAAGTTGCCACTGTGACAAGTTACAGCTGAAAACGAGCTGGCTAGAACAACGGACAGAACTGCCAACACAATTTGGCTGTGGCAGCTTGTAAACAACATCTTCTGCATTGAAACCCGCTTCGTCCTTTGGGTTTGGAACAAACACAGGCTTGTCCGTTCCTACCTTCCCAGCAACTTTTTGAAGGAAAACACCTTCAAACTCAAAGTCCTCCCCGTTGAGAGTGTCAACCCGGGCAATATAGTTCACAGTTCGTGATTTGCCAGCACATTTGACAACCACAAAGTCACCTTCGATTATTGGGCTATCCAGATCAATATCACCATCACTATCTGATGACACATCATCAAATTCAAAATCTGAATCATCAGTGTCACTTAAACATGGGGTTTTAGATCTCGGGGGACATGACTTTTTCCCACCAGCATTGAACAAACACTGCTTTGTTTTTGTTAATAGGCTCCTCTTTCTATTTTCAGAAAGGGCTATCAGCTTCTGTCGTTCAGGGCTGTCAGTCAAAATCTTTGAGCTGCCCTTTTTGTGACCACCTCTTCTTGCCTTTCTTGGTGCTGCTTTCGGAAATGCTGAATTACAGATGGTGAAATGTATGGACGATGCATGACATCATGTGAGCTAGATGAAACACAAGACCCAGATGCGGATGGTTGCATAAGATCATCTTCTTGCTGTTTTTGTGGTCGGACATCATCACTGTGCATGGGCAAGACTGCTCCAGGAACCTCACCTGATGGTCCTACATCTTCCACAGTAGAATTTGCCTCAAGGCTTTCTGCAGCCACATTTTGCTCACGGTCAGTTGGAAGAGAAGGGGAAAAGTCAATTTCACTAAAGATGTCCCGGTTAAATGGATGAATGCCCGAGGCTTGGAATCCAGCAGCAATGTTCAATGGTGCCATGGCAATCATCTGGGCTTGGTTCACTAGAGCTGGGATTTCATCTATTGTTAGTTTTCCCTAGATTGGACCGTAGCCACCCATCCATGGCTCTGTTGTATGCTGTTTTGAAGGGTCCATACACTGACCGGTCGAGCGGCTGGAGACGATGGGATGTGTGTGGTGGAATGATCAGTAAGACAACGCCATGAGATCTTGCTGTGTTCACAACATTCAAAGAAATGTGTGTGTCATGGTTGTCGAGGATTAAGAGGATTTTCTTTCCTGGTGAGCATCTGGTGTGCTTGATGATGTGATTTAAATATTCCACAAACACCTCTTCATTCATCCAGCCACTTCGTGTTGCCCTCCCTATGCACTGTGTTGGTCCACCTCTGATGAAGTGATCTCTGTTGTGGACTCTGGGAAAGATGAACAGAGGAGGCACGACTGATCCAATTGCACTCACAGTGTACACCACCGTTACCAATTCCCCACGTTCAGCGGAGGTGATTGAGCCAACTTGTTTCTTTCCTTTTTCTGTGACAACGGCTCCAGGGTTTTGAACGGTGGTGCATCAGTGTTGTAAATGTCACTTGGTGAGAACTTGTACTTGTCCATTATCTGACTCAAGTTGTTGAAAAATTTATCAACAACTGGGCGGTTGAAGGCTGTGGCACGCCTAAAAGATGTTGCTTCTGTCACTCTAATTGCCAGGTTCCGCTTCAGTGTCATTCGATCAATGTTAAAGTCCTCTGCAGGCAGCACTCCTCACACTCTGACCTCCAGTAACAGCAGCCTGTTCCATAACGTATGTAGGAGTTTGTCCACGATTTGTCTTTCGCACGTAGTGGCGCATGTCTGGTGGGCTTTTTTTCTGTGAAACACACAAAAAAGACAAATGAAGTTAACACAATAAATCCGATAATGATGTAGAATATTACTAGAGTGAACTAGTTGATTCAGTGGAGTTCCTGGCATAAGTCTGGAACATTGAACAATGAATGCCAGAACAGCTGGCATTTGTAGAGAGGCACCTGCCTCTCCTGGCATGTTTAGCCAACCAGGCGCCTCCAAATGGAATAACCCACCATGCCTGACTAATTGTAGGCTAGTCCATAATGGTGGAGAGGGGAGGTAAGTGCATTCTTGATTCTACAATGATAATAATAATAATGTTAAAAATAATAATGATAATAGTAATAATAAAAATAATTATTATTATTAGAATAACAAAGCGCCTGTACAGCATGCAAATTCCTATCCAAGCACGGCTTACACATCTTAAACATTTACCAGGTAACCCATAGATCTAATTCTTATACAAGTAGAGCATGTAACTTATACAACATGCATTTTGAATTCACTCTATAACAGGCTTACTGATGTGGTTGCACATTCATCTGTTTCTTGAAAACGTGTAAAAAGACATATGGGGCAAGTTGAGCCAGTGGCACAACTTACCCCATTAGCATTGGCTCAACTTACCCCATTCTGACCTCATTGAATTGTCTGTTCAAATGCATGCATCTCATGTGTGGTGACTGTAAAAATCTTTTACAGGTATGAAGGCAAGTAATTGAACAAACAACTACCACATATTATATCTAATCAAACTATTACTACACACAAGAAACATGCACTCACCTCTGTAACGCTTTATTTTACTTTTTTGGCCCGAAATCTAATTTTCTTTTACTGCATCAACCTCCGATATTGGTTCAGCAAAAAAAAATGGTGGAGATTAAAGTCACGTGATCAGTTGTTTATAGATTGCATACAAACTTGGATTGGCTTAGTCAGTTTTGGTTAAAAGGGGGTGGCTCAACTTACCCCTATGCTCAACTTACCCCGACTTCCCCTACCATCTTCTACACATCGTCATAGGCATAATAATAAAAATTTACATATTACATAATGCTCTATTTATTAACTGGTATTCCTTTAATACATAAACAACAATGGGTAAATTATGTTTGGACTCAGAATAATAAAGCAAATCTTATTGTTACAAAAAAATCTTATAAATATAGAAGAACAATATTTACTGCATGGACATTGTAACAATGTTAGAATAAGGAACATACCAGTAAAAAATAATTAAAGAATTTTCATTCTTCTAAAAACTTACTTTTTCTAAAAACTCCATTGGTAATATTTTTCCTCCACAAAAATTGTGAGTATTTTCTAAACATATAAGCTTGGTTTTACAGGAATGCACATCCTCACCAGAATTTATTGCCATCTTTAATTGATCAAAATCCAAGGTACCATTTGTCTGATTAGGAATAATACGAGGAAAAACTCCTGCCAACTGTGCAACATTTCCTTGTTCACACAAAGCGATGTGAGATCGATCACCAATAATCATTTCGCAACCACGTTCGTCACAATGACACATACCTAAAATTTGAAAATTTTTCAAATACAAAGAAGATTTATTTAATTTCCTACAAAAGTTAATCAGTTATTTACACATGAAATAGAAAAATAAATGTTATATGCACTACACAGCTTTTGGGTCGATAAGCCCAAAATGTCTGACTCTCACCTAACAAAGTTTCCCTTTCCACTAGTAATAATTTATATCTTTATCTATTAAATAATATTTATTTTGCTAATTAATAAAGTTTGACCATATTATGAAACAATAAATTTCCTCAATGTTGGATTATATCAAATTACACCATGAAAACCTAATCACTAAAGTGTCAAATAAAAAAAATCTTTGTTTTTCTGTAAAAAAAAGCTACAGTTTTTTTCATTCCGTAATTTCTGTTATTTTTTAATATAACATAAGAAAAAAATATGAAAACTGACTTACATGCAATCAAATTTGCCATGGTGCCAGAAGGAACGAACAACGAGTCTTGTTTCCCCAAAAGTTGTGCACATCTTTTTTCTAAAGCTGTACGTTAAGAACAAAAATAGTTGTTTTAGGTGTGATCTCAGCCATAATAACTTTATGAAAACATATAAAAATTATGGAAATAACAGTTGAGTAGAAAGAGACTAGCAACATCTCTTCTGATAGAAAGGGAAGATTATTCTCCTACTAGATATCTAATTTTGCCAAGAGTGCTCTGTGTGGCACCTTATTCAGATGTAGCTTCATCATAAAGTATAGTTGACCCTTATCAATTAACTGGGAAATTTTCATGAATCCCGCGAGTGTCATCCGTATAGTTCCAGTTAATCCATGAACTCTTCCTAGGGTTTTCATAACCATGTATTTTCTGAAAGTACTTAAATAAGTACTTTTCATTTTGCTCAAAAAGATTACAACATTATCGTAGTACCTGAATTAGCATTTGTCATTGATAAAATAGAAATGTAACGTTTTGCTTTATTTATATAACTTGAAAATTATAGCAGTTAAAAAAATAAGAGTAGAAATATTAAGGGGTTCAGGGCTTGGAGTAGAAGTGCATATAGCTTCTCATTGATAGGATTCTGATGTATTTCAATTAATGGGCGCTTTATTTGCATCTTCTCTCACCCAATCAATGCCGAGTACATTGTTGGGCCCTACCTCAAAAATTGAACACTATAAAATGTAAAAAGCAAATAAGAATAAAGAATATGGTGTTATGGTTGAGCATAAAGATACATAAACTTTCTCATTCAATCCCATGAAATGCTGCTAGTATAATAATAATTTATCAATGAATTACAATTAAAATATTTCACTTTAAATTATTTTTTTAAGTACCAAATGTTTTACAAGGAACAACTTACCTTTAATTGTTGGATCTTCTCTATAGACGTCATCTCCCACCTCTGCATTGGCCATTGCCTGTCGCATAGCTTTATTTGGTTTTGTGACTGTATCACTTCGCAAATCCACAATATGAGTTGCCATTTTAGCAGACTATTTAAAAAGTAAAAATAAATGATTAATGTCATATGCCGAGAAACATTGTCATTCTTTTGTGGCACTGTAATGTTATGATCTGTGTAATATTTCATGAAGGTGATTATTTGGTGATTCTTCCTCCATCGTTATTTTTTGGTAAGAAAATCAAGATGTTCAATCAACCTTTTGATCCAACAAGTCAGTGGTTGTTAAGAGCACAATAAATGTTCTCAGAAATTAGTATTGTTTTCAAGATTTAAAAAAAGTGTTTTTGTAATTTACAGCAAGTTTAATAATCCAAATTAGTTCAAATAAAAAAAAAAAATCGATAAAAAATTACCAATTTATAGCTTTTGGATCATATTAATCTAAATATGACACAATATATGTATGTGTGGAGGGATTACCTTAAAGATATAGTTATAACACATTGGTTCCATTAATTTATTGATTTATAAGTAAACGATTTATCATATTAATAAAATATTTATCACAATCTAATTTTATTTCAAGGTAGACAAACACAAATAAAACAATGCATAAAAACACAAAAATTATACAAGAAAAACATTAACAAGATGTTTTTTCCGTATTTTGAAAGTTGAAAACTTCTAAAAGTTGGTGAGGCTTCACTACTCGGTGTAGTTTAACCTCATACTGATTACAAAAACTACAGTGAATAAACAAAAAAATCTAATAAGAATTCAGATTCTAGAAATGTTTCAATGTTTTCGAAACAAAATACAAGACTTCTTCATGTTTAAACATACCTTCAAGGCTGTCACGTTAAAGTAAAAAAAATGGAACACGAAACTGAGAAGTCAATTCAATTGGTAAGATAAGATTTCTATTTTTTGTCCTTTCTTTTTATCTCCTCTTATTTCTTAAAGTTCAAAGGTGAATGTACGGCTCGTTTGAAAAAGGAGGTCATTTTTTTAAATTTTCTGTTGTCTTTCATGCTAACATGTAACTCATACTGACCTGAGTCAAAGTTAATGAAAGCCATGTGATTAATTTAATTTTATGTAAAAATTACCTTTTTTTATAGTTATCATTTTTATAATGCTATGTGTAGGTCAGGGGCAGATGATATATTTTTTGTCATATTTTACTAAAAATATGTAATGATTATCGACTATTATTTTGTCATAAAATACTATTAAATATATTATAATATATGACATCTATATTACATTTTTCTTACTCTGTCTGTCTGTCTGTCTATCTGTTCCACTTTTTCTCTGAAACTACTGTGTCGATCTTGCTAAAATTTTGTATGGACATTTGTGTAGTAAACTATCACAATATACATGTGATACAAAGTTAAGGATTAATAGGAATTAGTATTTAAGTTCCACTTTTATCGGAAAGTACAAGGCCCATCTGGCTGAAATTTTGCACGGACCTTTGCTATAATAAAGTGCAGCGAACTAAGTATTATTGGTATCTGTTCGATGCATAATTAGATATTAACATGAATTTATAGGGATTAGTATTTAATGCAAAAAATAAGCACACATTTAACCATATTCAACCATCAATTTGGTATAAAGCACGTACTCTAAATCAACAAGCTAGAACTTTTGCCCGTTTTAACTACAACTGAACTAACTATAACTAACTATAACTAACTAACTATAACTGAACTAACTATAACTAAACTGACTATAACTAAAAGTCTAGTTTTTACTATAACTGTAACATAGTGCATATGGTGTGCGTGTGAGAAATTCAGCTGCAGCCATAGTGAAAATATTAGCAGCAGCCATCTTAGCACATATGCAAATTAAGCAAGTGTGCACGCTCTGACGTCATGGGAAGAAGGCGAGAATAATAGGCATAAAAAAGGACAGCATCTGGACCAAAGGAAGCGATCGGACGCATTTTGACTTTTGGGCAGTGAGAGAGAAAATGCACTGCATGGTTGAACACATGGAACGGCAAGCAATGACAAAGACATGAAAGAGAGCCTCGACAAGCATGTTCAGTGCATGAGTGATATTTTGAAACACAGTGTCAGAAATTACTGGAATAAATGTTTTTTGTATTCACCCAGAAAAAAAATGCTGAGTCATATATTTTGTTTCTGCGATGGTACAACACAACGTGTGAGTCCAAGTGGTTGAAATGACACGGTTAAAGTGTAATGGACACGCTACATAACATCAGTGAATATTATTACATATATTTTATATTGACAGTAGCAATAACCAACCAAAACTTCATAATTAGGATAAAAACATGAACATACTTTGATAGAAGAAAGTGTAATATTCCTATCCCATGTGTCACCGAATCACCCGACAATCAGGTGTCATCACCAACATCTAGACTTGCGGGGCACAGGTCCAGACTATTTTTAGAATTTCAACCTGGCAACAATCAAATTAACTCTTTCATTTTGCGTGCATAGGCATGCACACAATCAAGAAGACAGAATTTTTATCCCCCTTTGTCAGAAACATTACACATAGAAAATTAGGACTGAGGGATAAAGAAGGCGAAGCAAAAGTTATGCAGCTGCTGAAAATGCATTTACAAATGTTTTTCTACTCTCCAAGAAAGCAATTACAGTGTTCCCATTGGTTGAAGGATACAGAACTTTTAGTACTATGACTTTAGTTGCACACTGTTCAGCCTCAGTGAAGGGCGTTTTTTGGTTGGACTTTGAAAAGGAATAAAGATAAGATTACTTCTAAAAATAAAAATAATTAAAAAAAACATTGTTTTTTTTTTTAAAAGAAATTAAAATTAAAAACGTTTTACAGAAAAGAATACAATTTTAATAGACCTTTTTAAAAGAAAAATAATATTGTAAACTAGAAGTTTTTAAAGAAAAAAATAAAAGACAGAGATTTTAAGAGACAAGCTGAAAAAGCAAAGGACAAAAAGAAGTTGACGCCAATGTTTAGCATCATCATTGTGGTGCTTAGGCAATGACACTACTCTTGTATATTTATATTTGTGTGTACAATACAAGTTTGTACTAATTGTAATAATACTGTTTTGTTGAGGCATAGTAAATTGTAACAGTGTCATATTATTTGATTAAATAATTTATTTAACATATAAGAAAAATATAATCATGTTCAAATATGTACAAAAACGTTTGTCTCATTCCTATGCCAAGTAGTTACATTTATTGCACGTATGAAAATAATTCCATGATTCTATCTCCCTTACTAGATAGAAAAGAAAACATTGTTCAGATAATTGTTGTGTACAGTCATTTGTTGATTATATCTTTTTGATCAATGAATTTCACGACTACTTGTTGTGTTATATCTTAATTGTTTTGGGATAAATTGATGTGAGATATTGTTTGTGTTAGTTTGTCCAGTTGTCATCATAAGTGCATGTATGCATATATGTAATACATGGAGACAAAGTGTTCATTGGGAATGTTTATGTAGAAACTCTGAGTGAAGCTTTGAGAGGAGTAGATGTAAATATTTTTTCTCAAATGTTATTTGGATGATTTTAATAAACGATTGAAAACAGTGGACAATTGACATGCAAAATAAGGACAGTGTTGGAACAGCCTCTTCCAACCTCTTCCACATGTGAAGACTGATAATGATACTATTTAGAAAAATGTTCTTAGCAGGAGAATGCCAGGAAGGGGGAAGGCTTTGTTAACTATTCTGTATTTTCCTTCTATCAAAGAATGTTAATGTTTTTAACCTACCGTCAATATATATATATATATATATATATATATATATGAGTAATAAATGAAATTGTTAAAAGATACAATCCTTATGTAAAACCTATAAAGATAGTATAAGCTCTACCCGGTTAAGAGGAGTAATTTATATAAATTATATATTAAAAAAATCTAAACTTTATAGGATTTTCCAATTAAAGACCATGAAATAGCATTTGGCGAGTTAAAGACTAGTCCAACGTACAATGATCTGATGATAAGAATCCAGGATGAAAATCCGGAGTTGAAGTATTCTTAGAAGAATTCTGCATGTTCACAATTCACCTATTACACTTGGATATACATGCATGTCTAAATATCGTTGTGCACATTGTTTGTGGATCATATCCATTATTGTTGATGAAGTCTTTTAGGATATTTGGAATCTGATTTTATTCAATATTGCTGGATGGCGAGCATTTCTTTTAGAGTTACTGTACATGCAAACAAAACGATTTCCAAATTAACGGACTTTAAATACTCATTCCAACCAATGCATACACATACTTGCAATTCAGATAAACATGGCCTCACATCAGTGAGGGGAGTTGGTACGCATAAAAAGCTGTCAAGAGATTAGCCTCAAAACAGTGCGTCTTCTTTCCTGATGACCTGACATTATCTGAATACTGAAGTATAATCCCCCACAATTAAAAACAGCCTATAACTAATTTACGAATGGAATAACTACAAAAAATAGGTGGAAACAAAACCATCCATATTTTCTGAATACTCGACACTAACTGGAAGCTGAAGGGATATATTTCACACTTGAAAACAGTCGTTTGAATAAAACCCACTGAACAGACAAGTCGTCAAGCATTTTGTTTCTTCCTTTCCATTATATATATATATATATATATATATATATATATTATATATACATAGTCTTCCAAAAGTAATGCCACCTATTTTTTATTCTCCAGAATGAATCAGAGGGGATTGCAAATCGCACGACCAAATTTATGCATTCATGAGAAAGTAACTTCTGTTATAGACATATGTCAGAAGCGTGTTTATTTTGAATTATACGCTACTAGCGACACCTCTTGGGAATGACGGGAATGTAGGATCAACAAGGGCAGACAATAGACTTTTCACCCTCTAAAAAAAAGAAAAATCCTTTAAAATTAACACATTATAGCTTTTCGGGGATACTGAAAACGAAAATAATGTTTACACTTCCAGCAAACGAGTAGTTTCCAAGATATGAAGAAATGTTACTTTTAAAAAAGTGGGGAATCACTTTTTTTATAATAATTTAGCGTTTATGAGCACCCACTTTATGGCCTGTTTGTTTAAGAAAAAAAAGGGGGTTTTGCCATCTTTTTTTTCAAAGTCGAGTGTCTCGCCCTCCACCCAAAAATGTAAACACAGACTTTGTGTTGGGGAGGGGTGGTCAACGTGTGGATACTCGTTTCACGCAAAATTGTGTTCATGGTACATTGCTCCCCCACTTCCGCACCCAAACAGGTGGCCATAAAGTTGATGCATTGAGTCGATTGTCTGCTCTTGTTGATCCTACATTCCGCACCCAAACAGGTGGCCATGAAGTGGATGCATAGAGTCGATTGTCTGCCCTTGTTGAACCTACATTCTCGTGATTCCCAAGAGGTGTTGCTAGTAGTATCATTCAAAATAAACATGATCTCAAGTTTTTTTCCGATAAAATGTGTCATAATATTTGATTATTTTAAATTAAAAAAAACAAAAAAAACTACACGATTGATTTACGTGCTTTTTGGTATATGACATCTTCATGTGGTGAAAGAAAGATTTGAGAAATCAGAAAGATTTGAGAAATTTATTTTTTTATATGCCCAATTGTAGACAAGCACCAATACTTGTACTATTACGTATGAATAGAACTAGTGCAACATCAAAACTAATCCACAATGTGCTAGCAGTGTCAGAAACCGAAAAATGCGTGAAAAAAAAATTGAATAATTTAACCTCCTATTTTTACAAGCTTATAACTACTTGAAAAATATAATTCAAATCCTAATTTTTTTTTTCAATTAAAGGAGCAAAGACCAAATTAAAAAAAAAAAAAAAAAGGTTTAATAGCAAATTACGCAATATTTGTTTCTTTTTTAATCGGCTTTCTTTAAAAAAGATTTGAAGAAAATCAACGAAATTTTTCTTCCTTCGAGTATAAGGAAAAAAAAAATCGATATAAATTCCAAAAAATCACTTACCTAAAAGAAAAAAAAAACAATTCAATGTGTGGTTCCATTCTTCATTGTTAAGAATTTATCCATATTTATATTTTAAATTCCATTTATTCTTTAAATAAAAGAATTTTTAAACGACTATTTGAAAAACGCGCGATCATGGAAACATTTTTCGAAAAACCAGAAGTAATCTTTCTCCTTGTTTTGAACTACGGATGAACAAAAGGACATAAAAACCAAACGTTCGCGTTAGGCGTGTAGCCATGTACCTGGAGAAATATGTGTTCCCATAGTTTAAAAATAGTCAAAATTTTACTCATAAGATTATTCCTTTAAAAAAAACAAAAAACACTGTACTTGTGCATTTAACGAACCAGACGTAACTCAGCATTTGCTCGGCTTTGTCCGACGCATGACGTCAACGGCCGGATTAAACCGAGCATTGCCGATAAAATAAAAACAACGCTACAACAAAATAACTGTACAATGAAATTGTAAAATGTAGAAACATCCAAAAATAAATAAGTAAAAAGCAAAAACCTACCTTATAAGGTAATCTCCAAAAATACCGTTAGGGCTTACAACATGGCCGCCAGAAGAGTCACGTGATCCGGTTGATCCAAAACATGAATCGCCGTATTACGAAACCGGAAAACGCAAATTTAAAGCAAACTTTGACAAACAAGCATAATAATTAAGTACAAAAACAGTTTTTCAATATCATAATAATAAATAATTTATTTAGAACGGTCATTTAATTTTTTGTTGAGAAACAATCACAGTTTGTTTATTTTTTAAAACAGTGTTTATAAAAAATATTTTATTCAGAGTTTTTCATAAAAATGGTATTTAAAACAAGGTGTTCATTTTTTTTAAGATGTAATGTTATAAAAATATGATGTAAAAAAAAAACAGTTTATATTTTTAATTTTCATTTTATAAATTTAGACAGAATAGATGGAGGCGATGCAACAAATTAGCTCACAAAATTTATTTGGGCCGACTCTTTCACGCCACATAAATTCATTTAAATATGAAGTGAAGAGAGCCCTTGATGTACCGAATTGACAACGAAGTTTTTTCTTCGCTCGAATCCACGTATTTTCAATAAGTTGAGTATTTATAGTCGCGTCGTTAGGCTCCACAAAATTTCTTTCGTGGACAACAACGTCAAAGTCAATGTCTGCTACGGTTGCATAAGCGCTCCACCCATCGCTTATTATACGAGTCCCGGGTAAGATCCATTGGCGAATTATAGGGACCAGAGTTTCACGTTTTCTGTCTGGAACCTCGATCAAAAGGCAATTCTTAGAGCCTCGTTCGATGGCGCTGAACACCCAATGGCTACGTCGGACAGTTCTTCTGTGATATTTCCGAGGGTAAAAATGGCTTTCATCAATTTCAACCTCTTTTGGGGTCCAGGTCTCATCTACACCCCCCAATTGAATTGGGTTTTGTTCAATGTACTGAGTGCACACTTCCCTCAAAAAGTTGCACCAGTCACTCACTGTGTTGGCACTCACCTCACTTTCTGTTGCCATAGTTTTTTGTGGAAAATCCATGCTCCACATATACATAATTATTACAATGGTTCTTAGATTGAGGTTGCTTCTTTGAAAAAAAGAGTTCGTTCTAATTGTATTACGATATCCATCGTTTCGGCAACGCCATCTCCAACCATCCTTGGATTCGGAATATCGAGCCAACATGCATGGTGACCCACAAATTTGACAATTGCATGAATTGGCTATCAGACGTCTCTGTGCAAGCCATGTCAATATGTGCACGTCATCTGGCATTGCTAACATTAGCCGAGACAATGTCATAGTTTCGCCAAGTATAGCGTTATTGTCATGAACACGAGGAACGAGGAACAAGGGTGATACGTTAAGGGCTATTGATATTTTTGTAATTCTCTGAGGTAGGTAGCAGTTCCAATTTCAGGAATCGTCGTGGTTCAATTACAGGAATTGTCATGGTTCAATTGCGTTCCGTCGACCACTCGACCACTTGTTTGTTCTGAATAAAATACTTTTTATAAACACTGTTTTAACTAAAAACAACCTAAGATTGTTTCTCAAAGTTTGCCTATTTTTATAACAACATTATATCAACGAAAAATTAAATACAAACAAATTGTGATTGTTTGTCAAAGTTTGCCTTCAAGGCTGCGTTTTCCATTTGCACGATTCATGTTTTGGATCAACCAGATCACGTGACTCTTCTGGCGGCCATGTTGTAAGCCCTAACGGTATTTTTGGAGATTACCCCTTATAATTAATAAATGTGTAGTAATTTCATTTATTTCAATATTCATAAACAGTATCGACTTTTTTTTTTTAAATAGCATTTTCTTTTTAAATGACGACGTTTTACTGTTATGTCTCACTTTTATCGACTTTTACTGTTTATGAATATTGAAATAAATGAAATTACTACTTAATTATAATTTTATCGACTTTTTAAAAATTACTAAACATTTATTAATAAAAAAAATGGGTGCTGATTCGCGCTATATGATATATATATATATATATATATATATATATATATATATATATATATAATGCTATTTAAAAAAAAAAAGTCGATGAAATTATTACTAATAAATGTGTAGTAATTTCATTTATTTCAATATTCATAAACAGTAAAACTTATAAAAAAAGTTGATAAAAATTCATGATCGTTTAGTTACTATGGCAACTAAAACATGTCCTTTGCTCATACGTAGGGAGAAGTTAGTGTTTTTTTTTTATGGTGTTCGGCAGGGAACTCAAATCGCGACCAGTACCCATTACGTTTTAACAAAAAAATGTCCGAAAATTAAAGAAAATACTGAGGTAAATATAGTTTCAAAACGAGCCTCCCACGGTAGTGCACAAGCGCCCCCGAAATGACTTTTAAACGATAACCTCCCCTCCCCATGTTAAGAATGGCTTTCGAAATTATTTCAGCGCGGTACCAAAATTACATAAGATTGTGTTTTTTTGTTTTTTTGTTATTTTGTAATAACACAAGAATTATTTAAACTAAATTAATTCGGTATTCCGGCATAAAGCTCGAGACAATAGTCTCTAACCCCCTTTCACAACAAAAGGAACTAATTTCCATATACACCGCTTTTGGTTACTATGGGAACAGTTAATTTTTGTGATGATTCGATTTTTAATAATAATGATGAATGATAATAATGATGATTCGATTTTTAATAATAAACAATATACAGGACATTTTAAAAGTAAAACAATATTTGTTTAATAGTAATTATTAAAGAAAAAGTTAAAATTTGACTTTTTTGGCCTTTTTTTATCTAAAAAATGTGGTTTTGTCTTTGAATTTGGCCTTTTTTGCTGAAAGATTTGGCTTCAAACATTTATTGTAGCCTACAATATACAGGATTTTTTATTTATTAATTTTTGTGATTCGAGGAATAAACCAATAAAATCTATTTTGTTTTTTTATTATTGTTGATTTTTTTTTATTATTGTCGATTTTTTTTTATTATTATTGTTGATTTTTTTTTTAATTATTATTTGATCTGAAAACCCGCACAAATTATTAGTACTGCCGCTAATTAATCGAAAAATCGTACGCGTTCTGCTGCAGTGCTGCACTTATGGAGAAAATTGTTGATGATGTTATACCTGCAGCAGCTGACCTGTGTTTTTTGGAGTATTCTCAGTATTCATATTAAGCAATGTAATTCTTTGTTATCGGTGGTGGTGGTGGCCATTTCTATACATGCAAGCAAGCGCATTTAAATTTGTCACAAAAAAAGTAGTTTTTGGGATATTAATCAGTGTAGTTTATTATTAAAAATAAATATTAATATTTAAAATAAAATAAAATGTGTTTATTATTAAAAATAAATATTAATATTTAAAATAATAAAATGTGTTTATTATTAAAAATCGAATCATCACAAAAATTAGCTGTTCCCATAGTAACCAAAAGCGGTGTATATGGAAATTAGTTCCTTTTGTTGTGAAAGGGGGTTAGAGACTATTGTCTCGAGCTTTATGCCGGAATACCATTAATTCTTCTAAATAAAATTATTGCTTTCGTTGATAATACGCGTTTTCTTTCTTTATTTTTGTTTCGTGGCACAAAAAGTGTTAAAACTAGAGTATTTTTTAAATAAATATTTGGTTTCGTTTTTCGTATCTTGACTTCGTGATCAAGTTTATTTTAAGTAAGAGTTAAAAATATTTTTTGGGGGGTGCATCATCATCTCCTTCAAGAACGGTAATAAAATGTGTTTTCAATCGATATTTATTCAATAAGGGACCAGTTTTCCTACTTAGCAAAAAAGGTGGGGGTGGGGGGGGGGGGTCCAGGTACGGGTTTTCCCGGGACGAGTTTTCCGAGCACCGTTCTGGAGATGTGCGTTGTGCGTCAAAAACTGCGTCATTGCGTAACACGAAAGTCCAAATTGATATTCAAAGTGAAAGTGAAAACTACGACGACAATGTCTGCAATAGAAAAATTGTTTTTAATTTTACCTTGTTTTTCAAGTTCTTTTTACGCCACTTATTTTCCACTAGACAAAGGTGATATTTTATCGGCGGCTACAGCAGCCTCACTTGCTCGTTATCGCTTTGTATTTGCCATTATAGTTTTTCTGATCGCACATGCCGCTATCTGCAGGAATAGGTGATAATGGCGAAGTAAGTGGTGGTGGTAGTGTCTGTCAATAGCTCGACACGTGTCTAGCTGGTGTATCAGAATTTTTGTAGGAATTTTTTGACACCCCTAACACAAAACTGCAAATAAAATATAAAAAACTCGTAATTTCTTTTTTAAAAGTGGGTTTATTTTCTTTATAGATTATACTTTCAAAATAAACTATTAAATTTGTATAAAAAGTAATAGAAATATTATTTTTTAAAAAACAGTAATCGAATTAATTGATTTTACGAGTTCAGTATTTTTCAATTTTTAAACTTTAAAAATCTATCAAAATTTTTCTATTGATTCTATTTTTACGATATTTTCAGGATCAATGTGAAATTTTATGCTCTTTCTAATAAACCGAATATAATATTTTAGACAAACGTTTTTTTTTTTTTTAAATTCACGCCCCACGCCCCACATTTTGAAATGTCTATTAAAAAGTAAATAATTAATTTACTCACCAAATTTTATATATCACAAATTGAAGATAAAAGATCAATAAATAATATAGTCAAATTTAAAACAAAAAAAGTGTTTTTTAGAAATTTACCTGTAAAATTCGAAGTTTAAAACCTTTTTTTTTTTTAATCATTTTTTTTTTTTTAAATAAATAAAGCCTTGGTCCTTGCTCCTTTAATTGAAAAAAAAATAGGGTTTGAATTACATTTTTCGAGTAGTTATAAGTTTGGAAAGACAGGGGGTCGAATTATTCAATATTTTTCACAAAGTTTCTGACACACGTGTGCATGCTGCCTATCGAATGGTAGTGGAATTATCAATTTACGAGGCATGGCCTTCTACAATGGTAACCCTGGCTTTGTAATTAGGGAAAGTGAGGGCTTCTCTTTAAGCCTGTTGCGTTAGGTGTGCCAAAAATTCCGTGAAAATAGTGAATAATTTCCACCCCATCTTTCTAAGCTTATAACTCCTCGAAAAATGTAATTCAAGCCCTAATTTTTTTTTTCAATTAAAGGAGCAAGGACCAAGGTTTCATTAAAAAAAACAAAAAAAAAAACGTGTTTTTTTTTTTTTTTTTTAAAGGTTTTAAACTTCGAACTTTACAGGTAAATTTCTAAAAAACAGTACTTTTTTTTGTTTCAAATTTGAATATATTATTTATTGACCTTTTCTCTTCAATTTGTGATATATAAGACTTTGGTACATAAATTAATTATTTACTTTTTAATAGACATCTCAAAATGGGAGGCGTGAATTATTCGACCCCCTGTCTTTCCAAGCTTATAACTCCTCGAAAAATGTAATTCAAGCCCTAATTTTTTTTTCAATTAAATGAGCAAGGACCAAGGTTCCATTAAAAAAAAAAAAAAGAAAAACAAATAACGTGGTTTAAAAAAACGGTTTTAAACTTCAAACTTTACAGGTAAAATTCTAAAAAAAAAAAAACACTACGTTCTTTTTTTGTTTTAAATTTGAATATATTATTTATTGACCTTTTCTCTACAATTTGTGAGTAAATTAATTATTTACTTTTCGGTGAGTAAATTAATTATTTACTTTTTAATAGACACTTGAAAATGGGGGCGTGAATTTAAAAAAAAATCGTTTGTCTAAAATATTATATTCGGTTTATTGGAAAGAACATAAAATTTCACATTGACCCTGAAAATATCGTAAAAATTGAATCAATAGAAAAATTTTGATAGATTTTTAAAGTTTAAAAATTGAAAAATATTGAGTTCGGAAAATTCATTACTGTTTAAAAAAAATATTTCTATTACTTTTAAAACAACTTTAATAGTTTATTTTGGAAGTATAATCCTTATGGATAAAATAAATAACCCACTTTTAACGGAGAAATTACGAGATTTTTATATTTTATTCGCAGTTTCGTGTTAGGGGTGTCAAAAAATTCCTACAAAAATTCTGATACACCTGTTGCATTTACCCTGAAGTTACAGAAAAAAAAAAAGAAAAGGCAGAAGACGAAACTGGACGCAAAATAGAAACAAATTCTTGTATTAACGTGGCTGTCTACAAATTACCAACTTCGGAAGCTGGTAATTCTCTTCAGTATAAAAACTTAGGACAACCAGATTCGGCTGAGTTCAGTTTTGACAAAAAAAAAGAAAATGAATAATTTATCAGCTCCATTTCCACAGTTTAGATAAATTAGGCGTGCTTATGCACGTTTGTTATCGTACCAAAATAATATTATTAAGTGCATAAGCACCGTGTATGTGTTTTTAAAGAGTGTTTTTTTTTAAATATACATATCGTTACTTTCTTGGTTTTGTAACTCTTGACTCCCAATTTTTCGTCTGCTAAAATTTTAATCACGTAATTACGGTGTAGTGTCAATCAAATAAACCATTTATTCAAGTGCCGCTTGTTATAGATTTAGCTGAATACGCTATTAAAAAAATCACTTTATTGGTACTTAGGCAAATATGTTACCTGGTTGGCGAGTGTATTGTAACTATTCTGTACTTTCACCTAACAATTTAATAAACAAAAAGATATCATAAAACTTGAAAATACTATCAAGAAAAAAAGGTGCTAGTGCACTTACTGATCCGCGCTAGGTGTATCAGAAATTTGGAGGAATTTTTGACACCCCTAACAGAAAACTGCGAATAAAATATAAAAAATTCGTAATTTCTTTTTTTTTAAATGAGTTGTTTATTTTCTGTATGGAATATATTTTCAAAGTAAACTATTAAAGTTGTTTAAAAAATAGAAATATTATTTTTTTTAAAATAGTGTTTACAAAATACCGGCGTGCAGCCACTTTTTTACGTAATAAAATCAATTGAATTTTACGAGTTAAACATTTTTCAATTTTTAAACTTTAAAAATCTATCAAAATTTTTCTATTGGTTCAATTTTTACGATATTCTCAGGGTTAATGGGAAATGTTATGCTCTTTCCAATAAACCAAATATAATATTTTAGAGAAACGTTTGTTTTTTTTTTCAAATTCACCGCCCCCTCCCTATTTTGAAATGTCTTAAAATTTTAATAATTAATTTATGTGTCAAAGTTTTATATATCATAAATTGAAGATAAAAAATCAATAAAGAAAATATTCTAATTTAATATATATATATATATATATATATATAGGTTTTTGGAAATTTACCTGTAAAGTCCAAAGTGTAAAACCCTTCTTTTAAAAAAAAAAAAAAAAAACACGTTGATTTTTTTTTTTTTTTAATGAAAGCTCATGTTATGCTTACATCGTCAAGTAAATACCAGACGCTGACAGTAAATATTTATATTTCATTGAATGTTTTCTTTTTTTAGATATTGAAAAAAAAAAAAAAAATGAGTCGATAAAGAAGTATTAAAATATATCAATCATTAAGGGAATTAAATAAGTCGATAAGAAGTATTAAAATATATCAATCATTAAGAGAATTTAAAAAAAAAAATCGATGAAGCAGATTTTTTGTTCTAGGGGAAAAACTTAAGTGAATGTGCGTTTCCTTTTTAACTACGGAGGATGAAAAATACTAATTTTGGTTAACACACGCAATAATAAAGAGACATTATTTATGTCCCTTGGACGAATCCGTATTTCATAAATTTCATTTTAGCAGCTTTTTACAGCTTCACGCAAAACACGTTGCGAAAATGCGATTTCCTATGACCCTCGCTTTAAAAAATCCTTTTATTTAAAAAAGTACATGGAATTTAAAATATAAATATGGACGAATTCTTAACAATGAAGGATGGAACTACTCATTTAATAGTATATTTTTTTAAGTAAGTGATTTTTTGGTATTTATATATATACATATATTGGTGCTAGTGCAGAGAGTGATCCGCGCTATTTTTTAAATCATATTTCCAAGTTTAATTAAAGTTTTAGGATATGTTTTTTTTTATTCAATTGTAAGGTATAGAATAGGTACAACCCCCCCCCCCTCCCCATGTTAAGAATGGCTTTTTAAATAATGTTATTATTTACGTCTGGATCACTCTCTACACTAGTACCCATATATTTATAAGCAAGTCAAAATATTTTGATTTTCTTTATATTTTTTTAAAGAAAACCGCTTAAAAAAAGCAAATATTGCATAATTTGCTATTAAACCTGATATATATTTTTTTTTAATTTGGTCTTTGCTCCTTTAATTGAAAAAAAAAAATAGGGTTTGAATGACATTTTTCAAGTAATAACTACTTGAAAAATGTCATTCAAACTCTATTATTAAGCTTCGAAAAATAGTAAGTTGAATTATTAAAGTTCTGATCATCATTTTTAATGGCCACTTTCTCATACACCTAGATCTGCGCTATTTTTTTAAATAGTATTTCTAAGTCTACTTAAAGTTTTATGATATGTTTTTTTATTCAATTGTAAGGATAAAGTATAGAATAGTTACAAAACACCATCACCATGTTAAGAATGGCTTTTTAAATAATAACGTTAAGCACGGATCAATAAGTGCACGAAAAAAATAGCACAGTGTGGCTATTTAAATTAAAATATTATATATATTTATATATAAAAATATAAATGGACCAAAGTTTTATGTATCCCAAATTGAAGATAAAAGATCAATAAATAATATATTGTAAATTAAAACAAAAAAAGAAGTGTTTTTTGGAATTTTACCTGTAAAGTCCAAAGTGTAAAACCATTTTTTTTTAAAAAAACACTTTGATTTTTGTTTTTAATTCGAAGCCTATGTTCTAAAAAAATTTCACTCAACAAAAAAGAATGAAAATATAATAAATCAAAAATTTATGTATTTCTTTGAGAAAAGAAAAAAAAAATTCCTGAAGTGTTTTAGTGTTTTTTTTTTTAAGGAATAATCTTATGAGTAAAATTTGACTATTTTTAAACTATGGGAACACATATTTCTCCAGGTACAAGGCTACACGCCTAACGCGAACGTGTAGTTTTTATGTCCTTTTGTTCATCTGTAGTTCAAAGCAAGGAGAAAGATTACTTCTGGTTTTTCGAAAAATGTTTCCATGATCGCGCGTTTTTCAAATAGTCGTTTAAAAAATTCTTTTATTTAAAAAATAAATGGAATTTAAAATATAAATATGGATAAATTCTTAACAATGAAGAATGGAACTGTGGGAGCCTTTTCTAGTCTCACACAAAAACATGCGTTCACATCTCAAGCTATATTACTTGTCATATACATACGCACACACAAACCTACGCGCGCATGTCCACACATGTACATATATTCACGTTCGCGTATATACACTCACATTCACGTGTATACACACACACGCTAACGTACACATATGTACTCACATATACGCACACATGGGCAACGTCACTTCCCCTTTCAAAGGAAATACACACATGCGCAAAAGACCACCGGAAACAATTATAAAAGCAAGAGCAATAAGCAGCATCTTTTTTTTCGCCTTAGCTCTCGAGCTGAGCGGTCGTCAGGCCATTCGCCCCTCCTTTCGGGGCGCCCGCACGTGTCACATCCCCTGCTACTATGTATGGGGCACGAGCTAACAGACAGTACGTGCACCTTACACGTTTTCTATCTCCATGGCGTGGATTGACTTTTTCTCTTTCTCTCTCTACGACAATAGACTTTCCTTCTCACCAGTAAACAGCGAGAGACGCACGCCAAACTAAACATGTGTAGTACCCTTTTCTTTCATTTGTTTCTTCACAAAATAAATCCTGGTTTGTTTAATTCAAGTAAACGCGTTGTTTGTTCCTTCCTTAAAGCAATTCATTTTCCTTTCCCAATTCAAATCATTTTTCATATTTTGTATAACTGGGGGATATATATAATATATCCACCAGTCTACTACAAAATGGTGACACCCGAATGTGAGATGAACATGCATTTCCTTCTAAACCCAAGTCCCGCAACAAACTGGTGACCGACTGACATGAAACAAACACACATGGTGACCCTACTTTTTTTTAAAGGAATTGTTTTGAGCGAGACTCACGTTTTATTTGACAAAAATAAAAAAAAATAAAAAAGGAACATTTCAACAAAGAAAGACAAGTGACCTACTACTGACAAGAACCTCAACGAACTACGATGACGAAACCCCTTGGCAGACTCAGCAGAAAATAAATACGGAGCTGTCAACTTCATACCGAATTTAAAAAAAATATTTGAGCTCGACAAACATTTTTCACGGTTTCCTGACATTAACCTGTAACAAACGCGAGGAGCAAAATCACATAGGCCTATGCAATTCTCTCCCGCACAGCAGATGCAGCAACAAAGAAACAATTACAGGACATCCCTATCAACACATAGGAAGAAGCTGAATCAACTCATTAGTTGAGATGCACGACGCACACGGATAAACTCACAACTGGAAGTTTCGTTGACACTGGCAACTGGAAACTCGTTCAACACGAACAAATGCACAACAAACGCCTGTACAGACCATGTACACACACTACTGCAGACTCATTTGCGAAGACAACGGCAACTGGAAACCCATTCAACATGAACAAATGCACAACAAACGCCCATACAGACCATGTACACACACTACTGCAGACTCATTTGCAAAGACACTGTCAACTTGACACACAACATCAACACGAAACAAAAATTGTCCTTCCAAACGAACAATTCACTTCACTGTCCAAGCAACTCATTGCACATGGCAGCACATAACAAACAAAACAAATGTCAGCCCCCCCCCAAAAAAAAAGAGTAAGTGCCTTTTCCATGCGTAAGTAAATACTTTTTTTTACGAACACATTCCGTTTTTGACGTTTTTTTTTAAACAACCACGCCAACAGCAAAAGAACAGGACGAAAAGTCAATTGCCGAAAACATTACTTAAAAAAAAAAATATACACTGCATATTTTTTTTCTCTCCTAGGAAGGGGAGTATTGTGGGAGCCTTTTCTAGTCTCACACAAAAACACGCGTTCACATCTCAAGCTATATTACTGGTCATATATATACGCGCACACAAACACACATGTAGATATATTCACGTTCGCGTACATACACTCACATTCACATGTATACACACACACGCTAACGTACACACATGTACTCACATACGCGCACACGTACGCACACATGGGCAACGTCACTTCCCCTTTCAAAGGAAATACACACATGCACAAAAGACCACCGGAAACAATTATAAAAGCAAGAGCAATAAGCAGCATGTTTTTTTTTCGGACCAGCTCTTGAGCTGAGAGGTTCAGCTAACCAGCCGTCTCCCTTTCAGGAGGCGCGCACTTGCGCACGTCACGTTCCCTGCTACTATGTATGGGGCACGAGCTAACAGACAGTATGTACACTTTATACATTTTCTATCTCCATGGCCTGGATTGACTTTTTCTCATTCTCTCTCTATACTACAATAGACTTTCCTCCTCACCAGCTAACAGCGAGAGATGCACACCAAACTGGATTGACTTTCTCTCTTTCTCTCTCTACGACAGTAGACTTTCCTTCTCACCAGTAAACAGCGAGAGACGCACGCCAAACTAAACACGTGTTGTACCCTTTTCTTTCATGTGTTTCTTCACGAAATAAATTCTAGTTCGTTTAATTCAATTTAACACATAGTTTATCTCTTTCTCAATTCAATTCATTATTCCTAATTTGCACCACCTCAACAAAACCACAAATTGAATTGTTTTCATTTTTTTTAGGTAAGTGATTTTTTGGAATTTATATAGATTTTTTTTATACTCGAAGGAAGAAAAGTTTCGTTGATTTTCTTCAAATCTTTTTTAAAGAAAGCCGATTTAAAAAACAAATATTGCATAATTTGCTATTAAACCTGTTATTTTAAAAAATTTTGGTCTTTGCTCCTTTAGTTGAAAAAAAAATTAGGGTTGGAATTATATTTTTCAAGTAGTTATAAGCTTCGAAAAATAGGAGGTCGGATTATTCGATTTTTTTTCACACATTCTTAACATCGGTTTCTGACACTGCTAACGGTGTGGTTCACCACTTTATTTTACATATTTCTTTTTTAAAGGTCCGTTTTGAATACACTTTAAATTCAAAGTGTTGTGGTATTATTAAAAAAAATGTCCCGTAGACATGTGCATGTACACCAAAAATGTAGGTAATAAATTGTTGATTTTGGTTTTTTGGGTTGATGATATATTACTCGCCTCAAACTGTGACAACACTTTAAGAGATGTTAAAAATGAATTAAATAAAAAAATTAAAATGGCCGATCTTGGACGACTATCATGGTTCCTCGGTATAAAATTTACCTGTGAAAATGAAACTATAACTATGAACCAATCACGATACATTAAAAAAATTCTGCTCAAGTTCGGAATGCAAGATTGTAAGCCGCATTCAACTCCCGTCGAAATGGACATAAATAAAAATATAGGGACCGAAACAAAATTCATAGATAACCGAATATACAGGGAAATGGTAGGGAGTCTCATCTACTTGATGACCACAACAAGGCCTGACATATGTTACACTGTAACAAAGCTATCTCAAAACTTATCGAAACCGACAATTAAAGACCTTAATCGTGCAAAACAAATCCTTCGTTACCTAAAAGGAACCAAGGAACAATCTTTAAGATTTAAAAAAAATCTACATATCCTCTAAATTTAGAAGGCTTTTCGGATTCAGATTGGGCTAACTCTGAGGATAGAAAGAGTATAGCAGGGTATTATTTTAGACTGTCAAAGACTGGACCTATGATCTCTTGGAAATCTAAAAAGCAACAAATTGTTGCCCTTTCTACTTGTGAAGCAGAATATGTGGCTCTTACTCATTCCGCACAGGTGGCAATTTTTCTGAACACCCTTCTAAAATCTATTTTAAAACCAGATCTAAGTAAAAAACCTATAGTAATTCATTGTGATAATCAGAGCAGTATCTTATTAACAAATAATTCTATGATTCATCAAAAGCATATTGATATTCATCAAAGCATATTGATATCAGATATCATTTTATAAGGGATGAAATAAGAAAAAAATCTATTACTCTTACTTATGTGACATCTGAGAATAATATAGCCGATATTTTCACTAAACCTATAAAAAGAATAAAATTAAGACATTTTATAACCGAACTTTTTGAAATCTAATTATGAATAAATCTCTTTTCAGAAACCCAAAAGGAAAAGCATGAACAGTTAAAAACACACACAAAAAAAATTGTAAATTGTCCCGGGCACGACGTTAAACTGCAACCATTTCTACCTTACTAACCAAATTAACTAATTAATACCTAACATAAATGTTTCCAGTTTTTGTTACAAAAAAAAAAAAGCCACTTGTTAAAACCCTTTTGTAAACTTCCTATTTGTCAAATAGTTCTTTTTGTATCTCTATTTTTTTTTGGCAAACATTTGTTAAAACAAAACAAAAAATGTATATTTGTGAATTTTTGTGCATATGTTTATATGTATTTGAAAAGTATTCTATTTGTATGTTTATATATATTTAAAAAGTGTTTATTTTTATATGTATTCCCCCCCAAAAAAAATGGCTTCTTTTTGCACACATTATACCAATATATTAATAATTCTTTTTGACCAATGAGAATAAAGACAAATTCCCCCAAAACCAGAAAAAGAAAAAAAAACAATTATTTTATTGGTTTATTTTTCTTTGTTCATTTATTCATTTTTCTTTCCTTTTCTCAAGTGAAACCAAAATTGAATCCAAAAGGATTTTTCCATTATATCAAAAAAGGGGGTGTGTAAAATGTTTTTGACTTGTAATGAGGGTAAATATTTAATTGCTGCCCACCTCAGAAAAATCTGGCACAAGGCCGGAAAGTGGGGACCCCGCAAGCTCCCCTAAAGAAGGGGCACTCCTGCAATTTAAAAAATTGCCGGAGTAACCCCGTCGGCATTCCTCGGTTGGGCACCTCAGGCAACAAGGAATAAACTTGCCCCACCGGAAAGCCTGGTGGCAAGGGCTGGGAGGGTGGACCTCCTAGGTATTACCCAGGCGGCATACCTCAGTCCAACAGGTGCTGGGCTGGTTTCTGGCCCCTCACCTGTTGGGCTGAGTGTCAAGTGACGAATCCTTGACATGTACTACCCTGTCTCCCTGCAGCCGAAGCTGCTAGGAGACCATCCCCATCAGACGAGTGATGTATTTAACTGTTTCGGCCCCGGCCTTGGCATTATCTACTGTCAAGGCCTCATTTGGGGTCCAAAACAACTTAGGCACCAAGGCCAGTAAGAGGGAATGGGGGAAGAAAACGGGACTTTGCTAATGGACTAAGCCAGACTTGCGTTGGAAGGCAAGTACTTTATTGAGAAAACCTATACTAGAATTTCTATCATTCTGTACTCAACCGCCTACATTCTTACCAGGACCTACTTAAAACCGACTGCTCCCCAGCTTACGGGATGGCGGGCGACATTCACGCTAAATAGAAAAAACATATTTACAGAAAATAAAACAAAAAATATATTTACAAAAACAAAAGTTTTTTTTTTTTATATATAATGGGGGTGAGATGATGGGGAGGGGGGGGGCAAACTATAAAACACCCAAAAAGAAAGAAAAAGAAAAGAAATAAACAAAATGCCTATGGGGGCGGGTTAGTAAGGAGACCCTCCCTTCCTATCTGCTAGTCGTCAAATGAAACGCCCACTGTCTTCCGGTCCCCTCCCTGGGGGGAGAGGTGAAAGCAAGCAGGTCGTTTCCTAGTGGGGAGTGGAGGACCTAAAAGACAGCACTTTTGCGTGCGAAAATAACTTGGGGTTGGGGTCAAAAAGGATGGATGGCGTCTTCCAAGATAAAATGCGTAATGGGCAAAACAGGCCGGGGACAAAACAAACAAGTGGACTGGGCATCTTTGGAAGCTCTCCTAGTGCCGACTAACAAAAAATAAAGAGACTACGGGAACAGGATCAACACACATACTTACCCTAGTCTAGGCCCTAACAAAGTACATGCTTTCCACTCTTGGTGGTTACTCAGCCTAACTAAATCCTACTCCTACCCATGTTACAAGATAAACCTTGTATTAAACTATAAGGGCTGGGTTCCGAGTAAATGACAATAAACCCTAGCACCTTAGGACCAATACCACTAGGGTGGGAACACAAGTTCAAACCTAACGCCTCGTCGGATGCACAAGCTAGTGTTGTGCACCCATCTCCTATCAAAGTCTATGCGGTGCAATCTTTCCCAATCACATCTGATCTTTATTTTAAGTTGATGCTTAAAATAAACGACCAGATCCTGATCGGAAACAGATCGCCCCTCATAGACAATGCCCAGACGTGAAACCCACGTCACTAATCTAGCTACAGCTAGGATCGCAAGAAACACTGCTCGTTTCTCTCTGGTAAACGGCGGGCTAAATCAAGTGGCACCGACCGCTCAGGGTCGATGCAAGTCGTTACCTGTCCAACATACTCCCAGAGACTCCGCACCCCGCTGCAATGAAAGAACGCATGTTCCCTCGTCTCCTCCTCCTCCTCCTCGTTGCAGCGAGGACACGGGGGATAATAATATTCACTATCCCTATAATCCCTAGCTATTCTGCCAAAGAGTGGCAGCACGTACTGGACTAGCCTCCATGTGATGGAATATTCCGCATTATTAATGTAGCTATTGGCAGACGCCCAACTCCATAGTGAGAGAACTTCCCTGCTTGACAGATGCAGCAACTCCACCAGCGAATCTTTTGCGGTACCCACCACTAACTCCTCATATAGCCTCCTCCTAGGCCGTGCAAGGTCAATGGACCCCGACAATGCCCTAAGGGCGGCTCAGCATTCGGTCAGGAAACGCCGTTCCCCCACTGGTCTCCTGCGGCCTTCAGCGGCAGGGACGGATATGAACCTCGGAAAAGCTTGTTCCACGACTGGTACCCAGTGCATTTCCGCCATCAGTGTCTGACTCAGGAACGCTAGTCTTTCTGCGTGCTTGTGACTTTGCAAGTCCGGCATTCCCAAGCCTCCCTCGCTAAGCTTCTGCGTACAGACCTGTCTGCGGACATACGGCTTTCCTTCCTTCCAAAGAAGTTTGAAAAGAAGGCACTCTAAAGCCTTACAGCGATCCGCAGGCAGGAGAAGTACAGACAAGCGGTAAAGGATCAACGGAAACACGTACATAGCACATGCCTCCGCGCGACCCTTCAAGGACAATCTCCTACGAATCCAAGTCTCTACTGACAACTCGGCCTTCGTCTGTACTTCCGACCAATTCTTGTCCAGCTGGAGGTCCGGCCCGAACCACACTCCGAGGATCTTTACCGGGCCATCAGTCCAGCCGAACGCACCTGGAAGCGAGTTTACCCCGGTCCAGGCGCCCAACCGCAGGACAATGGACTTGCTGCGATTAATCACGGCCCCTGTGACAATTTCATACTCAGCGATCGCCTCTATCACCGCTCTAACGTCGCTACGCCTTACAGCGAACACGGTGACATCATGAAGCGAGGCTTTGGCTGTATTGGACGCAAAAATGCCGAATGGTGACCTTAAGCCTAACACACCAGCTACTCCCGGTAACCGCCCCCACTAACTCCCTCTGAATTAGTGATGTCAGCTGCTCCCGGAAGTCGTTTGACTCCAACAAGGAGACGTTCAACTTCCAGTAGCCAGCCAACCTAGGCCTATTACCTAATTTCAGACGGGCCAACACGAGTTTGTGGTCCGAATGACCTAGCCAGTGGAGCGTGGGACAAGATAGGAAATCCATGTCGCCCCTTCTAATTAACATCCTGTCCTAGTATGTACTCGAACAGGCGGCCGAACTAGCATGCCACGTCCACATCTCCCTCCTGGGGTGATCCAGACGGAACCTGTCAACCAGATCGCACGAGGCCATCAGGTCAGACAGGCAGTTGTCACCCCGCCCCGACCCTCTAACCCCCCCGACCTTATCTATCTTGGGGTCCAGGACGGCATTCCAGTCCCTCATTAAGACTACCCGCTTCGGACCTGAAGAGAGAAACACCTCCACTCGCCAAAAAAAGGAAACCCTCTCGCTGTGGATGTTGGGTGCATAAACTGCGACGATCCGGAACGCGCCGCTTTTAATGGCAACATCGACCACGATTAGCCTCCCATGAGCGTCCGCATGGACAATGGTAACCGTCGCAGACAGAGTGCCACTCACTAGCACAGAAACCCCCAGGTTCTGGAGGCTGCCATATGCTGAGTAAACATCAAAATCGTTCACCAGCACATCGCAGTCTCCAGCCCCAACAAAGTGGGTCTCCTGTAGTGCAGCTACATCTACCTCAAGGGCCATGAGATCCCTCAGCACGCGAGCAGCCTTGCTTCGGGATCTCATGCCACTTGCATTCAAACTAGCTAGGTTCAAGCCCGTGGCCATGTTCCCCTAACTAGTAGTATTCGTCAACTAAGGGTCTGAATTCCTCGGGGGTCAGTATGTCAAAGGTCTGCCTGAGACTGCCCATGAGCAGGTCGAGCATAAGCCGCCCATCTCTGGCCAGACCCCCCACATCCAAGGGGAACGTCAGTTTAATCGCCCTATAGAAGGAGGGGTGAACGTAAATAGGGACTCGTCACTCGCAGCGCTTTGCCACTTGTGTCAATGATGGGTGCTCTCCGTCCATCAGCCTGAAGCCCGGGGAACATGGTTTTTCCGGCCTCCAACATCCTCCATAGCGCCTTTGCATGTCCTCCCCTATTCGGCCTCACAAACGTTATGAGGTGTGGGGCGTCGGCGAAGTTCTTCGGGTTGTTCACCTCCTTCCCATCCACCTCCTTTAGACCTTCCAGAACTTTGAGGTATTTTCTCTGGGTTCCAGTGAGGTCACCCGCCATTTCCACCTCACAGATATGCTCCCCCGGCCAGAAAGGAAACTTCCTGGTCTTTTCCATTCTGGGGAGCGTCTTTTCCACTTCCTTATTTTCCGCCGACGCCACTTTTCTTGTTTCTGCTACTTCCTTAGCTGGAGCTTCTGCTGGTTGCTCCGGTGTGTTGAATAAGGGAGGGGTTGGCTGAGCATCTTCTTGGGGGGTTGATGTTGGAGGCGCAGTGTTCTCGTCATCCATTTCTTCCTGGGGAGCCTCTTTGAGAGTCTCCTTCCATTCCCTTTTTTCCTTGGGTTTTTCTTTTTCCCCCGTTTCCTCACCCTCTGATTCGGAGGAGCTTCCTCTCAGTTTTCGTTTGGCCGTCGCCATTGTCGCTCTTGTTGGTGCTGGAGGGGCCTCTTTCTCTTTCTTCCTCCCTTTCTTGGCGACGACCTTACTCCAACTTTCCCCGTCTTTCTGGTTCTCTGCTCCCGTCTTTTCGCTTTCCTCCACCAGTTTCTCCTTTCCTCCGGCTTTGGCGGAGCCGGCTCTTTTCTTAGAGTGCAGAAACTGGA
This sequence comes from Euprymna scolopes, assembly GCF_053919585.1. Classification (NCBI taxonomy): domain Eukaryota; kingdom Metazoa; phylum Mollusca; class Cephalopoda; order Sepiida; family Sepiolidae; genus Euprymna; species Euprymna scolopes. The sequence continues at coordinate 59,819,728 of NC_136491.1, forward strand.
GATGTGTCCAGGCTTTAGACACTGCCAGCAGAGCGGTCTCCTGCCTTCCAGTGAGCAGAGCGGGGATCTTATAGAAGTTTTTTCGGTCAACCCTCATACTCACTTTATATGTACCGGGGGCCTTTTATCGGTTGCACTCCCTCCACTTCCCCATACTGCGATAGGGTGGCCCCCAGTTGGTCCTCCCTGATGAAACATGGAACTCCCATCACGGATACCACTGTTCGCCTCTTTGATTGATATTCGGGACGCAGCCGGATGTTTTTCCACGTGAGGTCCCCCTGTGCCCACCTCTCAGCTTCTTCGTTTGATGGCAACAGGAGAACCCACATCGCTTGGTATCTTCTTACTAAGTACTGGGCCGGGATTTTAAGGTCGCCCAGTACTTCTAACATTTTTTCCAGGAGAACCCCAACGAGCCCCTTCCCATTTGCCTCCAGGGTCACAAGAGACAATCGGGGAGGACTAGCTTGATGTGAGGGCTGGCCATTCCACCGCACTGGCTGGCGTCAAATTCTTTGGGACCCCCACCTCTGAGGAGCACCCATCCACAACGATCACGTCTAAAGATCTGCTCTTTCGCAGACCTTCAACTGCTGACTTCCGGGGGCTGCTAGATTCTGACTGAGTTTGAGTCCATTTCTTGATTGGCTTTCTCCGCTTCTTCTGAGAGGCCTTCCAGGCTTCTTCAACTTCTGGGGTTCCCTGGACGAATTTTTCCCACGCAGCTAGCTCTTCTTCTCTGGTGGTCGCCACATTATCCATGGTTAATTAAGGCTCTCACAGCCCAGGTCGACCATTGCCACGACCAAACTTGAACTGGGGTTGGCAGCCCCCGGACCGGAACTCGAACCCTTTTTGGACACTTCACCTGGGGCGTTCCCCAAGGTGGCAGGAGCAGTTGCCTGCTCCATCTCCTTTGATGGTCCTGAGCCCAACTAGAGGCCACCGATTCGGAAACCAAGGGGACCTTCACCTAAAAAGCCACGTCAGTTTCCCTTGGCCCTGCCGGCTGCTTAAGCACTAGCTGGACCCCGAACTATCTGCAAAAAAAAAAAAAAAAGGAGAAAAATCAGTTAATGAGTTGCCCGAGGGCAATAACGAAAACAATCAATCTAGCAAGTAACAAAAAAACAAGCATAGATTGCTTGTTTTTTTAGCAAGTAACAAAAAAAAGAAACCAGTCCTTGCGGGTCCAATCCCCAAAGGTGGGGCTGGTCCTTGCAGTGGCCAACAAAAACAACTGGAAGTCTCCGATGCAATGAGCACTGGTAACAGACACCACACCTCGATCCTAGCCAGAAGAGTCCGAAACACGATCCCCATCAGACGAAGTGATGGGAGTATGAGACGAATGGATTCGCCAATCATTTTTATAACCAACGGCTGTGCTAAACAAACAATGAAAACGTCCCAAAATTATTATAAAAATTGTCGAATTTTGGATTCAATCAGTTCGCCGTTTACTACATCACGGACCGCATTTAATTCTTGGCCGCCATCTTGCTTACTGATCTGAACTAAGCTGCCATCTTTGTTCAACACAATGTCTCAAAACTTAACACTTTAAATTTAAAGTGTTGTGTAATTATTAAAAAAAAAAAATCAGTTGTGCTTGTGCTTTATTTCTTTAATTTTGAATAATTTCACAATTATGAATTAATTCGCGTGTACTAAAAAAAAGTATTTCGTTACAAAAATATGTTGTAAAACTTGAATTAAACTTTTCGTTTCTTTTTACTTTTTTTAAAAATCCTATTATCGATTAGCTGAAGCACTAAGCAGCACTTTAAATTTAAATCAATGTATTCATACGATTCTTTGGAAAAGAAATATGTATAATAAAGTGGTGTTTATGCACTTACGTTACCGTGCTATTTTTTTTTTTTTTTTTTTTTTAATAGTATTTTTAAGTTAAATTGAAGTTTTACAATATCTTTTTGGGGTACTCTTGCATAATTTAACCCAAATTCTTATGAATTCCCATCAAGCATGGATCGGGCGAGACCGGCAATCATCGGTGTCAGCCGAACGGTAATTCTTTTTTGTGACGCCAGGACACCAGCTTATCAAAAAGTACGCCACACGCCAAATTTCATTCTGTCATAAAAACAAGTTTCTACAGGAAAAAAAACAAAAAAAAACTTATTGACTGAGTTGTACAACCATCATCCTCATGCGTAATTTCTATACTGATAAGTTTTTAAAAAATTTTTCACTGGATTATTATTGATTGGACACTAATTAACCAGATTATGAAAAAAAAATCATTATTTCGACCTTTGAAAGGATGCTCACTTTTTAGTTACAACGTTCCTGGTAAATCGGTCAAAAGGGACAAATTGACAAAACATTTAAATAAAAAGGGATAAATTGACAAAACATTTAAATAAAAAAAAGGATAAATTGACAAAACATTTAAATAAAAAAAAGGATAAATTGACAAAACATTTAAATAAAAAAGGGATAAATTGAGACAACATTTAAATAAAAAAGGGATAAATTGACAAAACATTTAAATAAAAAAAGATAAATTGACAAAACGTTTGAATAAAAAGGGATACATTGACAAAACATTTAAATAAAAAAGTATAAATTGACAAAACATTTAAATAAAAAATGGATATATTGACAAAACATTCAAATAAAAAATGGATAAATTGACAAAACATTTAAATAAAAAGGGATAAATTGACAGAACATTTAAACAAAAAAGGGATAAATTGACAAAACATTTAAATAAAAAAGGGATAAATTGACAAAACATTTAAATAAAAAAGGATGAATTGAAAAAACATTTAAATAAAAAAAGGATAAATTGACAAAACATTTAAATAAAAAAGGGATAAATTGACAAAACATTTAAATAAAAAAGGGATAAATTGACAAAACATTTAAATAAAAAAGGGATAAATTGACAGAACATTTAAATAAAAAAGGGATAAATTAACAAAACGTTTAAATAAAAAGGGATAAATTGACAAAACGTTTGAATAAAAAAGGATAAATTGACAAAACATTTAAATAAAAAAAGGATAAATTGACAAAACATTTAAATAAAAAAGGGATAAATTGACAGAACATTTAAATAAAAAGGGATAAATTGACAAAACATTTAAATAAAAAAGGGATAAATTGACAAAACATTTAAATAAAAAAGGGATAAATTGACAGAACATTTAAATAAAAAGGGATAAATTGACAGAACATTTAAATAAAAAAAAGGATAAATCGACAAAACATTTAAATAAAAAAGGGATAAATTGACAGAACATGCAAAAAAAAGGTCTCTAACCGAGACAACCTTAAACTACTTTTATTTATTTGAGCGGTAAAGACTTCTATGCACGAAACAATTAATAACCTTTCTGGAAAAAACGGGAAATCTCTTCATTTCTCTTAAAATTAAAGGAAACAACAACTCTTACTTGAAAGGCTGAAAAGAAAGGAACATACAAAAAAATAGTTCTTTTAAACCTTTGTTTCAAGTTCAGTCCTTTAACAAAAAAGGGGTTTTCCTTTAATGGGAACCACAACACAATAAATCCCTTTGACTTTAAATAGGAGAAAGAGAGTGAATTAGTTTTCCTTTGTGAAGGCTTTAAATTCCAAGGAGATTAAACAAAACGCGCAAAAAAAGGGATTTCCGGGGCTGTTTCACAGCAGCCAATCACCATCAGGCAAGAGAACTAGGAAGGCGTTGATGATGGGAACTTTTTTTTTTTTTTACATGGTAGTCACAACTTATCAAGGCCCGGAAGCTACTTGGGGATAAAGGTTATTGTGTGTACAGTAATCAATAGAATAATATCGTAGTAATCATTAGTAATGAAGATTTGATAAAGTGTCTTACTTAAGGGGGCGGTTTATCAGGAATTTGTTTATGTTGGACTTGAAGACATCCAAGTCGTAGTCAGATGGGAAAAAGGCAAACGGAAAAGTTCCACAGGCGTGCACTTCTAAGAAAGAAGCTTTATTCATGGAATCTACATTTTGATTTAGGCACAGATAAAGAGTAGGGAAAATTATTGACAGTGATTTCAGCTAGACAGGTGTTTTTTGTGAAAGATTGGCAAGGGAGGACCAGGGATTGGAGCTCAGACGAGCACTTGCCATGGAAATAACGATAAAACAAAGACCGGCTCACAAAGTCTCTTCTGTGGGAGAGTGGTTGCAGGGAAGAGAAAAGGGCATCACCCACTAGGCCACAAAGTCTATTTTGTCTTCTGTCAAGGCAGGATAGGCTGTTTTTAGCAGCTCTTGCCCAGATGTGGCAGCAGTACTTCATCCTTGGACATATTTGACTTTTATATAGATAGAGAATTGCATCAGCAATGAGATATCTTCTGGAGCGGTAGAAGGATCCTACCATTTTTCCAGCGACCTTGGCAACAGACTGCTAAGAAAAGGAAAGCCACTAAATAAAGAGAGAGAGAGGGAGGGATAGAGAGAGAAATGTCCACAAGGACTTAAATGACAAAAACAGGAGGGAGAGAGAGTGACGCACGCACACACACACACACACACACACACACACACACACACACACACACAACCGCCCACAGAAAGGCCCCTCAGGTCACACCACTGTTGGATGAAAGAAAGAAAGGAATGAGTAACATGAAAGCCACAGGCTTACCAAGATTGCTGGCCTTCCACCTCCCTTTGGCGACTATATCGATAAAAAAATAAAATTCAAACACTCTCCTGACAAGAAAAAAACGAGTTCTTGTAACAGAAAAGTTTCGAAAACTTAGATCAAGTCAAAATTTAAAGGGGCTTAATTTTTTACTCATTTTAATTGTGAATGCTGAAATTTAATTAAATGTAATTAAACTTAATTAAAAACTTAAAATTTCGAAAAATTTAATTTTCTCTTCGTTTTTAAGGTGTTTATGATGCTATTTCACGAATCCACAACAAGCCGATCATATTTACTCCATAAATAGGAGCGGAATCAACATAGATTTCCTTTTGATTAAGGAGGCTACTCCAGGCTTTCAAACCACATAAAGCCTAAACATATTTCCTGCATAAACTGTGCAGGGAAAATGCAGCACTAAAGGTCTGCTGAGCTTCACACATCAAGCTCAACAAACTAAGACTGACAAGATTCTTAAAAACACCCAAGCCTCTGGCGCTTTGAGGTCCTTCAAAAATCTCCAGGGTGAGAGCCAAAGCTTCAGGTTCCAACATCAGGGACTTCACCTCAATCTTACAACATCTTCCCAAAAAATTGTAATTTTGCTCCAAGGGAAAAATCCAGAAGTAAAATAAATTGGGCTATAAAAACCCAAGTAATGTTGCAAGAAGCAACGCTGAGGCATTTCCTCAAACAATTAATAAGGCATGAAAAGGCCTTAATTACTCCAATGCCAAAAAGGTTAACCGGAAAGGAGAATTTTCAGTCATATACAGACATGATTCAGCAGAAGGCTTCTGAAGAACATAATCTGCACCCACACAGAACTTTTGAGGGGCTGAGCTACACAGGTAGCCAACAAACACCTCAGAATAAGACAGCTGACACTCTCGTGAAAACATTGAGTCTAACTTGAGTTTGCTCAACTCTCGGTAAAATAGTCTCCCCTTGACCCTAACATGAAGTCATGACCCTAACCAGAAGTCCTGAAACTTTCAGAGTGACATTCGCTTTGGAGTTGCATGCTTGCACCGAATGAAGTTTGACATTCGCTTTGGAGTTGCATGCTTGCACCGAATGAAGTTTGACATTCGCTTTGGAGTTGCATGCTTGCACCGAATGAAGTTTGACATTCGCTTTGGAGTTGCATGCTTGCACCGAATGAAGTACTTACAGTACCTCCTCCTGGGAAGGAGTTGCGACCACCTAAACTCCAGTTCTTCTTCTGAGAAGATATCAGGACCTTGCCATCTAGGCTAATCCTCAAATTCAAACAGTCTCTCTGATCATCAGCAAACTGCTTAGACAACTGAAGCTGCCTTTCAATATTAATATTAGGCACAATGTCCACCTCACACCTAAATTTTCCCATAAAATGTCTAAAATTCCAGGTCTCCACACTCAGCAATCAAGGACACGGCTGGAATCCCTACAATAGATGCCTAATAATTACAAATTTTTCTTAATATTGACAGCAAGCTGGCATTTAGGAAAATCGAACTTAACACTAATAGGCGGGGTCTTCACTAAGCCAAACTTACCAGTACTTAGTGGATAAGTCTTGATAATCTGACCTTCTGGCTCAGGATCAGAAAACTTGACAGGCATAACCCAGGTCTTAAAGGCTACTAGGATGTCCTAACAATTACCCAGCTTACTACTTGTTAAAAAAGCTAGACATCTCAAAACACCTGCTACGAATACCCTTACATTAGCAGAGTCCTCATCCATAAAAGAAGGTTCTGCGTTCTTTATAGAGAAGCAACCATAAATCTTATCGGATAGAACCGAAACAGAAGTAAACCATGCATTGATCTTAGGTTTCATGTCATCGAAAATAGGTCTAGATGCATTAATCTCAGACATCAACGTGTTCAGTACCAGGACAATATTGTCAATAGCAAGCTGTCTCAAAGTCACAAGCTTGCTGAATGCTGACACGCCTGACATGATGAAGCTTCTTAAAATTCTAGCTAAATTTTAAAACTAAATTCTTTTCCATAGACAGTTAAAACAAACACACATTAAACTGAAGTTTGCATTCATAAAAACATTAAACAATAAAATCATACAAATAAATTTATCAATTTATTCACCCTAAGGTCTAGGTGGACACAAAGTCGGTCTTAACGAAGGAGAAAATCCAGTTCCAAGAAGGCACTTTGGATTGGGATAAATTAAATAACCTTCAAAGGAATTTTATCCTTCAAGACTGAGGACAGAAATAAATTTCTTATATTAACTGCAAAAGTGCAGCAGAATTTTTCTGCTTTCCTTCTCTGACTGAAGACAGAAGGAATTTTTTTTTATTTTAACTAATATGCGCAGAAGAATTTTTCTTCTTCAAGAAACTATATATTTCTTCTGAAAGGATAGAATAATTTTTTTCTATTGGAAAAAAATACAGAAGTATTGTCTCTTTCTTCTTTTGTTATCAGCAGAAGAACTTTGTTATTTCATCCAAATTTACAGAAGAATTTTATGTTTTTGAAACACAGAACTTTTTTCTTCTCTCAAAAAAATACGAAAAAAATTTCTATCTAAAAATATGGTCAGAATTAAAACTTAATCTCAAGGCACTAAATAAAGAGAAAGAGGGAGGGATAGAGAGAGAAATGACTACGAGGAGTTAAATGACAAAAAAAAGGAGGGAGAAAGAAAGAGTGATGCATGCACACACATGCACAACTGCCCACAGAAAGGCCCTTCAGTTCACAATGCTGCTGGACGAAACGGGGGGGGGGAGCAAGAAAGTAGGGAAGGGGTAACATGAAAGCCACAGGCTAACCCAGACTGCTGACCTCCCACCCCTCTTTGCACTGCTGAAGGCGACTATATTGATAAAAAAAATAAAATTCCAACAAAGTGGTAGGGTATCCAAAGGTCTGTTAAAGGTAAATTTAACAAGATTACTGATTAATAGAAAGGTTTCACTAATCCACATTACATAAATCAAAATATATAATCTGGAAAATAACTGATTTTTATGTACAGAGTGCTGGAATTAATGTGATTATTAAGAGGATTTTTAAGTGTTCATAAAAGTGTGTGTTTGTGTTCATCTCATAAGAACAGTAGGTCGAAATAAAATTGTTTAAAGATTTAAATTCCCATTCGATGTGGTAACTTTCCATGATGAGAATGAAGGTTCCTGTGCATGACGCATGCAAATTCAAGACGTGGAATTTTAATGCATCCCAGTGGCGGAGTTATTCTGACATCCAATCTTGTGAAAAACAAGCGAAAACTGGAATAAAGTGATTTGATTTTGTGTAGTCGGGATTCATATCGGAGACACATAATACAGAAGATGATAATGACATTTATATACGATTTACATCATGACGATTGTAATGATAACTCTTTTATCATATTATAATAAAGAGCTGAGAGAGACATTTATACAGTTATTTTTAACATATATAGAGGAGGGAAGATACTTTATGATGATGGTGAAGAGGACACATAATACTTGAGGGATGAATACAAAGTTCGTTTACAAGATGATAAACAAAACCCATTTACTTTTTCCTTTTTGGGTGGAATGACGAGAGACGAGGACAACAGTTTACAAATATAGATGGTTCTTTATTCATACCAGTTGCTGATGATGATGGTCAGGGATTCAAGCCTTTACAACAACATGGTCTCCTCTTGCCTCCCAGCTCTCACTAAGTCACTCTCCAACTCTCATCTGCTAACTGACTGTCTCTCTTCTAACTTTGAACCTTGTCTCAGTATATTGGGAATCTCTTTTCTTGATGACGTCAAAGCATGTCTTGCCACATGGAATTCATTCACGTGGATTTTACCTATGAATGTCCAAACACGTTTTTAGCAAACAAAGAAATTCCTCAATTGCATTGTATCATTTAACGTATTTGTCAATCATAATTTCTAAACTGCATTGTTCATATCTAACTCTGACATAAATAATATTTTGTTATTTCCAAAAACAATGACAATCGTTCTACATTCCTACGATTTCAATATTCTTTTTTAACACTTTTCTTACTGGGTTCGATTCTAACCTTTTCCAAATATCATTTGCAAACTTATCTAATTTGCTCTTTTACTTACTGGGGTTTGTCCCTTTTTACATAACACTTTTCGGCGATGCTGTTTTACATCGAAATAGACGGAGTCTGGCATATGTGATGAGCATGGGCAGCAGTGATGGTTACTACATCCCGGACTGTTTGAAATTTAGCAGTTAAATCCTTATATAGTGCTGTTCTCGAAAGTTTCAGCCTGTTTGCTGTATCTCTACATGAGGAAACATAACATAGTTCTTTTGTTCCATGTGTGAGCGTGGTCATATTACTATGTTATGTGCTTGCTCGTTCTTTATACGCGTGCGTGTTGAAAATGGTAATTGCTATGAAAATGTTCCTGCTGGAGATTTGTTCTGGCCGTATATAGCTGTCACTACAGGCTTTAATCTTTGAAAAGCCTCAAAAAACTTATGATAAACCGGCTTTCAAAACTATGACACCCATTCTTCCGTCATTATTGCCTATGCCTACTTTATATTTATTAGAAAAATAGAATGTTTTTATTTTTTTTACTTAGAATACAATAGAGATGTCCAAGTTTTTGTGTAAAATCACCAACATTTTACGTGCTATCAACCACATCATCATTTTGTGCCTTGTATAATTGTGTATACTTTTTATGGAAGCCGCTACTTACTTTAATTGATTCAGGGATGTTGTTTTTTCTTGCTATTATTTATTGTGCTAATTTTATTAATTTTGGACATTTTTTGAAACTAGGCATTAAAATCAAGTTGACCACCCCCTAAAAATAAAAACCTTTTTAACAATTAAAATAATTTCAAGTTGTAGTTGAATTTGCTATTTTAATTTTGCCAATAGTCATTTTTTTTTTTTATAGTATATTAAAATATTTAAAAACTTGGAAAACCTTACTTAAAAATCTATGTTTAAAACTTCATATCACTGAATATTGGAATTTTATTAATGGTTTAAAGTTACATTTAAATAACAATTTTCTATTGTGCAGAGTTTCTTTTTGTCTTCTCGATTTGAAGTCATTTTTATTAAATTGACATGAACACTAGGATACTTCAATTAAAAGTCAAATATGAACAGGTAAAATTATAGAGGAATAAAAGGCGAATCAACTGAGGTATGGTTTGTTTAAACAGTTACATTAAGTTTAATTTAAATTTGCAGTTTTTGCAAAAATTACAAGTGCGGACTTTCTTTTTGCGTATATTCCACCTACCTTTACCAATCATAGGTGATGCCTCATATTCTGCTAGTATATATCTTTCAGCTATCGCAGTCGATCCCGGGCGGTGCTGGGTATTCTGCTACCATATTTTCCACCTATCTCAATCAATCCTGGGCAACGCCGGGTATTCTGCTACTATATATTTGCACTGATCTCATCCAGTTCCATGACTGACTTCATGTCTGCCACCCCGCTGTTAAAAATGTACATGAAATAAAGTAATGTTTAAATTGTAAACTGTTTTAGCAATTTCCTGGACTGACTTTTTTTTTTTATCTCCAAACCACTGTTAAAATATACATGAAATAAAGTAATGTTTTAATCATAAACTGTTTCAGCAGCTTTTCAGAATTAATACATAAAACATTAACATAGTTAGGGATTAGGCAACCATTACTTCAACCTGAATTTCTGAGCGTAGTATCAGTCTCGGCATTCCAGTAACTTAAATCCCTTCCTATCCTTAAGAAGAGTTTTTGCAATTACTGCCATGAGGACATTAAGGATGAAAATATAACTCAGGATTACTTGATATGTTTATGTGATTTTTGGAATGTTACAAATAACCCCCCCCCCCAGCATGCACTTATCCATTTATCTGATTTTTGGAATCAGCAGTACATCGATATGATTTTTGGAATATGATATCTTATGTCAATGTAGTACATCATAAATATATTATATGCATCTTTTTTAACAGAAGATGAAGAAGATAATGACGTCATCACTGGAAGTAAACACGTCAGACTATCACCCACCCCCCACTCGAAGAGGAAATTATGCCTGGAATCTCATTAAACACTCACCAAATCCATTAATTCATATTTAGTATAATCTATATATTAATACGATAGCGTGTGTGTTCTTAAATCTCAACCAATGAAATTTGCCGCAAAGTGTGACACACACGCTATAGTATTAATATATAGATGATAATATAAATAAAATCGTAATGAACATAATAATAAAAAATTAAAAAATGAGATAAAAAATAAGAATAATTATAAAGCAAATAGTTAAAAGCTACATTTAAAAAGAACCTAAATTTAAACAAGCTAAATTTAAAAAAAAATTTTAAAGGACTAAACTGAATATTAAAAAAAAAACATACAATTAAAAAATTTAATTTAAAAAAATTTTAATGATTAAAAAATATAGGCATAATAATAATAATAATAATAATAATAATAATAATAATTGTAAAGTGTTTTTGACTCCTAATGGGGGTATGAGACGAATGGATTCGCCAATCATTTTTATAACCAACGGCTGTGCTAAACAACCAATGAAAACCTTTCAAAGTTATAATAAAAATTGTTGAATTTTGGATTCAATCAGTTTGCCGTTTACTATGTCACGGATCGCATTTAATTCTTGACCGCCATCTTGGTTACTGATCTGAACTACGCCGCCATCTTGGTTACTGATCTGAACTATGCCGCCATCTTGGTTACTGATCTGAACTACGCCGCCATCTTTGTTCAACACAATATCTCAGAACTTAAGAGGTTAACTACTTCACGGACCGCATTTAATTCTTGGCCGCCATCTTGGTTACTGATCTGAACTACACTGCCATCTTTTTTCAACTCAATGTCTCAAAACTTAACAGGTTATGCGCCCAGCCACTGTCTTTTCTTTGACGGATCGGAATCTAAATTCGAATTATGGCAGGTAAAATTTCTGGGATATCTAAGGATTCGAAAACTACACAGTCATACAATCTCCAACAGAGAATCCAAATGACCCCAAATTTCTCAAAAAGAACGCAACTGTTTTTGCAGAATTGATTCAATGTTTAGACGATAGAAGTCTGTCTCTGATTATAAGAGACGCATTGGATGATGGAAGGAAAGCATTGAACATATTAAGAGAACATTATTTATCAAAAGGAAAACCAAAAATAATATCCCTATATGCAGAATTAACGTCCCTGAAATGTAACAAGGATGAAACGATTACCGACTACGTTATAAGGGCAGAAACAACTGCCAATGCCTTAAAACTCTCAGGTGAAATAATAAGCGACAGCTTGTTGATATCAATGACCCTCAAGGGACTTCCAGCCGATTTTAAACCATTTACAACTGTTATAACTCAAAAAGACAAAAAAGCTACGAAAATTCTCTTACTTGTGCATTGTGACTGAGCAAGTCCGATCAGCCTGATGGGGAGAAACAATCTAAGGTACGTTTTGAACTTTATTGATGATTTTTCCAGTTTAATTATGGTTTATTTTCTAAAAAGCAAATCCAACACTATCCTCGCCACTAAGAAATATTTAGCTGATGTTGCCCCGTACGGATTCAGATTGGGCTAACTCTGAGGATAGAAAGAGTATAGCAGGGTATTGTTTTAGACTGTCAAAGACTGGACCTATGATCTCTTGGAAACTAAAATGCAACAAATTGTTACCCTTTCTACTTGTGTGGCAGAATATGTGGCTCTTACTCATTCCGCGCAGGAGGCAATTTTTCTGAACATCCTTTTAAAATCTATTTTAAAACCAGATCTAAGTAAAAAACCTATAGTAATTCATTGTGATAATCAGAGCAGTATCTTATTAGCAAATAATTCTATGATTCATCAAAGGTCGAAGCATATTGATATCAGATATCATTTTATAAGGGATGAAATAAGGAAAAAATCTTACTTATGTGACGGCTGAGAATAATATAGCCGACATTTTCACTAAACCTATAAAAAGAATAAAATTAAGACATTTTATAACCGAACTTTTTGGAATCTAATTATGAATAAATCTCTTTTCAGAAACCCAAAAGGAGAAGCATGAACAGTCAAAATCACACAAAAAAAAAAAAAAATTTGTAAATTGTCCCGAGCACGACGTTAAACTGCGACCATTTCTACCTTACTAACCAAATTAACTAACTAATACCTAACATGTTTCCAGTTTTTGTTACAAAAAAAAAGGCCACTTGTTAAAACCCTTTTGTAAACTTCCTATTTGTCAAATAACTCTTTTTGTATCTCTATTTTTTTTTGGCAAACATTTGTTAAAACTAAACAAAAAATGTATATTTGTGAATTTTTGTGCATATGTTTATATGTATTTGAAAAGTATTCTATTTGTATGTTTATATATATTTAAAAAGTGTTTATTTTTATATGTATAAAAAAAAATGGCTTCTTTTTGCACACATTATATCAATATATTAATAATTCTTTTTGACCAATGAGAATAAAGACAAATTCCCCCAAAACCAGAAGAAGAAAAAAAAACCCCAAAAAACAAAAAAAACAAAACAATTATTTTATTGGTTTATTTTTCTTTGTTCATTTATTTTTTTTTATTTATTTATTTTTCTTTCCTTTTTCTCAAGTGAAACCAAAATTGAATCCGAAAGGATTTTTCCATTATATCAAAAAAAAAGGGGTGTGTAAAATGTTTTTGACTCCTAATGGGGGTAAATATTTATTTTATTTAGTAAAAATAAATTTTACAAATAAAAATGTGGCACAAGGCCGAAAAAGGGGGATGGGGGTTAATGTTGTCCTAACTAACATAACGTTAACTTAACTAGACTCTTTCACCAAATGGCCATCCTACTTAAAACCCGAAAATTACAATTATATATACATGATGTGCGGGGTTGGGGATAAAAATCTTATTTACAATAATCGAATGAGAAATATACAATGACAAAAAGTGGTTAGTAAAAAAGAACCCCCCTCACTAATAAGTGTGGCAGGTAGAAAGCTTTGTCAGTCAAAAAGATGTAGGTCCCACAAAAACTGACTTTATTACAAACACCACAAAAATGGCCAACATCACTGACAAAACAGCCTATCCATTACCTAATGGGACCGAGAGTGGGTATTATCGAATCAAAAGTGGGGGGAAAAAAAACGGGGGGGGGCGATGGGACAGGGGTAAACTAAAAAGGGATTGGGACGATGATAACATGCATATTCTAGCTAAGTTAAAAATCGAACAAAAATGCCTAACTAGCCTATTCTAGGTGGTCCGATGCATGTCTATGTTTGTTCAGGTCACCCAAAATCCTTGAAACCGAAGCAACTCAAAAATAGAACTCAAGATTAGCTCCATTCAATCTGCACAGTCGCGAAACTTTCACCCACCTGTCGTTGAAATTTGCCGGAGCGAGTTTCACCTTCTCCAGCTTAATTCACATTTTCAATCGATATTTGAAAATGAGAACAAGCTGGAGTGAAGGTCTCATCTCCGTAAACCTCCTTCTGTCGCGTCGTCCAAATCATGCCTCTCATAACTGCTAGCAAATACAGAACATGGTTGGTGTCCAGTTGCAGCACGGGGAAACCGAATCCAGCACAAAAAAATGCCCGCTCAGCATGCAATCCATGAAGCCTTCAACTAACTCACATAACAGTTGAACGATGGCACAGTGGAAGAAAGCATGATCAAGGACTTCCTCCCAATCTCTGCATCGGACACAATTAGGTGTCTCCATAAAACCCGCTGCGTAAAGTCTTTTGCCGACCCAGAGGGCATTTCGTATTACCAGCCAGGTGAGTGATGCCTCGTAATTATCGAAGCAGCTCGACCCAGGTGCCCAAGGCCATATTAAGCGGCGCTCCTCCTTTGTAAAACCGAACTCCTCAATCTTTTCGTCTTGAACGGATCCCCTCACTAAGGCCCGATACAGCGCCTTGCGAGACAACAGCTGGGTGTCAGAGAGGCTTTCTTTCACCTGTAGAAGGAATCTCAAGGCCTGCCGACACTCGCGATAGAAAGGGCACTCGTTTCGAGGCAACTTGTGTGCCTCCCCTTCAGCCGAATGCACACTCTCCAAAGCTTGAAAGGCTTTCTTAGTGTCTTCTATGCAGAAGACACTATTTCCCTCACTAAGTGTTCACATTCGATCCAGGTATATCAGCCTAAGAGTGTGTTTACGTATTTCCACACTAAGCATACCCAGACCGCCTTCAGACGGATCCAGATAACAGACCTCCCGGGTAACCATGGCTTGCTGTCCGCGCCATAAGAATGCGAAAAGAGCACGCACCAGATCAACTAGTGTGGCCTCCGGGAGTGGAAGAACTGATAGACGGTAAATGATCAGGGGGTAGATATGAGAATTGCATACTTCCGCCCGACCCTTCAAAGACAGGTTTCTCAAGGCCCACAAATGAGATGCGACCTTGACCGCTTCCAATACTTCTGACCAATTTTTCTCCAGCTGGAGGCCGGGGCCAAACCAGATGCCGAGTAGCTTTCACGGCCCATCGGTCCAACCAAAGGGTCCCTGAAGGGGCATACCCCTTCAGGCACCGGTACATAAGCCAATAGACTTGACATAGTTAATTATGGCCCCTGTAAGCATACCGACTTGTTTCTATGTCGACGACTCTAATCTCAACACTGCTCGTTACAAGCACGGTCACGTCGTCAGCATAGGCGGTATACTTTACCGGGGTAGAGCCACCTGGCAAAGTAATCCCGTGAAGGACCGGATTCACCCGAAGATGGCGCAAATATGGCTCAAGCACCAGCACATACAGCATTGGGGATAACAGACAACCTTGATGGATCGATCGTGTTAACATGAAGGTTTTCGACCTCACCCCATTCACTTCCACCATAGCACCGGGTTGGCATACAAGAGGCGAATCCAAGACGAAACTGGGGACCAAACCCAGCCGAGCGAAGAACAGCCTCTAGGTAACGATGGTCTATTCTGTTGAATGCTTTGGACTGATCTAAATTGATCAGCATGGCTTCTGTGTCGACTTTTTCTATGATCAAACGTATCATGTGCAAATTATCTTGAATCATCCGGCCCTTATTAGACGGTGTAAGACAATCTGCAGACGATTTGCTCAGATCTTGGCCAAAATCTTTAACTCATCGTTAAGGGCCGGAAATTAACTATCCCATCCCCTCCATTTTTATCTTTGTGTAATAATTTAATGATCCCCCTGGTAAAGTACTGAGGTATGCACCCATTCCTAAACCAGGAGTTAAAAAGTATGGTCAGCAAAGGAATAAAAATGGGCGACAGCCTCAAATACACCTCATAGGGCAAACCATCTATCCCAGGGGTTCTGTCTAGCCCGGCCTGTTTCAAGGCCTCAATGACTCTTTTATGCTACCTTCACACCTAGCCGCTTCGGTTGCCTCAAGGCAAGAAAAGTCGGCTAAATAGGTGTCAAACTGTTCAATAGTCAAACCGGGCTCCTTGGTAAAATGTTCCTGAAAATGAGTTCGAAAACCCTCCAAGATTCCGTCGTTTGAAGTTACGGTTCATCCGGCCGGCAATGTGACACTGGCATGCAGAACGTCGAAACTCCTCCGCACGCAGTGACGCAGCCATATTTGTTGCCTCGTTTGGTGCTCTTTTTAATCTAGCCCTAACTAGTAATCCCTGGTCCTCCCTGTTATCCAAGGAGTCCAGTTCAGTCTTAACTGTAGTATAACTAGCACTATCCCCTCTCTAATCTATCTTCTAGTGCCGCTTTCACTGCTCTAGAACTACGGTTGAGCTGGCGACTAAAATCAGCAGCGAAGGACCTAATCACTTTTTTAAGGTTACCCCACCACTTATTCCCGATAATAGCCCCCGTCAATTCCCTCTGTATTGTTAGTAGAAGCTGTTTCCGGAAATCCTTCACATCGAACAACGACATGTTGAACTTCCAGGTTCAGCACTATCTAAGTTTACTCGAACCTGGACAAGCCTATGGTCCGAATAAACTATATTATGAAAACTTGGACAGTCTAAAAGCCCTAGGTCGACTCTCCTAACTAAGAACCGATCGTTGTAACTCGAAAGTTGCACCGGCTCGGAGCCGTGTCTACCTATCCAAGTCCATGCTAAATCTCCGGGTTTTTCGTTTCGAAATTTATGGACAAGATCTGTGCAAGCCTTTTCTAGTCTCACACAAAAAAATGCGTTCACATCTCAAGCTATATTACTATTACATACACGCACACAAACATACGCGCCCACGTCCACACACGTACATATATTCACGTTCGTGTACATACACTCACATTCATGTGTATACACACACATGTACTCACATACACGCACGCATGGACAACGTCACTTCCCCTTTCAAAGGAAATCCACACATGCACAAAAGACCACCAGAAACACCTATAAAAGCAAGAGACAAGCTGTTTACAGCCCTTTTCCAACTCGCTTTCTGAGGTGAGTGGTCGGCGCACCAGCCGTCGCCGTTTCGGCAGGCGCGCGCACGCCTCACGCCACTTGCTACTATGTGGGACAAAAAGCCAACAGACAGTACGTACACTTTATACGCTTTCTCTCTCCATGAACTGGATTGACATTCTCACTCTTTCTCTCTCTATCTACTACTTGTGCCAGAGAACACCACCGTGTAGCTGACAGCTGACATAGCACACAGTTTAACTGATGTCAACCCTCTATCTTTTTCTTTGTCTACATGCTGGACTATCATTCCCATTTTCAAGTACATCACTCACTTCTCTTCCCACATGCGAACAAACGATAGTGACCCAAACGTGAGATGAACACACATTTCCTTTTTCCTTCTATCCTACCAACCCTGCAACAAAGGATGGTTACACCCGCGCGGACATGAACACGTTATATCTAAAACATTCATTCTTTCAACAGTAAATAAACGACACGTTTATCTATTCCAGCAATTGAGTCTTTGTTTCCTTCATTCCATTCGCTTCATTATTTTTCTTTTGTAACGGGATTAGGATTTCTATATCCTAGTCATCTACAAACGATGGTGACCCCGTTATTTTAAAATGAAATGGATGAGTTTAAACGAAACAGTCATACACACACAGACTCTCTCTCTCTACAACAATAAACTTTCCCTCTCACCAACTAACAACGAGAGACGCACGCCAAACTAAACACATGTAGTACCCTTTTCTTTCATTTGTTTCTTCACAAAATAAATCCTAGTTCGTTTAATTCAATTTAACACGTACTTCGTCTCTTTCTCAATTCAATTCATTTTCCCTATTTTTCACCACCACCACAAATTGGTGATACCCGAACATGAGAGGAACATGCATTTCCTCCTATGCCACAAGTCTCACAACAAACCGGCGACCGACTGACGTGAAACGAACACGCATGGTGATCCTACTTTTTTTTTAAAGGAATTGTTTTGAGCGAGATGCGCGTTTTATTTGATAAAGAAAAAAAAAAAAGAACTTTTCAACAAAGAAAGACAAGTGACCTCCAACCGACAAGAACCTCAAAGAACTACAATGACGAGACCCCTCGTCAGACTCGGCAGAAAACAAACACATTCTCTCCCGCACAGCAGATGCAACAACAAAGAAACAATTACAGGACATCCCTATTAAAACAGGAAGAAGCTGAATTAACAATGAGTTGAGATGCATCACGCACGCTGATAAACTCACAACTTGGAAGTTTCGTTGACAGCCGGCAATCACACTCATCGTCCAACAAGAACGAATGCGCAACTAGCGTCCGTCCAAACAATGCACACACTACCGCAGACTCACTGCGAAGATACCGTCAACTGGACACACCAACTCAACACAAAAAAATTTTCCTTCCAAACGAACAATTCACTTCACTGTCCAAGCAACTCGTTGCACATGTCAGCACACAACAAAAAATCCAAACAAACGTCAGCCTAAAAAATAAAAAAAAGAGTAAAGGCTTTTTCCATGCGTAAGTAAATACTTTGTTTTACGAACACACTCCGTTTTTGACGTTTTGTTTTAAACAACCACACCAACAGCAAAAAACAGGACAAAAAGTCAATTGCCGAAAACATTACTTACAAAAAAAAAATAAATATATATACACTGCATATATTTTTTTTTCCTAGGAAGGGGAGTATTGCGCGAGCCTTTTCTAGTCTCACACAAAAACACGCGTTCACATCTCAAGCTATATTACTTGTTATATACATACACGCACACAAACATACGCGCCCACGTCCACACACGTACATATATTCACATTCACGTACATACACTCACATTCACATGTATACACACATGCTAACGTACACACATGTACTCACATACATGCACGCATGGACAACGTCACTTCCCTTTTCAAAGGAAATCCACACATGCACAAAAGACCACCGGAAACACCTATAAAAACAAGAGACAAGCTGTTTCCAGCCCTTTTCCAACTCGCTTTCCGAGGTGAGTGATCGGCGCACCAGCCGTCGCTGTTTCGGCAGGCGCGCACACGCGCATGCCTCACGCCACTTGCTACTATGTGGGACAAAAAGCCAACAGACAGTACGTACACTTTATACGCTTTCTCTCTCCATGAACTGGATTGACATTCTCACTCTTTCTCTCTCTATATACTACTTGTGTCAGAGAACACCAGCACGCAGCTGACTGCTAACATGGCGCATAGTTTAACTGATGTCAACCCTCTATCTTTTTCTTTGTCTACGTGCTGGACTATCATTCCCATTTTCCACTACATCACTCACTTCTCTTCCCACGCGCGAACAAACGATAGTGACCCAAACGTGAGATGAACACACATTTCCTTTTTCCTTCTATACTACCAATCCCGCAACAAACGATGGTTACAACCTCATGGATATGAACACGTGTTATATCTGAAACATTCATTCTTTCAACAGTAAATAAACGACACGTTTATCTATTCTAGCAATTGAGTTTTTGTTTCCTTCAGTTCATTCTTTCATTATTTTTCTTTTGTAATGGGATTAGGATTTATATATCCTAGTCCTCTGCAGATCAAAGTCACGAAATGCTTTAGCATCCCGGTTCTGGTTAGTACCCCTTGTGGTATTAGCCCTGTGATCTAACTTGGGATCCAGGACCGCGTTCCAGTCTCCCGCTAAAACTAACCGGCGAGACGAATTCATGAAAGGCTCGATTCACCAAAAAAAGGAAACTAGCTCAGTACGGTTATTGGGCGCATAACCCCCAATAAAACGAAATGCCACATCCTTTACGGTAACATCCAGAACGGGCAATCTTCCCTCCGGATCAGCATAAATAGGATCACACGACGCATCAAGAGTGCACTTAACTAGCCAGGTAACCCCCCGTTGCGCGGGTATCAAAATGTGCTGAGTAGAGCTGAAAGTCTCTAAGGAGCACATCCTGATAGTCACTTGGAATAAAGTGAGTTTACAGTAAACAACATATATCCACACCGAGGCGTTGAAGGTCGCGTGCAACTGGAAGCTTACGAGAGGCGTCCCTCAACCCTTGGACATTCAACGTAACTAATCTTAAAGAAGCCATCTTGATCTACTTAGGGTTGGGAATCCTGACCAAACATAAGACGGTGTCAAGACACCGACAGTTGTCCCCATGGATCCAGTGGTCATCTCAGTAGTGATTGACCCATCAGGGGACAGACCGCCGATGTCAAGAGGAAAGGTTAGCTTTATGGCCCTATATAATGATGGGTGCATTTTTATAGGGACCCGCCCAACACATGATTTTCTTATTTCCATAATGTCAGCATCGTTAAAAAAAGCCATTGGAGGAAAGGCTTTAAACACCATATTAGCCTCCTCCATCATAGTCCATAGTGCAGCTGCCTCTTCTCTTGGCCTTACAACAGTTAAAAGTCTTTTTGCTTTTGGAAAATCCGCTGGATTGGACACGTCTTTTTTATTGATTGTTTTAAAAGCTAAAAGATTTTTAAATTCTTTTTTCTTATGAGCTTTTATGACGTTTTCCCTTTCGGGTGTGATTGTACACAGATTTGCCGGTATGAAAAATGGTATTTTTCTTTTTTCTAGTTTCACCTTCAGCTGAGGGACTCCTTTGTCTTTTTTTGTCTGAAGGAGTTGACGGGGGGTGGAGGTTGAGAGGGAGGGTGCATGTGAGTTTTCATGGGGGAAGGGGGAGGAGAGTTCCGGGGCATGCTGGCTGGTGTACAAAGGGGGGAAGGTTTAGGACTTCTTGTTTTTTTAAAAGGGGTCAGTCTTTTTTCCCTGGCAGGGACTGTGGATTTTACAGGGGGAGGGACTTTAGCTAGTGAGCATTTTTCCTTAGGGAGGGGATCGGGTTTCTCGGGAAAAAGAGAGTCTGGGAATAGGATTGTTTCCTTTCTTTTTTCTTCTCTTCTGCCAGTCTCTTCTCATCCAGGGATTCCTTTAACTTAAGGATTCCCTTAAATTTACTGCCCCCCGGGTCTGTACTAGTTTTAATTTCTAGTTTTTGTTCCTTAGTTAGTGATTGCACATAGGTTTTATGTGGGGATTTTCTTATTGGGACGAGTTTCCATTCGTCTTTTTTTTGTGGATGCGTTTTCAGTATTACATATTTTTTCAAATTCATTGAGGGAAATTCTTTTTGCCTGGTTTTTTGATAGGTGTGTTTTAATTTGATGAATCAGGGTCTGTAGCTTTGGGTAATGCATGTCCCACTACATGATTTTTTGGGTTAAGTTTGGTCATAGGCTGTCTTTTGGGACATGTATATGTAAGGTGTCCTACCTCTCCGCAAATCCAACATGCCTGCCCTCTTCCAGCAACAACAATGGGTAGTTTGTCTCCTGCAGCTTCTATATAATATAGTATTTTAATAAATGCCTCCTCATTAAGGAGGATGTCAAATGACCAAACTCCGTTATAGTGGTCCACTGATATCCCTGTAATGTCTCTAAATTTCATGAGATATGCCGCTAAGTATTCTCCTTGGACCACTCCAGGAACCTCAAATATAGAGACTGTGATCCTCCTTCTTCCCATATATTCCATTTGGAGAATGTTATCCTTAGTTATAATTTCGTTCTTTGAAAGCACGACGCATTCATCCTCAGATTTAAAGAGAGCCGCCCCTTTTGTTTTTGTGATCCTTTCGGCTCTCATGTCTATAGTTCTGATCAGTTTAGTGACCGTGTCTTTTGTCAAACGGATTAACTTTTTTTTTTTTTTTTTTACATGGGGGTGACCACTTATCAAGGCCCGAAGGCCACTCAGGGATAAGGGTTATTGCATGTACAGTAATCAATGAGATAGTATTGTAGTAATCATTAGTATTGGGGGTTTTGATAGAGTATCTTACTTAAGGGGGTGGTTTGTCAGGAGTTTGTTTATGTTGGACTTGAAGACGTCCAAGTTGTAGTCAGGTGGGAAACAAGCAAGCGGCAGAGAGTTCCACTGGCGTGCAGTTCTAAGAAAGAAGCTTTGCTCATGGAATCTACGTTTGGATTTAGGCACAGATAAAGAGTGGGGAAAATTATTGACAGTAGTTTCAGCCAGACAGGTGTTTCTCGTGAAAGATTGGCAAAGGGGGACGAGGGATTGGAGCTCAGACGAGCACTTGCCATGGAAATAACGATAAAACAAAGACAGGCTCGCAATGTCTCTTCTGTGGGAGAGAGGTTGCAGGGAAGAGAAAAGGGCATCACTCACTAAACCACGAAGTCTATTTTGTACTATGTCAAGGCAGGATAGGTTGTTTTTAGCAGCTCCTGCCCAGATGTGGCAGCAGTACTCCATCCTTGGATGTACTTGGCTTTTATACAGATAGAGAATTGCATCAGTAGTGAGATATCTTCTGGAGCGGTAGAAGGATCCTACCATTTTCCCAGTGTCCCTGGCAACAGATTTGATGTACGTGTTCCATTTCAGATCAGGAGTAAAGGTCAAACCCAGAAGCTTGTCAAAACATGGAGCTTCCCCAAGACGAGAGCCATCCACTTCAATTGATACCAGATGGGGATCAGTGTTGATGATGTAAAGATAGAAGCTTGGTTTTAGATGCATTAAAAGTGACCAGCCACCCCTTCCCCCATTGTACCACGTGCTCAAGATCAGAGAAGAGAGAATTAGAAAAAACTTTGTCATTTACAGCCTTTGATGTGTTGCCATAGATGGTCGTGTCATCAGCATAGATGTCAACGAATGATTTAAGTATGTGTTTTGGGAGATCATTGATGCAGATCAGGAAGAGAGTTGGGCCCAAGATGGACCCCTGGGGGACTCCAGCATTAATACTGTGGGCCTCTGATTTCTGCCCATCAACCACTACTCTTTGGTCTACTTTTTGGTCTTGTGGTCAATTACGAAGAGACGAATTGTCCTTTTGGTAAATTCTTTGAGCTAAGGTTCCTCTAAAGTAATTCCGTTTTCTGTAACAACATCCATACATTTCCTTGCTTCAGTCAGGAATTCCTCTACATTGATTTTAACCGTTGGAGGTTTTTTCCAACCTATGTTATCCTCTTCCGTTTTGGCTTTAGGAGACTCCGGCGGCTCATAGCTGGCAGTTGCCATGGCCGACGGATAAAACAAACAAAAAGTCCGGCTCCAAAAAAATTGACATCGGGGGAAGAGAAGGGAAAAACATAACAAATTTAATATATATATATCATTATTTATATATATTTCTCCAGAAATATATTTTCTTATTATATATCAATCCTTATTTAAGAAGCTCAATGTAATTACAGAGCAATATAAAGAAAATATAAAGAATAAATAACAAATGTTATATTCCAAAATTCATGATGTTGACCATCTTATAATTTATTCCTTTAATTCAATATATATATTTAATTTAATATATATATGAGGGGTTAAACACAGGGCAAGGGCACCTGTCGTCACGACCCTCTGTAATAAATTCGTAATGCCTAAATTTATTTCATGTCTTGCAATGTTTGATTGTCTTCTTCTTATTGAATAAAGTTTATTTAATCAAATCATTTTCTTTTTAAATGTAATTTATCAGTAAATAATAAATGTATTTTAGTTTTTAAAATCTGTAGTGACTGCTGCATGCGGCTGGGACGAATCTTCACCAGAAACATCTCATAGCAATCACTGTTTTCAACACGCGTATGAAGTATGCGCAGACACACATTGTAATTTGCGCATCTGCACACATTCAATGTTACAGTCCACTCTCAGTGATACAACAAACAGGCTAGAATGTTCTAGAACACATGTTTTGCCCATGAAAATCAAACCAGTTCAGGATGTAGTTTTACGAGTAAACATCACTGCTGCCTATCCTCAGTGTTGATTATTCAGACATAAAACAGTTTTTTTTTTAGTTTTTTATTTTCACCCCAAACAAGACACAGTGCCACTTTGAAGTAGGGGGCTACTATCAGGGACATAAGTTGCAGAGATATTATGAAGGGAGATGAGTACTAAGATGTCTGTTCACATTACACTTGACTGTATGTCAGTACAGTTGGGAAAGCAGAATCCCGGAAGGGAGTTTCAAAGTCTAGCAGTTCTAGGGAAGAAACTATTGGAGTAGAAGGCCTTCTTACCTCTAGGGGTCTCTACTGTGTGGGGGTGGGATTTAGCTGCTCGTCGAGTTTTTCGGAGGTACTTATGTCGAGAGTATAAGTGCTTGTAGTTAGTCAGAATATTCACCATTAAAATACTTGTAAAACAGAGGGATGCAACATTTCGTTGCTGAGACAGGCTGAAGCTTAGATGACAGTCCAGGACCTATCAGGTTAGCGACTCTCTTTTGAATCCTGTCCAGGAGTGAGGGACTAGTAGCAGATGCACCAGCCCAAATGTGACAACAGTACTCCATACATGGGCGAATAGTGGCCTTGTAGAGATACAGGATAATTTCAGGTATAAATAGCTTTCTAGCATGGTAGAGAGAGACCACCTTCTTCGTAGCAGCCTTGGCAATACTCTCAATGTATCTGTTCCAACTCATGTTCCCTGTGAACATTGGGCCGAGTAGTTTAAAGGAAGTACTTTCAGGTAATGTGTTTTTGGCCATTGCTATTGGTAGTAGAGAAGGTTTCTTGTAATTATTGAAGGAAACCAGCTTAGTCTTGGCAGCATTGAATGTGACCATCCATTTATGTCCCTATTCCGCTATTGATTGGAGGTCTTCCTCTAGTGTTTTCCCTTTGTGCCTGTTATAGAGCGTGGTGTCATCAGAAAATATACCCATCCCAGAGACAATTTTATCAGGGAGATCATTTATGAATATTAGGAATAATAAAGGTCCTAGGATAGACCCCTAAGGTACTCCTGCATTTATATCATATTGTTTAGATGTACAACCATCGAGGACAACCTGAATTCTTCTCTTAAGGTTTTAATTAGGTTATGTATTCTTCATTCTTCTTCTTCATATGATCTGATTTTCCTTAGAAGAGCATCGTGCCATACCCTGTCAAAAGCCTTAGATATATCGAGGGCTACCGCTCTACACTCCCCTGCTTTGTCCAGTGTTCAGAGATTAGTTGCCTAAATCCATATTGGTGATCGGTCAGAAGTTTAGCAGCTGTAAGGTGATGGAGTAAAGCTTGATTAATTATGGACTCAAATATTTTGGTGAAAAGTGGGAGGAGGCTAATGGGGCAATAATTTAATGGGTCAGAGCAAGATTCGTTAAGGCTGTAAAGTTTGGAGAGAACTTGAGCAACCTTAGCGGAGTATTTTTTAAATAGCACAGCCGGGATGAGATCGGATTCACATGCTTTTGAAGTGTCAAGTTTTTTTATGATACCATGCACCTGAGAAAGGATGATTTTCAGATCATCTAGTGTGGCATCTGTTCGCAAAGGAAAGTCAGGGAGGGAGGGAGTGGTTTGTAGGGTCCAATGTGGAGTTTGAGGCAAACCGACTGGCAAGCATGTTAGCCTTCTCGGTTGCCGTGCAAACAACCTCATGATTGTTTGATAATGGGGGAATTGTTGATTGCCCATTATTTACTGTTGTAGATTTTAAAAAAATCACGGCTTCTTAATTTCTGTAATTTGATGCGTTTTCTCGTGGTTTCAGCATATTCTCTCTTCGCTATTTCTCTCTTACAATTACTTCTAGCTTCTATAAACTTCTGTCTGTTTGAACTGGACGTAGGTCGCTTCAATCTGTGGTACGCATGCTACCTTTGAACAATGGCAGCTGCACAAATAGAAGTAAGCCATTGGGAAGAGTGGGGCTTGCTATAGAATTTCCGTGTGGGAACATGTGCTTCAATTGCCGTTTTGAACCATTCAGTGGTCTCATTTGTGCACTATTCAGCTAGAAGAAAAAAGATATTTTTCCATGTGGCATCTTTTATGAGATCCCTGAGTGATTCACAGTCAGTTTTTTTTATAATACCTTGTTGTTTTGAGCAGTGGCTCTTTAGTTTCGCCAAGAATGCTGTGAAAACCAAATTGGTTTCTCTTCAGATTTCTCCAGCCCAACTTGCATCTAAGAGACTCCGTCCTTGTGGGACGTTGAATCACCCAACATGACTTTGCGTTAGTCATGCACTTTAAATTCTCAACATGGAAAATTACCATATCAAACGAGAATTCTTCTTTTCAACAATGCAATTTTGAACTAATGTTTTTATGAACACACACACACACACGTCGGTAATGTAGCTTAATGACTTTCTTTTCCTTCCAGAAAATAATCACGTGTGTCACTCTGTTCATTAAAATCAGTAATCTTAAGATTCATGCCTTTTCCACAAGATTGTTATTAGCTAAGCTTGCCTAATGACACTCATTGCAAAAATCTTAACGTTGGAACGATTTGATGTACTGTTTCTTAAACACGTAAATAAATGTTGTTTCATTCCAATACAGTGATCTCGAGTTCTTTGTCAGATGTTATTTTTCCAAAGTTATTCACGTCTTTTTATTTTATATCAGTGAGGATGTGATTTAGTGGAAACCTTTTGAAATCAGAGATTACATTAAATTTCTCTTTAACAGTCCCAGTGATACTCTACTGCATTCATCTTCTAGAGATTCCTGCATCTGCAACCTTGATCTCCAAAGTCAATGGATCCCGATTATGAGTTGATGAACATTGACTTACACCCATTATCATAGCCTCGGCGTCGCCATGGCAAATAATGCCTCCCCAAACATAAAACCCAGTTACACGCGCAGCTGTGTAAAAAAAGGTTTCAGCTATGCATACATTCACCTTTCTACATCCACGCAAATTCTGCAGGCCTAAAAACTAAGATTTTGTCTTTTTGCTCGGACGTATTCATAAACACTCCGTGGGACACAGGCCCTGATTTTTCGTCCAATCGTTGTTCGAAAATAAACGCATTTTTGTAAATGTTTTTTTGTTTGTCTTACTGTCTCCTGGCGCCGATTGAGATCTGTAAAAACTCATCACGCTCTAAAAAAAGTTGAGTCGAGCTCTGCATGGTGTAAACAATCCGACTGATTCCGTCTATGGACGTTAAACTCATGCGCACATGTTAATTCTCCACGTGGAAATGGACTATTCGCAATTGACTTTTATGTTTATTTCTAAAAAGGACTAGTTATGAGGAAATAAATTATGTTGTTTAATTATTTCTAAAAAGGACTAGTTATGAGGAAATAAATTATGTTGTTTAATTATTTCTAAAAAGGACTAGTTATGAGGAAATAAATTGTTGTTTAATTATTTCTAAAAAAGACTAGTTATGAGGAAATAAATTTTGTATAAAATTTATTTCCTCCGCCTCGGCCATTTTTGTTTTGGTTGTTCAACTCCATTTTACATATTTTTTATTTTTATTTTTTGAGTTTGCGGGACTAACATTGACACGCGCAGTCCCGCAACACCATAACCTACAAATCTATGAAACAATGAAATGTTTAATTACTTTTACTACTCAATCAAATTAAGTGAAATTTTTTTCAGAGATCTTCAGTCCAAAACAGATACGTACAATATAACTTTTTTTTCAATATTTTAATTTTTTAATGTCTTGATTAAACTGTACAAGTACCGCCATTTTATAAGCATGAAGCAGCCTTGGCCTTGTGAGTAAAAACCAAGATCACGTGTGACCACGGCTACTGAGAGAGTAGGCCAGTGAACATGACAGCGTGATGTCATTTCCTAATCAACATGTAGGTATAGAAAGTTTCTAGTGTTCAACCACGTGGCCATAAAAAGTATTTTTCATTGCCTTAGATTGTGCATGCTTTTTATTCTCCTAAAGAAAAAAAAACAATTCTCCATTTGGATAATTATATAATTGCAATTATTATAATTGCACATTGGGATAATTTTTAACAAAATATAACAGTAAGTGGGTTGTTTTAATTTTTATATCTATCGAAGAAAGTCGAATATCAATTTTTTTTTTTTAAACTACAAAACACAATTTTTATATGGGAATATTTTTCAGTCCGTTCTTTTAAATAAAACTTTTCATTGAGTTTTTCCAAATATTAGAAGCATTTTTCACAACAGTTTTTTTAAAACTAAAACAATTGATAAATTCAATATTTTAGCACCGGGCGTAATTTATTTCTTTGAAATATATTTAAAACTTTTTGTTTTCTAACATTTTGTCTGTCAATAATTTACATGACTGAAATAGGAAATTTTCTATTCTCTCAAACACATTCACTTTATTTTTTAAATTCTTCATTCTCTCGAACACTTTATTCATACGAACACAAATTCATCTTAAAAATTCATTAACTAATCAGTTTTAATTAGTGTTTTGATATGAACTAAAAGATAAAGAGTACATTAAATTCTAGTTAATATATTTTCTTGTGTTGCTCTTATAAATAAATATTGTTTGGTATTTGTGTCGTGTACTTACCATGCTGAAATAATAATGTTATTTAGAAAGCCATTCTTAATAGGGAGAGGCTTTCTAAGAATTCTGAACTTTCACCTAACAGTTTGAGGAAAAAAAAAAAGATACCATAAAATTTAACTTGAAAATCTTATCTAAAATATAGCACGGTGCATACACTGCACAAGCACCATTATTATTATTATTATTATTATTATTATTATAGTAACAACAATAATAATAAAAAAGGTACTTCACAGGAACGTGGACCCTACGTAAATGGGATTTAATTTAATGGTTGCTCCTAAAAAGCGCATACACAAAAGGTTTTCTCATGAGTTTATTTAATCACAAAAACTTTTTTGAAGATATTATTTGAGGCAAAAAAAAAAAAAAGTGCCAAAAGCATTATTTGAATATGTATGAAAAAATAAATGTAACAAAATATAAAAATATTTAGTGTGGGAAATATAATAATAAAAATGAAAATAAAATAAAAACAAGTACAAAATAAAAATATGACTCAAATTAAATTAAAGAAATTTAAAAAATTTGAAAAATAAAATAAATACACGCTCGCTTACAAAAAAATTAAAACTCGTTTACGCAGGGTCCACGTTCCTCGTGAAGTGCCAAAAAACACTGTAGATGACTTCGACTAGTTGTGAAGGGTCAGGGAGGATGAAAAGTCCGAGGTGGGAGAGTACTAACCAGATCTCCACTGGAAGTGTGCAGTTCAAATCTGGTACCTTGGGAGGCATTTTGTCACCCAAACCCCAGGAAACACCAATAGCCAATGCCAACGAGTAATCGATGACAACGTGCAATCATCTGCATGAGTGGTCAAGAGGTGGAGAACATTGGAAATCTGGGGAGACTTGTCACGTAGTCTCCAGCGAATACTGGTTACTGCCAGTGAGCGATCACTGATGATGGTCTGTGAGTCAACTCCTAGTGAGTGAAATAATAATAATAATAATAATAATAATAATAATAATAATAATAATAATATCCCCTCCCAAATTCACCACTCCCTGATTTAATGGCGTATTATTTTCTTAGTTTTTAACCAATATTCACATTATAGTATGATTGTCTTTTTTGAACTTCATTTCCATATTCATGTATTCTGCAGTTTCTGCAGTGCAGACTGCAGAACTAGAACTTCTGCAGTCTGCACTGATATGAAAATGAAGACTATAGCGGAGTATAGGATTCCTAACCAGGTAACTGATGAAAATACGCTACACATTTTGACGAAAAACGTGAGTAAGAAAAATGAACACAGAAGAACAGGAAACCAAAACTTTAAATGTAATTTATGTATTAAAAGTAATAGTTATTTAAATATTTCAACGTATAATCCAGCTCCCCAATCAGGGGCACTCTGGACAGGAACAAAAATAAAAACTGTCTCAGTCATGAAGGATTTCTCCTCCACCGGCCGAGGACAGAAAAGGCGAATTGTAGCAGCATCAGAACAGATACTACTTTATAACGAAGGCCACGTTTAAACACCGGGCAAGAGCACAATGGCACGAATTTTGTAATATGTCATTAAGCCTCTAAGGCCAAATTAGGTTCTGTTGTAGCATAAGGTAATATTTATCCCCCCCCCCAAAAAAAATAATTTAAAGTAAAAATTGTTTAAATTATTTGTCATGTTTTTTTCTTGCGTTTCGTTCCGTCACACCACGGCCTGTTAACTGAAAAATGCCTGCAGGCAATGTAGGTAAGATTCGTCGGTAAAATCCATTGAAAGCGGTCGGTGGTTCTATGAGAAAATAAAGCTGTGTACGCATTATAAATGTTTCTTTTCTGTATCTTACGTTATACATTAGGGGTCATTTCGAGTTAAAAGTTTAGGTTTTAAGACGGTCTTGGTTTAAACCCCACCCCCTAAAAGTGAAAAGTTAATAGTCGTATCATTAAGCGGTGTGAATCGAAAATTCCTTCGTTCAAATTTCTTCCGTTTTCTGGGAAATAGCAGCTGTATATCTTTATCTTTTTTCTCTTTGTTGCCACCAAAAGCTAAAATTATAACCATTTTAAAATAAGGCATACAATTACAAATTTCCAAACATTTATCTTTTGAGGTAATTTGAGCTTTAAATGTTTCCAAATAATTTTGTTTCGCATTGCATCCGGTGTCGGGACAAAATAATGTTATTTTGCGTCGATACCTGTTGAAATTTAATCCCAAACTATATTGTAAATTTTTGGCTCCCATTACAAAGCTAAAAAGGTCAATATTAGCTCCGATTCTCTTAATGTAAGTATCACCGTGTTCTGTTTGAAATTATCACGTCAAATATGAATAAGACATAATATACGGAAAAAGAAAACACTTGTAATTTCTAGTAGATAATGAAAAAATGCAACAAGTTATTACAACAAAACTGCTGTCTGTGTACCAACCACCACCAGTACCATTGTAGGTGTATCAGAATTTTTGCCACCCCTAACACGAAACTGCGAATAAAATATAAAAAACTCGTAATTTCTCTTTTAAAAGTGGGTTGTTTATTTTCTTTATGGATTATACTTCCAAAATAAACTATTAAAGTTGTTTTAAAAGTAATAGAAAAAAAATTTTTTATTAAAAAAAACAAAAAAAAAACTAATGAAATTAATTGAATTTTACGAGTTCAGTATTTTTCAATTTTTAAACTTTAAAAATCTATCAAAATTTTTCTATTGATTCAATTTTTACGATATTTTCAGGGTCAATGTGAAATTTTATGCTCTTTCCAATAAACCGAATATAATATTTTAGACAAACGTTTTTTTTTAATTCACGCCCCCCCCATTTTCAAGTGTCTATTAAAAAGTAAATAACCAAAGTTTTATGTATCACAAATTGAAGATAAAAGATCAATAAATAATATATTCAAAGTTAAAACAAAAAAGCAGTGTTTTTTAGAAATCTACCTGTAAAGTCCGAAGTTTAAAACCTTAGTTCACTTTCTCCCTCTTTTGTGCCTAGAACTTAATTTCCCATAGTGCCACGGAGCTACTTCCCAGCTAACTAGAACGTTGCTGTTTTCACTTGTAGATAAACACATCCTTGTTGAGCCATTCTCTTAAATAGTCGATTTCTGACCAGTTACGACCATCGTTACTACTATTTTCGGCAGATTTGCCGTTTAGTTGTACAAATAGCCTCGAACCCTATTATCACAAAAAGGTACACGTTGGGTCCGCACCGGTATAAAGCGCTTAATGTAAACAAACGTTTGTTTATATTTACGTGATTATTGAAAATGTAATCCTATGATTAAAATTTAATTTAATCACGTTGTTTAACAAATAATAATAAAAAAATAAATAATGCAAGATGAAGTTTTAAACTTCA
The DNA here is from genome assembly GCF_053919585.1 of Euprymna scolopes. NCBI lineage: Eukaryota > Metazoa > Mollusca > Cephalopoda > Sepiida > Sepiolidae > Euprymna > Euprymna scolopes. Next base: position 59,851,465 of record NC_136491.1, read on the forward strand.
TCTTTCGTTATTTCTTTTTTATTATTTGTTAACCAACGTATTATTTATATTGTTCAATATTTAAAATTTTAAATTATAAAATAAACACATTTAATCATTTTAAAGCTTCATCTTTCATTATTTCTCTCTCCCCTTTTTTTTTATTTGTTAAACAACGTGGTTTACATTAAGCGCTATATTTCGGTGTCGTGCCCCTTTTTGTGATAATAGGGGTAATTTGTAAAACTAAATGGCAAATCTGCCGGTTTTCGAGGATGCTCGGGAAAAATGGCACCGTAAAAATAGCAAAAGTGAATAACCAGGTAAATATGGCACACCAGGTAGAACTGGTGGATGTATTTGTTGAGTATGGGGGCCCGATGGTCATCGGGGTCGATGTTACAGTTTTTGCTGGAGTTATTCGTCTGGAGGGTTTTGATGATTCTCGACAGTGTGTTGTCTGTGCATTGTTCAGCAGAGCAGCGATATTGATATGGTCGCAATTGTATTTTGTGGGGATGGGCGATGTGGAGTGATAGGCAAAGAACGCATCCACAATATTCTTGTGGTGGCGGGTGTTCTGAGGTGTGTGCGTTTCGGGGATGAGCATTGATCCATCAATTTCGTCCATACACCAAGATGGGATGTAAATGCGTAGGTCCGAACCCTGGATTCTGAATGTTTTGCCTGCAGGGTTGGCGTCAGCTGGTGTGTTATTTTTTCTTTGGCCATGACTTCTGCTGAGCATGTCGGCCCAGACATTGGATTCGCCCTCCACAAATTCCAGGACGAATTTATAGCATGCGATCTCTTCCTGCCATCTGCGGATTTTGGCATTGTTGAATACCCGCTGATCCAGATAGGTTAGTGATCTGTGATCGGTGAAGATGACGAAGGGGCGGCTGTGCAGGAAGTAGTCAAATTTTGCTATGGCCCACTTTATTGCGTATGCCTCGCGTTCAGTTGTGGACCAGTTTTGTTCCGTGGTGTTAAATATGTGTGAAGCGACTGCTATGATCTTCTTCTTTCCCCTGTCATCTTCTTGCATTAGGATGGCCCCACATGCGGTGTCACTCGCATCAGTGGTGAGCGTGAAGAGTTGATCAAAGTCAGGGAATGAAATGACAGGAGGCGAGGACAGTCGTTTCTTTATCTTATTAAAGGCCTTGTCCGCCTGCTCAGTCCATGCAAATGGTTTGCCCGCCCTATTCAGTTCATGGATGGGGGTCATGATGCTGGAAAATGTGTCCGACCTGATTTGTTCCTGTACCCGTGTCTCCAGGAATTGCCGTATCCACACTAAACGACCTATGAGCCCTTGCAGTTTCTTTTTTGTTGTTGGAGGCTTCATTTCCATGATGGCGCGGACATATTCGGGGTCGGCCTTGAAACCCTTGCTATTTACGATGCGACCGAGGAATTTTGCTTCGTTCGCGAGGAAGGTACATTTATCCTGATTCAATTTTAGTTCAAATTTACGTAGGGCGGTGAATAGTTGCTCCAGTGCCAGTATGTATCCTTCAAATGTTTTGGCGTGGACTAGGTTGTCGTCAATGTACAAGGATATGTTGGTGCGAGATGCAACAGTGGCCAAGGCTTCAGCTATGCAGTGGGAGAAGATTTGTCTGGCAGATGTGAGACCAAAGGCGAGTCGTGTGTATTGGTAGCATTTGCCCTTCCATGTGAATGCAGTTTTGTGTCGATCACGCTCGTCGATAGCGATCTGCCAATAGCCACTGCGAAGATCAAGGGATGCAAAATATTTATTTCCTTCGCCGATTCTGTGGAACAGGTGGTCAATCGTAGGTATGGGATAGGGGTCGAGATCGACTAGGACCTTGTTGAGTGTTGCTTTGAAGTTGGCAACTACCCAGATTGCCCCGTTCTTCTTGTGAACGGCAAATACAGGGCTATTAAAACCCTTGGGGTCCTTGCATGGTTCGATGATCTCTCTGGCGGCCATGTGCATGATTTCAGCATCGACATCAGCCTCGAGAGCTTGGGCGATTGGGTGTTGCTTCTGACAGCGGGATTGGCCATTGGTTGGTATTCGAACTGGTCTGATGAAGGTACCCTTTTCTCCCTTTTCGGTACCCATGATGTCGGCGAAGCGGATGATTAAGTCTGCTGTGGCCTCCAGTTCGTCGCGGTTTGGATGGTTGGGCAATGCCACACCCACATTACTCTGTAGCCAGTGTAGTTTTTCATTTAGTGTCTTGAGGCTGGGCTGTGTGAGTCTAGTGGGATGATCGATGGTGTGGGCTCCAAATGTGGTATCATCAGCTGGTATCTTCTGTGTAAGAGCTGGTAGTATTGCTGCCGTGTGAGTTATCGGAGTGGACGCGAGCGTGCGTCTGAATTCGATCGTTGATTTTTGGTGGTCGATTGTGTAGGAGTCTAATGTGCTGTGACCAAGGATGCTTTGGCCGATCAGGATTGGAGATATAGCGGATGTTATCAGCATGTTGATCCCGTCGAACCTGGGTGAATCGTGGTTGCCGATGGTGATGCCACAATTAAGTTCGCCAAGGATATGGATGCTGCCGTTTATGCCTCTCACATGCACGTTGGATGGCGTTATTCGACGTCTGATCTCTTCGGGTATTCGAGATACTGGCATAATGCAAGTGGAGCAGCCTGAGTCCAACATAGATATGTCCGAGAATGTAGCTCCCTCGATCATGAAATGTGTGTTGACGAAAGGTGACTTCTGCACCGAGTGTTGATGAAAGTTAAATATGTGATGGCGAGTCTGTTGGACCACGGGGTGAGCCATCACATCTCGCCCGGTCCGTATTGAAAATCCTCGGCCATGGTAGTGGGGAGAGTATCTTCCGGTGGCATATCCTTGTCGTCTGTTGCGATATATGCCTGGGCACGAGGTGGGTGCCGGTACCGACAGTTGCGTCCACGGAAGCATGCATAGCCTTTCATGTAGTTTTGGCAGATCTCAGCATCCTGATTTTGTTCATCGTCCCTGCGCATCTGAAAATGGCCGCGAGTGCCAGTGGGTTTGGTGTTGCGCGGTGTTGTGGTATCTTTCCTTGCCTGTGGGCGGAGTGTTTGCCTGTTCACATTGTGTTCAGTTCGCCTGGTCCTTTGATCAGATCGTTGTGGCCTGTTTGCGTAGTACGCGATGGGACTATCATTAATTTCATCGTCCGTTTTGACACCACAGTCGATGTACCGCTGTGCATCACTAGCTATCCCACCCGCCATATAATGCTTATCCATTGTTTTGACGATGTGTGGGTATAAGCTCGGTGTCCAGGCTTTCACCTTCTCGCTCATTAGCATTGCACCCATGAGAGAGAAGACAGTATCTGTAGGTATTTCCCGTGAGTGGTCCGACTTAAATTTTGCCTTTATGTGTACTGCAGCCTCTCTAATCGTGTTTTCCAGTCGGCCGGCGAAATCTGTCAATCTCTCCCCATCTCGACGCTGCAAATCCCAAGCCCGGCTGAGGTGCTGAAAGTTCGTCATTTGGCTGCCGTGGGTCGTTATGAGGTATGCTTTGAGTTGCTCGAAGGTAGATGTGTCGTGTTGGGAGTCCGTCATTTGCTGGAATATCCCTTCGTTCAGAAGCTGTTTGCAAATTCTGACAAACTCTTTTTCGATACTAGGGTGTGTACTGATTTCCGGCTTGACGTGTATCATGTATGTTTTGTTTACATCCGTGATGAAGCGGTTAGCATCGTTCCGGGGGTTGAACTTTTTTATATCCTTTACCAAATCGTGTATGGCCTGTAATCTGATCATCAGATTGTAGTCGTTGTTATCGGCTTTGGGCATGTCGGTTAAGGTGGTCGATTTGAGGGTGGAGAGCATAATCTCTAGGTCCGCTTTTATTTCGGTGATAAGGGCCTCGTCTGGTCGTGATGTACTCGATTTTAGCTGGAGGAGTGCCGATTTCTGGTCTCTGATAAAACTGAGAAATTCGTTACGGGTGCACCCTGAGTAGTCCATTCTACCTGTCGCACGCTTCTGACACCAGTTGTTATGTTACGAAGCGTATGGTGACAAGCAAAAAGAATAGACAACACAGGATTAAAAATTGGACGAACTCAACAATTTATTTTCGAATAAATAACACAGAATAATAACGAGCTGTCGTTGGGGTGAAGATGGCAGATTGTTGTTGTTGTTGTTGTTGTTATAAAGCGCGATGATCCCTTCGTTGTAGTAGCAGTAGCAGCAGTGCTGGTTATAATGCTGTGTCTATGGCGATAGTTGTTGTTGTTTACAAGGCGCGACGAAGCCGCCGTTGTAGTAGTAGTAGCAGCAGTGCTGGTTAATGCTGTGTCACTGGCGATAGTTGTTGTTGTTTACAAGGCGCGACGAAGCCTCCGTTGTAGTAGTAGTAGCAGCAGTGCTGGTTAATGCTGTGTCAATGGCGATAGTTGTCGTTGTTTACAAGGCGCGACGAAGCCTCCGTTGTAGTAGTAGTAGTATTGGTCGCGACAGCCGTAGCGTTGTTAGTGATAGCGAGGCTGGCGGTCCTTCTGCTGTCTTTTCCTTGGCTTCGCTAAATATAGCAAGCATGCGGACGTAGTTGTAGACAATGGTCAGTGATGAAGAAATTGCCCCCATGTCGAGAAAACTGTGTTTCTTTTGAGTTGTTATTTTCGCTACGGTGTGTAAGGCATCTAAGCGTTCTGCCCGTAATTTTGTGGAGGTAACCATGATCATGTGCCTCGACTTTGGTGCCATGGCAGCGATCGTAGAGTGAATCCCTACGTAGTCAATTTCTCTCCAAAGCGGTCAGGAATCATGAAACTTGAGTGGTGGTCGTCACGGTGACACGTGGCAGACAGTATGACGGCGTCCTCAAGTCAAAACGAGATCTAAATCATAACATCATAACAGTTTGGTGTGAGAAATTAATCTCACAAACTCACTACTCCCTGGCTGAGGCAAAAAATAATTCCACAATTATAAAACCATACCTTTTAAACTCAAATTTTATTCAGTTATAACATCAAAGAAAGGTTATTGGTCGGGTACAGTCCTTGCTAAACGGTGGGTCAGTTTTGCCTCGCAAACTGGGAGCCAATAGTTAACTCCCTTTGTTGGAGCGGTAGCGTGGTTTTCCTTCAAAAAGGTCCATGATAATTCATGGTGTTCTCGGCAAGAGTTCTGGTTCCTTTAATTAGGCATGAATCGAGTCCCTTGGGACCCTAATTGAATTGAGAAAAGTTCAAACATTTAGGTGATATAAACATGATGAAAATGTTCAAATGGTACCATCCTCTAATTGGGATATCTTCGGCACAACATAAAGGCGTCTCTGCTTGTAGAGATTTCAAGTCCTTTTTTCACCAAACATTTATGTGATATAAACATGAAGAAATTGTTGCGGCTCCATTCTCGATAAGGCATTCTTCTCGGAGCCAACTTTTGGTGAGTCTCGCTCTTGCCGGGTGTTATTTCGTAGACTGAAAACAAAATTGATGTTTACAAAAAAGATGGCAAGTAATTATCTTGACCCATACAAATTAACCAATCATAGGCTGCCTACAAGAAATGTGCGTAGGCGGCTTAAAACATGAAAATGGCATTGTAACTGGAATTTCTCACATTGGTTAGGTTCAAATTCTGTAGAAGCACCGAAAAGAAAAATTATGTTTTGTTTAATAATTATTTTATAAGTATTTATACATACTAGCCAGGGTGCCCGGGTGTTTGGAGGTGTGTGTTGAGCAAAAACAAAAAAAAAAATGTGGTAGTAAATAGGCAGGTTTGAACCCGTGACATGAAGAAAAAAAGTGAAAGAAAACCTGATGTCTTACCCCCTACTCCATGACTCGACCGGAAGTTCAGAACGTTGAAATTAGTAAAGTCATTCCAACCGATACGATGACTTGCAAAAAAAAAAAAAAAAAAAGCAAACAAAACAAAAACTGACCCTCTTTGTAGAAAAGTGCCCAGTTTAGGATGAAGGAATTAATGTTTTTAGCCAATTTTTCAATATTTGTTGTTTGAAGGATCGAGCTTCAAAGCGATACCGATCTCATGAAAATCCGTCGCCTCTGTGGAAAGTTTTAGGCAGACATACATACATACATTTAAACAGACAGGTGAGATTTATATAATAGACTAGTGGGGCTACCTGACGTTGCTCGGGACCATATAAACAATGAGAAAATTGAATTTGATTTTGAATATATTTGTTATTTTTAGGAGTGAGGAATTTTTAATGTCTATGTATCATTTGCTATTTCGAGCAAAAGAATATTCTACCTGCCTAAGACGGGTATTAGACGTATGAAATAATTGTATCTTATCTAGGGTAGATAATTTACAGCATGTATATGAAATAATTTTACCTTTATAAGGACGGTGAATATACAACACATATTTAAAATAATTTTACCTTTGCAAGGACGGTGAATATACAACACATATTTAAAATAATTTTACCTTTGCAAGGACGGTGAATATACAACACATATTTAAAATAATTTTATCTACACTAAGACGGGTAATTTAAATAGATATATTAAACCATTTCACATACTTTTTGATCCCAAAACGGACATTACTCTCTCCAACCCCCCAAAAGAGAACTTAAAATCAACCCAACCCTCAAAAGAGAACCGTAAATTAACATAATCATGCTTCTTTCTACCCCCACTCTCCAACCCTCACATCATGCCCAGATGATAACATAAAAAATTCAAATAAATATAGATCACCCCCCCCTATAGAAACTGGCCTAGTAAACTTTCATAGTAAACCAACAATATATATGCATTAATCTAATTTTGAGATCGTAAACTGTTTTAGCTATATCCGTAATCAACTTCACAAATAAAGTAGTTTTGAGATAGAAAATTGTTTAAGCCATTTCTGGTACAAAATTTATCTTTTACCACCCTCATTTAATCCATAGTGACGGTGATTATTCTCATTCAATACGGGGCAATGCCAGGAATTATGCTAATAGATATTTCCATCAATATCCTTCAATCCTGGGCGATGCCAGAGATATTGCTAGTATATTTTCTCACCTATCTCATTCAATCTTGAGCAATACCGGGTATTCTGCTAGTGTATATGCACAGCCATCTTTTGTACCTATCATATTCAATCCCAGGCGTTGCCAGGTATTATGTTAGTATTTATTTGAACCTGCCTCATAAAATTTAGAACGATGCCTGGTATTCTGCTAATATATATTTCTACCTATCTCATTCAATCCAGAGCAATGCAGGGTATTCTCCTAATATATATTTCCACGTATCTCATTCAATCCCTGGATATTTTGCTAGTATATATTCTAACCTACATTATTCAATCCAGGGCAATGCCGGGTATTCTGCTAGTATATATCTCCATCAATCTCCTTAAATCCTGGGCAATGCAAGGAATTCTGCTAGTATATATTTCAATCAATTTCATTCAATCCCAGACAACTCCAGGTATTCTGCTAGTATAGATTTGCATGTATCTCATTCAATCCTGGGTTACTCCGGGTATTCTGCTAGTATATATTTGTATCTATCTCGTTGAATCCTATAATTCTTGGATACGTTACTAATTTTGACAATCATTTTTCATGACTTAACCCACATTATCACCCCACTCTAACTGAAATAAAAACTTTCATATATTGTCTGGGCTGTTTATTTCATTACACACTCACCAATAAAATAACTCACATTCCATTACTTTGAATAATTCTTGGATATGTTACTAATTTCTACCATCATTTTTATGATTTAACCCACATTATCGCCCCCTATTACTGAAATAATATCTTAGAGACATTATCTGGGCTGTTTATTTCATTAAAAAAAGAACAATCATATAACTCATATTTCATAATTTTTCATTATTCTTGAATATGTTACTAATTTCGACAATAATTTCTCATGATTTAACCCACATAATTGCTCCCCTCTTACTAAAAAAATAACTTGGACACATTCATTAGACTATTTCTTTCATTGCAAAAACACTAATCAAATAAGTCGCATTTCATCATTTTTACATTACAAACACACCAATCAATATTCATGTTTACTCGTAAATGGTTTCTGCGATTTCAAGGACTGTCTTCATATCCCTCACCACACTGTTAAAAATATGCATGAAATATTCTCAAGTAGTTACCCATCTGATAATGACTAAGTTCATTGTTGCTTAACTTTGGTGATCTCCATAAATCATTTGGAATTACCAAGTAGTCACCCATCTGATAATGACCAGGCTCCATGTTGCTTAACTTTGGTGATCTACATGAAGAATTAAATGTTTCCAAGTAGTCACCCATCTGATAATGACCAGACTCAATGTTGCTTAATTTTGGTGATCTATATAAAGCAGTTTGTGATCCCAAGTAATCACCTATCTGAGAATGACTGAGACAATGTGGCTTAACTTTGGTGGTCAACCTGAAGCATTTAATGTTCCACAGTAATTACCCGTCTCATAATGACCAGGCTCTAGGTTGCTTAACTTTGGTGATCTATATAAAGCATTTGGTGTTCCCAAGTAGTTACCCATCTGATAATGGCCAGGTTCCATGTTGCTTAAATTTGGTGATCTACATGAAGCATTTAATGTTCCACAGTAATTACCCATCTCATAATGACTAGGCTGAAGGTTGCTTAACTTTGGTGATCTATATGAAGCATTTGGTATTCCCAAGTAGTCACCCATCTGATAATGACCTCACACATTGTTGCCTGGTGATTTACATAAAGCATTTAGTGTTCCAAAGTTGTTACCCATCTGTTAATATATATTTATAATGACCAGACCCCATGTTGCTTAACTTTGGTGATCTACATACAGCATTTGGTGTTCTCAAGTAGTCACCCATCTGATAATGGCCAAGCTCATTTTTGCTTACCTTTGTTGATCTACATAAAACATTTTGTATTATGAAGTATTAATCCATCTATTAATAACCAAGTTCATTGGTGCTTAACTTAGGTGATCTACATAAAGCATTTTATATTCCCAAGTAGTCACAAAGCTTATTGTTGCTTAACTTTGGTGATCTACATTAAGCATTTTGTATTCTCAATGAGTTACCCATCTGATAATGACCATGCTCAATGTTGCTTAACTTTGGTTATCTACATACACAATTTTGTATTCCCAAGCAGCCTTTGAGATTTGAAAAAAAAATCACTCGACCGTCGGTCGAGTGTGAGGGGAAAATTTACTCGCCCCAAACTGTTTTTACTCGTCCGACTTTGTCTTTGTTTCAGTCAATAATAGTAAATAATTTAACAAAAATTTAAGAAATTGCCGTGTGTAACAAGAAAATATTTGTTTAACTCTTGTAAATCAACTATTTTATTACTACAAACATTTCAGTAAATATTCAACAAAACGTTAAAATACAACACCAGTTTCTTTATATAACATCATTCATATTATTGTTCCATAGAAATACAAATCATTTTTTTGGATGCTTGACGGAACAATGCGTTTTTTTTTCCATTTTCAAATATACGTCTTTACTTTTGTAAGCATGAAGTGTATGTAGTTGTAGCATTGAAGAATTTTTTTCCAAATGAATTTCAAAATCAGAGAGCTAAATGAAGGCGACATTTTGACTACATGCTGAATGTGTAAATTTGACCTCTTGTTGACCTTTAGCGTGGCCACTCTTTTTTCAATACGATATTCCAATGGTCGCACAGCTAGAGATGAAAGAATTCACAAATGATGAGACATAGGTCATTCTAAGTCACCGCATATTTGAGAATCTTAAAATAAATGAGTTTTTACCGTTTCTTTATTTAAAGAAATTTTATCGACTAGCGGGCGAGTGATTTACGACTTTTAGTCACCCCAAGAAATTTTCAATCGACTGTGACGACCGGTCATGTAAAGTCTCAAAGGCTGTTCCCAAGTAGTCACCCATCTAATAATAAGCAAGCTACATCCAAGAGAGGTCACTCGCATATTATAACAATGATCGTATATTATTCTAATTGTATTCGACAATGAAGCTACATCAAAGGGAGGTCACTTGCATATTATAACAATGAGTGTATATTATTTTAATGATATTCGACAACGAAGCTACATCCAAGGGAGGTCACTCACATATTCTAACAATGATTGTATATTATTCTAATGGTATTTGACAACGAAGCTACATCAAAGGGAGGTCACTCGCATATATTATAACAATGATTGTATAAGGAGGAGATCATGTCTAGCTTTAGAGAAACAAACATCACTCGAAAATAAGGAGGAGATCATGCCTAGCATGTCTAGCTACAGAGAAACAAACGTTACTTGAAAATAAGGAGGAGGTCATGCCTGGCATGTCAAGCTTTAAAACATGCACAGTGTCTAATAAAAAATATATGGATACGTATATTTATACTGTAAAAGCATCTTCAAAATTATTTATTGGGATAAAGACTGCAGTGCACAAGCAAATTCAAAATTGTCAAATCGGATCTGTAGTGCACAAGCACCTTCAAAATTTTCAAGTTGGACCTATACTGCACAAGCACTTTCAAAATTGTCAAATCGGACCTATAATGCACAAGCACTTTCAAAATTGTCAAATCGGACCTATAATGCACAAACACCTTCAAAATTGTCAAATCGACCTATACTGTACAAGCACCTTCAAAATTGTCAAATCGGACCTATAATGCACAAGCACTTTCAAAATTGTCAAATCGAACCTATACTGAACCTGCACCTTCAAATTGCTAATACATATATCCAGCTATATCATAGAATCCTGGGTGATGCTGTGTATTCTGCTAGTACATATACACCTATTTTATCCAATCCCAGGCTACGCCGGGTAATCCACCTATGTAATTCAATCCCGGGCGACGCCAGGTATCTGGCTAGTACATATATCAACCAATTTTTTTCCGATCCCAGGCAGCAACAAGTGTTCTGCTAGGAAACATTACATGAAATTCATCCAATGCCAGGCCATGCCGGGTAATCTGCTAGTACATATGTCATGTTAGTGCTATGTCATACAATCCCGGGCGACGCTGGGTATTCTGCTAGAACATATACACCAATTTTATCCAATCCCAGGCTACGCTGGGTATTCTGCTAGTAGATATATTCAGCTATGTAATCCAATCTCGGGCGATGCCAGGTATTAGGCTAGTACATATATCAACCAATTTTATCCGATCCCAGGCAACGCTGGGTATTTTGCTAGGAAACATTCCATGTATTTCCACCTACATCGGGTAATCTGCTGGTACATAATATTTTTATATGAATTCCTTTAATTCCTTCCTCTTTAACTGAAGATTATATAAAAGACATAACCTCCCAATACTAAGAATGGCTTTCTGAATAATAATGGTTTTATTTCAGAATTTGGAATCAGCAGTTTAGCGATGTGTGATGTTTGGAATATGAGATCTTGTCTCAATATAATACACAATAAATATATAATATGCATTTTTTTTTTACTTAGTCTTTTGGCTAAGATCAAAGTGTAGTATTTGTTCTTAGAATTCAAGCGGTTCTTCTTTCGCCCCCACCTCCCACTAAGAAAATAAGGAGGAAGTCATGCTGTAATGTTATGACCCTTTAGGCTGTGATCATACCATAGTATCTGTTAACTGTGGCAAGCGAGAGCAAGGGTCAAAACATTATTATTATTGTTATTGTATTCTTGTTAATTGATTTGAGCGACAGATGGTCGCTGGATCAGTTATTATGATTAGAAGAATAAACAATTAATTGCGAAAGAAATGATTGACGTGTGAATTGCAAAAAGAATGTGAAAATAGAAAATATATGTAAACATTATTTTGGGGTTTGAATAAACAAATAACTAGGTGGATTAGATTGGTATGAGACACGTAATAATGTGATGTAAGAGAACATGTGATGTAGTTAGTTTTGGAGAGATTCAGAGAGTTGAGGATTGACCACCAGAGCAGCAGACAGACGTCTAGACAAGGGTGGACAGACAGCTAGGAGCAGGCTGTATGAACAGAAAATGTAGAAACTGCAGATCCTGTGAAAACCAATTGAGACAACTGTAATACATTTATATTATAAAAATATAAAGAACAGTTGTCTAAATTATATGGTGCTGATCGCTTCATGGTTCGTCACGGAGCAGCAGGAAGTTAAAAGAACACTTCAAGAAAAAAAAGTATGAAGCATATATTATTCTTCTTACATATCTCGTGTGATAAGTCTGATACAACATGACTCGGTTTACACGTTAATATCATGTCCCCTGGCTAAACAACATACATACAATTTATACATTTATTATCTGTCTGTTAAAAGAACAATATCTTACATCCACTAGACAACACATGACACGTTTTAATATATCATCTCCTCCAATATAAACCAATATACAACAAACGCTCATTTGGTGTCTGTTGACCAGTTCGCATCGAGGATGCGATATTGAACCTTGGGTGAAAAATACAACGTGGAAGCAGGTCCTGAAATTGGATTGAAGATTTTATGTCAAGAAAAAAAAAAGACAAGAAAAACACACAAACACAATAAAATGTCTTAAAAAAAAAAAAAAGAAAAAAGAAAGAACAATAGAAAAAAAGCAATACACACATACAACCTTTTCACAAAGAAAGAAAAGAAAGACATACAGACACACAGATGTAAAACTTTATATATAGAAAATAGTAAGGAAAAAATGTTTGTATTAGAAATAAGCTTGTTATGAACAGAAGAAATCGACATTCGTATTCATGGTATTCGACAATGAAGCTACATCCAAGGGAGATCCATCGCATATTATAATAATAATTGTATATTAATCTAATGGTATTCAACAATGAAGCTACATTCAAGGGAGGGCACTTGCATATTGTAACAATGATTGTATATTATTTTAATGGTATTCGACAATGAAGCTACATCCAAGGGAGATCCATCGCATATTATAATAATAATTGTATATTATTCTAATGGAATTCGATAATGAAGCTACATCCAAGGGAGGTCACTTGCCTATTATAACAATGATTTTATATTATGGTATTGATATTCGACAATGAAGCTACATCCAAGTGAGGTCAATTGCATATTATAACAATTTTATGCAATCATATAAAAAACATAACCTCCCAATACTAAGAATGGCTTTCTGAATAATAATGGTTTATTTCAGAATTTGGAATTAGCAGTTTAGTGATGTGTGATGTTTGGAATATGACATCTTGTCAATATAATATACGCTAAATATATAATTTGTATCTTTGTTTACTTGGCCTTTTGGCTAAGATCAAAGTGTAGTATTAAAATGTGTAAGTATAAGGGTGTAGTGAAACAAACGCTGATTAACTCATATTATGCTTCCCCCTTTTCCCTTCATACGTATATGTAATGTTTTTGATTACGGCTTAAGATGATTTAGAAATGCATTGTTTACATTTTAAAATATAGCAAATCGATTGGCGTCAGTAAAAAAGTTCAATCACTAATAATTTTATTTTCTCCCTTGAATTTTTGTGCAAATTTGGGATTCTACATTTTGAAATGCGATAATTACGTTGGTACTAAGTTTTCAACTCAAAAATTAATATTTAACTCTGGGTTATAATATCAAGTTACCTTTCGAAGGCAGTTAATTTGTGTATTAGCAGCCGCCATTACAGCTTGCTGACGTCAGGTCACGTGACATGACTCAGCGTTTTTTAAATCACGTAGAATTTAATGTTAAAATGTCACTTTTTTGGCCCCCCCTCCTCCTGCAGAAAAACGGTCAGCTGACATACTTAGAGTGGTCCTTTTGGGCAAAAAAATTGATATTTGTTGTCAGCAGGTCGAGCTTTAATATGATACCAAATTTGTGAATTTTTTTGTGTCTGTCAAAAGTTTTTAGTGGACACACAAATACACATACATACACACATTTTCGCTTTTATATATATAGACTAGCGGGGGTACCTGGCGTTGCCCGGGTGTTTGGGGGTGTGTATGTAGGAGTGGGTGACCCTGTTTTAATATTAGAAAAAAAAACACAATGTTAAAAAAAATGGGAAAAACCAATACAAAGCAAAACAGCGAACAAACGTAAAAAAACGTAAAAAAAAAAAAAAAAAAGGTGTAAAAGAGGAAAAAAAGTTTAGGTAGAAAGACAGGCTCAAACCCGAAACATCGAGGCTAAGGCGGAAAAAAATGCCTGACACATTACCCCCTATGCGAAAGAGACATACACTCAATAACGGATAAAATTAAACCTTTAAAAACACTAGCAGGTGGTTTAAACTAATGGTTATATCTTTGGAATGTTGATAATGACTTGAAAATAAACATAAAATTCACCCAATAAATGTTATGATGACATGGATTTCTTCCAGTATTTTGTATTATTTTTAAGCTATAATTGAGCCTCAAAGTTAACGATGGCTTTCTAAATAATCTGCAGAAGCCGAAGAGGGAGTCTTAATTATTCTGTACTTTCACCTAACAATTTAATAAATAAACTTGGGATGGGAAATTGATACTCTCACCGGAAGTTATATTAGTGATAAAGTTTAATATCAAGGACTGAATCTGATAAAACACGGTTTGCTGCTAACTTTGAATCAAGTACTTTTCTGGTTTCCCAATATTTATGAAAGTATCAGTGCTTTTGTTTTGTTTTTGTTTGTTTATGTTTTCTCCAATTAATAATTTTAACTTTTTTTGTTGTGAAAAAAATTAACTAATAAGAGCTCTGGTATGGAACATGCTTAAATAATGATGTTATTATTTGAAAAACATTCTTTATTGAGAACCCCCCCCCCCAAATTGATATACATAGTTTTTTGGGTTCATTATTGATGATATTAGCAGCTGGTAAAAATGATAAGTTTTCAGGGCAGAAACAAAGAGCATAAAAAGAAAACAAGCATAATAAATATCAGTTTTGTTAGCATGGCACTCCTAACTTGTCTAGGGTTATAAATTATGATGAAAGAAAGAGAATGGATATACAAACAGTTAAATGTTATATTCCTTATCTCTACCTCCACAAATATTTTTCACACTGCCTTGCTAAAAGAATTGCTCAAACTAGTAGAAAGCATTAACCTTGATTACCTCTTATTTTAAAAGAGAAAGCCTTGTGTGAACCTTTTCAAGTCTCACACAAAAACACACATTCACATTTCAAGCGATATTACTTGTCGCATACACACGCGCACACAAACATACGCGCCCACGTCCACACTCGTACACATATTCATGTTCGCGTACATACACTCACATTCACATGTATTTACACACACGCTAATGTATACACATGTATGCGCACACGAGCGCACACATGGACGACGTCACTTCCGCTCTCTAGGGAAATATACGCATGCGCAAAAGACCACTGTAAATGAGTATAAAACAAAGAGACAAGCTGTTTCTAACTCTTTTAGGACCAGCTCTCAACCAGAGAGGTTGGGTTAACCAGCCGCCTCCCGAGAGGGAGGCGCACACTCGCGCGCGTCAACACCCCTGCGACTATGTATGGGGCACGAGCTAACAGACCGTATGTACGCATTCACACTCTTTCTCTCTCTACTACTGTTCCCTGAGAAAACCTTTGCGTAGCTGACTACTAACTGATGTCAACTCTCATATTCTCTTCTTTGTCTACACGCTGGACTATCATTTCAATTTCCACTACAACACTCATTTCTCTTCACACGCGCGAACAAACGATAGTGACCCGAACTTGAGATGAACACACATTTCCTTTTCTTGCTACAACACCAGTCTCGCAACGAACATTGGTTACACACGCGCGGACATGAACACATGTTATAACTAAAACGTTCATTCTTTCAACAGCAAATAAACAACGTTTATCTTATCCCCCAATTGAAGGGGTCTTTATATCCTGGTCCGCAACAAATTTGGTGACCCCTTTATTTAAATGAAATGGATAAGGTTGAACGAAGCACTCATACACACACAGACTCTCTCTCTACAACAATAAACTCTTTCTCACCAGTTAACAACAAGAGACGCACACCAAACTATAGACTTTTTCTCACCAGTTAACAGCGAGAGACGCATGCCAAACTAAACATGTGGTATCCTTTTCTTTCACTTGTTTCTTTCACGAAAGAAATTCCTGTTCGCTTAATTCAATTTAACACGTCGTTCGTTTCTTCCTCGAGACGAATCATTTTCCCTATTCGCACCACCACCACCACAGCCTAACCCCACTCCTACCTATATACTTATTTGCAGAAAGTTTGAATGCGATACTTTGTTATAAGTGGTGGCCATTGCTGTATGCAGAAGCACGTGCATATATTTTTTATTACATGAAACCTGCTGAAAAGTATTTTTCAGTATCGTAAAAACTAGTAACTGGCCCCAATTTTAAATATGATATGTGTTTTCAGCACTCCCAACCCCCCCTAGAAAACAAGTTTACCCATTATACGTTGCTCCCCCCCCCCCAATAAATGGCCATAAAATTAGTGGTCATTTTACATTAAATTAAAATAGAAAAGTGATTCTCTACTTTTTGAAGCTATAATTCCTTCACATCTTGAAAGCTACTTGTTTTCGTTTACAGCAAACCTACAATAATGGTGATTTTTAAAGGATCTTTTGAAGGTGGAAATATGCTGCATCTAAAAATGAATCAAGAAATATGCTGGAATGACTCAAAGTTCCATTTTTACCTAGTTATTCCCTTTTGCCATTTTTACCAAGTTATCCCTTTTGCCATTTTAACCAAGTTATCCCCTTTTGCCATTTTCACCTGGTTATCCCCTTTTGCCATTTTTACCTAGTTATCCCCTTTTACCCTTTTTACTTAGTTATTCCCTTTTGCCATTTTTACGTAGTTATTCCATTTTGCCATTTTTACCTAGTTATTCCATTTTGCCATTTTTACCTAGTTATCCCTTTTACCATTTTTACCTAGTTATTCCTTTTACCATTTTTACCTAGTTATCGCTTTTGCCATTTTTCCCTAGTTATCGCTTTTGCCATTTTTCCCTAGTTATCGCTTTTGCCATTTTTCCCTAGTTACCCCCTTTTGCAATTTTTACTAGCTAGTCCCTTTTGCCATTTTTACCTAGTTATCCCCTTTTACCCTTTTTACTTAGTTATTCCCTTTTGCCATTTTTACCTAGTTATTCCCTTTAGCCATTTTAACCTAGTTATTCCCTTTTGCCATTTTAACCTAGTTATCCTCTTTTGCAATTTGAACCTTGTTATCTGTTTTTGCCATTTTTACCTAGTTATCTCCTTTTGCCAGTTTTACCTTGTTATCCACTTCTGCCATTTTGACCTAGTTATCCCCTTTTTCCATTTTAACCTAGTTATCCCCTTTTGCCATTTTAAGCTAGTTATCTGCTTTTGCCATTTTTACCTAGTTATCCCCGTTTGCCATTTTTACCTAGTTATTCCCTTTTGCCATTTTTACCTAGTTATTCCTTTTTGCAATTTTTACCTAGTTATCTCTTTTGCCATTTTTCCCTAGTAACCCCCTTTTACCATTTTTATCTAGGTATTTCCTTTTGCAATTTTTACCTAGTTATCCCCTTTTGCCATTTTCACTCGTCATTCCCTTTTGCCATTTTCCCTAGTTATCCCTTTTTGCCATTTTTCCTAGTTATCCCTTTTTGCCATTTTCCCTAGTTACCCCCTTTGCCGTTTTCCCTAGTTATCCCTTTTTGCCATTTTTCCCTTGTTATCCCCTTTTGCCATTTTTACCTAGTTATCCCCTTTGCCATTTTGCCTAGTTATTCCCCGTTGCCATTTTCACCTAGTTATCCCGTTTTGCCATTTTCCCTAGTTATCCCCTTTTGACATTTTTCTTTAGTTATCTCCTTTTGCTATTTTTACCTAGTAATCACCTTTTGCCATTTTTACCTAGTTATCCCCTGTGACCATTTTACCTAGTTATCCCCTGTTGCAATTTTACCTAGTAATTCCCTGGTGCCATCGTTACCTAGTTATTTCCTGTTGCCATTTTTACCTAGTTATCCCCTTTTGCCATTGTTCCCTGGTTATCCCCTGTGACCATTTTCCCTAGTGATCCCCTTTTGCCATTTTAGCTAGTTATCCCCTTTTGCCATTTTCACCTGGTTATCCCCTTTTGCCATTTTTACCTAGTTATCCCCTTTTACCCTTTTTACTTAGTTATTCCCTTTAGCCATTTTTACCTAGTTATTCCTTTTTGCCTTTTTTACCTAGTAATCTACTTTTGCTATTTTTCCCTAGTTATCCCCTTTTTCCATTTTTACCTAGTTATACGCTTTTGCCATTTTTACCTAGTTATCCCCTTTTTCCATTTTTACCTAGTTATACGCTTTTGCCATTTTTATGTAGTTATTCCCTTTTGCCATTTTTACCTAGTTATTCCCTGATGCCATTTTTATCTAGTTATTCCCTTTTGCCATTTTAAGCTAGTTATCCTCTTTTGCCATTTTAACCGAGTTATCTCCTTTTGCCATTTTTACCTAGTTATCCCCTTTTGCCATTTTTCCCTAGTTATCCCCTTTTGCCATTTTTACCTTGTTATCCCCTTTTGCCATTTTTACCTAGTTATTCCCGTTTGCGATTTTTCCTAGTTATCCTCTTTTGCCATTTTTACCTAGTTATCCCCTTTTGCCATTTTCACCTAGTTATTTCCTTTTGCCATTTTTAACTAGTTATCCCGTTTTGCCATTTTAACCTAGTTACCCCCTTTTGCCCTTTTTACCTAGTTATTCCCTTTTGCTATTTTTACCTAGCGATCCCGTTTTGCAATTTTTACCTAGTTATTCCTTTTTGCCATTTTTACCTAGTTATATCTTTTGCCATTTTTACCTAGTTACCCCCTGTGACTATTTTACCTAGTTATCTCCTGTTGCAATTTTACCTAGTAATTCCCTGGTTCCATCGTTACCTAGTTATTCCCTGTTGCCATTTTTACCTAGTTATCTCCTTTTGCCATTGTTCCCTAGTTATCCCCTTTGGCCATTTTCCCTAGTGATCCCCTTTTGCCATTTTAGCTAGTTATCCCCTTTTGCCATTTTCACCTGGTTATCCCCTTTTGCCATTTTTACCTAGTTATCCCCCTTTGCCATTTTACCTTGTTATCCCCCTTTGCCATTTTACCTAGTTATTCCCTTTTGCCATTTTTACCTAGTTATCCACTTTTGCTATTTTTACCTAGTTATTCCTTTTTGCCATTTTAACCTAGTTATCCCGTTTTTCCATTTTTGCCTAGTTATCCCGTTTTTCCATTTTTGCCTAGTTATCCCGTTTTTCCATTTTTACCTAGTTATCCACTTTTGCCATTTTTACGTGTGCCATTGATTTGTTTTCTGGTCTGCTGAAAACGAAAATAATGTTTTAAATTCCAGGAAACAAATAATGGTAAATTTTGAAACACCCCTACAATTCTTAACATGGGGAGGTTGAGGATATTTATTCCGAAAGCCGTTCTTAAGAAAGAAAATTTGTATATCATGCATGCAAAAAACATGGTCTCCTGTGAATTACAGTGTATAATAAAGGTCTTTATATCTCGAAAAGTACTTGTCTTTGCATTTCTAATGGAAAAAAATACCCAACTCGTTTCCAAGATGTGAAGAAATTATAGTTTCAAAGTGGGGGATAACTTTTTATATTAATTTAACGTAAAATGAGATCACACTTTATGAACTTTTTTTTTTGAGGTGAGGTCAACGTAAAATGAACACAATTTAATGTAAAATGGTAATTGCGGCCTAGTAGACCAACTAAAAAACCTACCTTAAAAAACTTGTTTCCTAGGGTTTTCGGGTGTGTTGAAAACAAACATCGCATTTAAAATCGGACCAGCAACTAGTTTTTACAATACTGAAAAGATACTTTTTTGCAGTTTTCATATAATAAAAAAAAAATGTGTGCGTGTGCGCATACAACAATGCCCACCACTTATAACATAAAATATTGCATTTAAATTTTCCGCAAATAAGTAGTCTTCTGGATATTAAGCAATGTAATTCTTTGTTTAGTGGCCATTGTGTTATGATCCAGTGCATACATATTTTTTGCCGCACACATGGCAAAAATTTTATATTGACACCCCCCCCCCTCCGACACACACACACACCCACACCCCAACAAAAGGTGGCCATAAGGTGGGTGCTAATTTTACCATAAGTTAATATAGAAAACTGATCCCCACTTTTTGAAACTATAATTTCTTCACTGTGGAAACTACTTGTTTTCTAGAATTTCGTTTTGTGCCCTCTCGAAAACTTGTAATATAGTGGTCATTTTAAAGGATTTTTTGAGGGTGGAAACATGCTGCATCTTTTACCTATTTTTTTTTTAAATTTTTTCAGTGGATTTTTATCAAATGAACACTAGTCTACCAGAGTATCAAAAACGATGTTTTTGAGTCAATATTTAAATATTTGTAGGGTGTACTCGATTTCTAATGCAACGTTCTAGTAAATCGATCACCCATTTAAGGACCACTTGATGTTTTTAGGCAAATTTTGTGAATTTAGCCTTTTTAGTTTGGACATTTTTAAAATTTTGCTTTTTTCGATTATGGTTATCTTCAAATTTCGTCAGCCAATATTTGCAAAGGTTTTGCCTGGACAAATTTTTTTCTTTCTTTTAAATATGCATTCTTCAAGTTATGTCACCCGACATTTACTATGAAGGGCAATGAATGAGTGATAGAGTATCAACTTTTTAATCTTACCTTTAAAAAGTTGATTTTTAGGGATATTCGGGTCTGTATTTTGTATTGTTTTCACTGGTCACCATGTCTGTTTTCGTGTGTGCGAAAATAAACATGGCGGCCAATACAGAATACAGACCCGAATACTCCTAAAAATCAACTTTTTAAAGGTGTCTTTTTTTTTTTTTTTTTTTTTTTTTTTTACATTTACAGCATCTCCAGCAAAGTTTATCAATTTTTTCTTTTGAATATTTCTGAATGAACATGGCATGCCCACATAAACACAACTTGTTCTGTGCAATTAATCTTTTGGATTGAGCATACTGTAAAGTTGTATCCATGAGGCAAATTTGAAGCTAAATTCTAAAAGGCCAAAAAGATTTTTTAAAAAAAGGCTAAATTTACAAATTTGGCCTAAAAAAATTGAGTGGTTCTAAGATGAGTGATCGATTTGCTAAAACATTACATTAGAAACTGAGCAGCACTACAAATATTTAGATATTGACTTTCAAAAAAAGTTTTTGATAATCTGATAGACTAGTGTTCTTTTGATAATAATCCCCTGAAAAAATTGAAAAGAAATGACGAAAAAATACAGGGTTTCCATATGTACGCCCTTTTTTTTTTTTAATAATTAAGAAATAAAATTTTATGATGAACCGAGATGCACGATTTTTAGTCAATCATGTTTTTTGATCCAGCATAAATAAGGGGGAGACAATTCAATTAGAACTATTGAGATCCAAATCAGCCCTTAAAAATACTAAAAACCACAAATCTTTTTTATTTTCTTAGTCAAAAAATCACATAACTTTATCAAGTTGTAAAGTCATGTGATTTTTTTGAATAACCTCTTCATTCTGTGATAAGTACATGCATCATAAAGAGTTTTTTGTATTTTTTAAATATAATTTTAGATAAGCTTTTCTGTGCTTTGTCTTTTAATGCAGTTTCCAGACAAAGTATTTTTTTGAAAATTATTGAAAGTATTTGTCGATATCTGCTTTGTAGAAAGTTGCTACTAGACAAATTTATTTAAGCAAATTTTTTCTTTGATTTTCTGACCTTAAACTATATCCGATGGTGTGGCCCCAGCTTGTGGGCTTTGGGGAGTGTAGAGCCACCCTTTAATTGCCATTGCTCCCAGGTCCACTCTGACCCGGAGTGGTAGTACCTGTTAGGGTCCCAACTATGGGTTAAATAGAAACCAACTTGCAAAAAACAAATATATTCTATTAAAAAAATTTTCTTCAAAATCATCAGATTCGGTATTAAATAACCTGGAAAGGCTTAATATGCTGTAAAACAAAACCAACCAATCTTTGATTTTCCTGGCTTATTTAACTTTCTGCTCGGTTCACACTTTTTTCACCTCAGCCATAAATCCTAACCTGAGTTATATCTATTTATTTTTCCATCTAAGCCTACTTTACCTTAATTTTGGTTTTCTCCAGCTCAATTTTATTTTAAACTAGCATGACCTGTGTACCAGCATTGCCTGGCAGAAATATAACACAAAGCCAGCACAGATTCGATAAAGAAATGCTTTCTGGAGTTGGCCATGAATGTAATGTAGTTTTTCAGGGGGACTTTGCAACTAGTTGACATTTGGAGCAACTCCTGACAAGTTCCTCTAATTGTTTGTCCATACTTGGCCAATATACATAACCATGGGTCAAGGCTTTCATCCGATTTATTCCTTGATGTCCTTGGTGAAATTGTCTGAGAACTCTATTTGAAAGATTAGATGGAACAACAACACGTTCAGCAAAAAGAAGAATTCCATTAGTTTCAGGCAAAGAAGATCTTTGCTGAAAAAATGGTTGAAGTTGCTGATCAGTGCATTTATTAGGCCAGCTGGTAGAGTGGAAGTGCAGAACTTTTTGTAGTATTGGGTCTGCAGCTGTAGTCTTCTGGATCATCTCCGATGTGACCGGTAGTGCACACACTGTAGAAACAAGTCCAGAGACGACTTCATGTTCTACAGATAAAGCAGCGATGACACAGTCTTCTACAGCTTTTTGATGAGAAGAGATGAGTCTAGATAACGCATCTGCTTGGCCAATTTTGCTGCCTGGTTGGTATTTTATGGAGAAATCATAATCCAACCGCATAGTTGCCCATCTTTGTGGGCGATTTGCTGTATAAACAGGAATTCCTTTCTTTGGACCAAAAAATACTTGTTAGAGGCTTGTGGTCTGTGATCAGATTAAAATGACTGCCGTATAACATTTTGTGAAATCTTTTTACAGCATAGATAATCGCTAAAGCCTCTTTCTCAATTTGGCTATATTTTCGTTCAGTGGATGTTAATGATTTTGATGCATGTGCAATGGCTTTTTCACTTCCACTGGGAAAAATATGTGATATTACTGTTCCAACTCCATAGTCTTAAGCATCCGTCACAACAGTAATGTCTAATGATGGATTATAGTGTGTAAGCAATAGTTCTGCGTGAAGAAGTGATTTTATTTTTTCTAATGATTCTTTGCATGTACTTGACCAGTTCCATTTAGTATCTTTTTGTAAAAGATAATTAAGACGTCCACATAATTTGTGCAATTCAGGTAAAAAGGAACCATAATGGCTTACAAGGCCAAGAAAGGATCATAGTGTTGAAACATCCCTTGGGGCTGGTGTGTGTTTTATGGCTTGAATAGTATCTGGATCTGGTTTTCGACCATTTTTGTCAAATAAAAATCCAAGGTATTTCACAGAAGTTTGGAAAAATTTGCATTTGTCAGGTCTTAAGTGGAATCCATATTGTTGAATTCGATCCAGCACAGAAGTCAAGTGATGCAGAAGTTCTCTTGAGATGTGCCTGTAACGATGATGTCATCAATATAGGCAGAAACTCCTGGAAATCCTGTGAGCATTGCATCCATGATTTGTTGGAATATAGCCGGGGCTGATTTGACCCCAAACGGAAGATGATTGAAACGAAATAATCCCTTGTGGGTGTTGATAGTGAGAAGATTTTTTTGAATCTTCTTCAACTTCCATTTGTAAATATGCATCTACAAGTTGCAAAACAAGTTCCACCGTTGAGTTTTGAGAACAAATCATCTGGTACAGGTAGTGGATACTGGTGTATCTCTAGTGCATCGTTTAATCCTGTGGAAAAATCCGCACACAGATGTACCTTGCCATTAGCCTTCCTCACAATAACAATAGCTGCTGCCCAGGATGAGTAATTTGTAGGTTGAATTAATTCAGCTTGTTGAAGGCGTTCCAATTCTTTTTTTTTTTTTTACATAGGCATCATCACATTATCAAGGCCAAGAGGCCACTCAAGGATAAGGGTTAAAGAGTGTACAGTAGAAACTGGACAACATAGCAATCATTAGTAATGAAAATCTGGTAAATTTGATAACTTATATGGAACGGCTCATCAAGAACTTATTTACGTTAGACTTGAAGACAACCATATTGTAGTCAGCCGGAAAGCAGGAAAACGGAAGACAATTCCACAGGCGTGCAGTTCTAAGAAAGAAGCTTTGTTCATGGAATCTACGTTTAGGTTTAGGCACAGATAAAGAGTGGGGGGAATTATTGATTGTGTTTACAGCTAGACGAGTGTTTCTTGTGAAAGTTTGGCGAGGGGGGACCATAGATTGAAGCTCAGTCGAACACTTTCCATGAAAATAACGATACATCAGAGACAAACTCGCAACATCTCTTCTGTGAGATAGAGGTTGCAAGGAAGAGAAAAGGACATCTCCTACAAGGCTACAAAGTCTATTTTGAACTCTATCAAGGCAGGACAAGTCCTTTCTAGCAGCTCCTGCCCAGATGTGGCAACAGTATTCCATCCTTGGACGTACCTGGCTCTTATATAGATAGAGAATAGCATCAGTAGTGAGATATCTACCAGATCGATAGAAAGATCCCACCATTTTTCCAGCGGCCTTGGCAACAGATTTGATGTACGTGTTCCATTTAAGATCAGGAGTAACGGTCAAGCCAAGAAGCTTGTCAAAACTTGAGGCCTCCTGAAGACGAGAACCATTCATTTCAATTGATGCCAGATGGGGATCAGAATGTTGATGATGTAAAGAGAGAAGCTTGGTTTTAGATGCATTAAAAGTAACCAGCCACTCCTTACCCCATTGTACTACGTGCTCAAGATCAGAGGAGAGAGAATTGGAGAGAACTTGGTCGTTTACTGTCTTAGATGTGCTACCATAAATGGTAGTGTCGTCAGCATAAATGTCTACAAATGATGTAAGGATGTGATTTGGAAGATCATTAATGTAGATCAGGAAAAGAGTTGGGCTCAGGATGGACCCCTGAGGGACACCGGCATTAATACTGTGAGCTTCTGATTTTTGCCCCTCAACTACTACTCTTATGAACCTATCAGAAAGAAATGATTTAATAATTGAGAAGACATTTCCAGCAATACCATAGCTAGAGATCTTATGAAGTAAACCTTTATGCCATACCCTATCAAAGGCCTTAGATATGTCAAGAGCAATTGCCCTAGAAAGGTTGCCTCCGTCGAGAGATTTGCTAATCCTATGAGATATAACTGTAAGCACATCTGCTGTAGATCTAGCAGAACAGAAACCATATTGAGTGTCACTAAGAAGGTTATTTTTGTTGAGATGGTTGATTACCTCTCTATTTAACACAGATTCCAGCAACTTACTCATGACGCACAGGAGACTTATTGGCCTGTACTGAGAGGGGGATGAGCGATCACCTGGATTCTTAAATACAGGGCATACTGATGAAATTTTCCAGGGAGATGGGAAACTATTCTCCTTAAGAGAACGTTTAAACAGTTTTGTAAGTATGGGCGCTAGTTCAGGTTGAAGTTTTTTGAGTACTATAATTGGAATACCGTCAGGGCCAGTTGCTTTACTGGAATCAAGGTTTCTGATTAGCTTGGCAACATCACAAACAGATATACGTATATCACATAGTGTGTTTTCTGATACAGGAGGAAATATTGGGGGTTGGCGGCCTTGATCGCAAAGGGTAGAATTAGCTGCAAAGTTCTTGACAAAGAGTTTGGCTTTGTCTGATGCTGACGAGATTACCTCAGGTCCATTGATAATAGTTGGGATAGAGCACACGCTTCTGTTCAGGATTCTGTTTGCTATTTGCCAAAACTGGTGGGAACCAAGCCACTGCTCAGCTACTTTGGACTTAACAGATTGAGCATACAACTCTCTTGCATTCTTTATTACTTTCTTACAATGGTTGCTGGCAGTCCTGAAAGTAGCTTTAGTTTTCATACATCTATTACGTTGGAAACAGTGGAAAAAGTGATTTCTGTGCGCAATGGCAGCAGCACATTCTGGAGAGAACCATGGCTGGCTGTTAGGTTTTTGCTGAAACTTTTTCGAGGGTATGAAACGGTCAATACCTACAATTAACCATTCCGTCAGGTCTAATACTATAGAGGACACATCCTTTTTAAACATGGAATGCAGAGGTAGATCAGATATAAATGTACGGAAGCTATCCCAGTCAGCCTTAGTGTATCGATATACTGTACGATGGAGAGGTACGTCTGGGGACTTATTACATTTCATTTTTATCTTAATTGATACAACAGAGTGGTCAGAAGATCCAAGAGGCGACAGAACAGAAACTGAACATAGTTCAGGGCAAGTTGTGAGAAAAAGGTCTAGTAGGCTCGCATACTGGCCGTCATTGTCGGGCACACGGGTGGGTTCCTGAACAATCTGAGTGAGGTCATAGGCAATGGAGAAATCATGACAGAACCTCCCCTCATCATCGGTCTTGTTAGAGTGGGTCAACCATTCAACGTTGTGAACATTGAAGTCACCACATACGTGAATGTTAGCTGAAGGATAAGCAGATAGAACTTGGTCAATTTTCTCAGATATGCTTTGAAAGATAGTAACTTCGCTGTTATGGGGGCGATAGAGAGTAAATATAAATGCTGTAGTGTGAGCTAAAGCAACCCGGAAGTACATATAGGGTAAGTTAGGATCTTCACTGTATCTAAAGCTGCGTATGGTACAGGACGCTTTGGTCTAAAAACTGACTTTGCATCAGATTTTGTTTTGAAGTTGCTTTAACTTTCGTACAGCATACAAGGCCTTCTTTAAAAATATGTTTCAACATCTGCTGCAGCATTAAAATTGAAAGAATTGACAATTGTATTAAGTGGAACATTGAAAAGATCAAGTTCCTCGATGAAATCCAACCCAAGAAGATTCAGGATTGATGAATCAGAAACATAGCATACCCCTGAAAAATTTTTTCTTTAAAAGAGACATTGCATGTTAACTCACCAGTTAGTTGTATTTTGTTTCCAGATGCACTGCAAGCAACATGCTTAGTATTTTTCAGCATTGGTTTTCCTAATAACTCCAATGTTGACTGTGAAATCTGAGTTATGTCAGAATCAGTATCGAATTGAAATTTTATTGGCTTGTTGTTTATCTCAACAATTATATCAATTTTCCTACAAGCTTCAAAATTTAAATTAAACGTAGCAAAAATTGAATTTGTGGTAGATTTTGTGGTAGATGCGTCGTCATTTTCTTATGAGTTTTGCCTCTCGTCGGTGAAGAGTTCATCCTGATGGTTTTAAAGTTATTTTTTTCACAAAATCCGTCCCTGTGGTGAACAAAGGGCAAAAACGTGCATAATGACTGTTGACAGCTTTTTATTCTTTCCAGTTGGGAATTTTTGTACAGATTAAAATCTGGAAACATGGAATAGCAGAATGTTGTTGTTGCCCTATGGCAGTGTTCCGTTTAAGATTTATCAAGCGTTGACATTCTGTGATCAAAATTTGCACTGTCATTTCTTTGTCTTTATTTACCATAGACAGTAAATGTGTGCACACGTCAGCGTCTGGAGATTTTAGCCCTGTGATAAAAATAAGGCATTTAAACTGGTCCTTTCAGTCGAAAATTTTCACACTGAACATTAACCACTACAGCATATTTGATAAAATCGTCATTAACGCTTTTTGTCAACTTCGAACAATTGTATTGGATATTAAACAATGATGATGGCTC
Organism: Euprymna scolopes; assembly: GCF_053919585.1. Classification (NCBI taxonomy): domain Eukaryota; kingdom Metazoa; phylum Mollusca; class Cephalopoda; order Sepiida; family Sepiolidae; genus Euprymna; species Euprymna scolopes. The sequence continues at coordinate 59,879,065 of NC_136491.1, forward strand.
ACCAAAAATGTCCGTTAACTGGGCTACTGTTTCGTCAAATGTGAAATTCTCTGGTTTCTTTGGTAGAATGAAGTCTACATAACGTTCATGTTCAATAGACCCCAGTTTTCTAAGCAATAACCATCTTTTCCAGTCATCGTTTTTTTCTTTAAAATCATTTTTAAACATATTTTTCCATCGGTCAAACCAAATGGAAAATGTCTGTTTTAATTCCGGATTGAATTGAAAATCGGTGATAGAATTTATCAAAGGAGTTACTTACAGTTAACGAAGCCAATTGTGTCTGAAATTGAAATGTTAATGTTTCTATTAATTTGTTTTGTACCTCAAGAAATTGTTCTTGCTGACTAAGTATCTTTTCCAGTAAATTTGGATCCATGACAAAGAAATAATGCAGTTGTTTTTTTGTTTTTTTGTGCTGTGCACAAAAGGGAAATTTTTTTTTTTTTTTTTGAAGAGACATGTCTGTTGGATTTTTTTTTTTTTTTTTTAAGGCACCATGTGGTTCGTCCAACTGGGTCTTGTTTATTTTATTTTTTTTTAATCCATCCTTGTCGCCAAATCTGTTATGTCGTCATGGAATATAACTGGTTGTTAAATGTGGGAATTACAAGAAGACATCGTTTTGGCACCAAATTATTTATTTATTTATTTATTTAAACAGAAAAATAGTAAAACGTTAGAGCAACAGATTATGTGAAATGCTGTGTCAGCCATCTTGAAAAGCCTTCCCCCTTTCCAATCCAGGGGAGATAACTCTTTGCTTTTCGGTTATTCCCTTTATAACACTCTTAAAAATAAAAAAAACTTTTTTTCTGCTTTCAAAATCAAAGAGATACATCACATTTGACTGCATAATCAGAAAGAGCACACAATTTTACATAAGAGTACGTTTCATGAGAATGGCTTGAAAAATAAATAAATGGTGGCAAAATTACTGAATTTCTTGAAATGTTGAGGTCCATAATTTAGCCCACTTTTTCTAAAAAATGTCCAGAAAAGCATAATTTTGGCACTTAAAATTCTCATAACTTTTGAACTACTGATGGTATTTTCATTGTTCAAACGGTTTTAAGCATTTTTTTATAGCTCTTTTCATACAAGTTGATAAAATAACAATTATCTAAAAAGAAAAAATCAACTTGTAATGGTAATAAATTACTAACTATGGATAAACATGGAGGTTCAGAGGGTGTCTATCTGATGTGCAACAGATACTGCACCTAAACTGTGCAAGCAAGTTTGGAGCCAAGTTGGAAAGTCCTGTGGTGATGGAGTGAGATTACGCAAACACCGAGGGATAAAACACTGAGGCCCCAACTAGTCATCGTCAAGATTGACGGACTGCATGATGATGATAAACAGATAAAAAAATATTAACACAGAGATGGCAGCAGTTGCTAGTGCTGGCCACTGTCTGTTCTGAAAAATTGCGGGTACTGGAAGTGATGGCCAAAGTGAAATTATCTGGCTTTCACTGTCGAACATTGTCTGGCAATAGCAGCTAGCAAAAGCCACTGGCTATCATTGTCAGCACAGGTCATTACTGGTGATCAGTGTTGGTTTAGGGAAGTTACTTGTGGATACTGATTGGCACTGGCTGTTTTTACAACTGTCATTGAAACTTGTGAAGGGAGGGATTTGTATTTCTGTAGGTTTGATGAAGGAATGCATGTGAAATGTACAGAATAAGAAAGTAAACACTGACAGCGTAGATGTGAAATAATGAGTAACTCGCATGCTACCACCTGTAAATATGACTTGTTTGGGACTCTCCACAGAAATATTATAGGAACTTATAATAAATAAAATTGAATGATAATATCTGAAAAACTGACATCAGGTATTGGCAGGTAGGATGACTGTATTGAATTTATGTGATATCTGTGTTTGTATTCGTGTAATGTTTTATTCTGGATGGGAAAATCGTGTTTATTTTATTAAATTTTCAAAACATTGCAGCTTTTGTTCTAAATTTATTTGGTAATTGTATTCATAGTTTTTTTATTATACAAAACAATAAAAACCTTTTGAAATACATTTTTTTTCTCTTGCAGATTTTTTGTTTACTACAACAGTTTACTTGATACGTTACAATTTTGATGAATTGAGCATAAAAAAAAAGAAACTAATGATTCTTTGATACTTAATCTAAAAACTGTTTGTGCCTGTCCAAACGGCTGTTACTCCCCTACAATGATAACTTTCAGTCCAGGCACCTACATTCTCATTGTGTTCACATTGTTCCTGTTTTCTTACTTAATACTCGGTAAGTTATATTTGTTTAGTTTTTTTCATGTTTATCAGCTTTATGAATATTAAATAGTTGTCATTTGGCATTTTTTTAATGAAAAAAAACTTTTGAAAACTAGATGTACACCTTTGGCCTCAGTTAAATTCAAGTCTAGTCTTACTTTAGTAAACAATCCATTTAGAAACAATGTAAGTTTTCACAATGAAATAAGGGATGTGTCTAAGGTTACAATCAGGATTTGGTCCTGAGGTTCGGGAAGGAATGAGTCACTCACTCGACAACAGCACACTTCTGCCCTCTTCTTTCCCAATCGACCACACCTGACCTCTCGCCACCAATGTCACACCGCACAATCTGAACATCAGCAACACAAAATACTTTTCAAGAGAAGATGTTCACGACTTTTTTCTTTTTGCCACCTCCAGGGAATTTTTCCCAGCTTTTATATCCTCCTATCTAGAAAAAAAGGAAGAGACAGGAAAAAAAAAAAAAATAGCTTCTCCCATCATGCCCTGCCTTCCCAAGATGCCCTTTGGGTATATAAATGAGCTAGCCATCCTTTCCTTCTTCTTTCCCAAAGAGCGATGCAGATACGCCCGGTACGTTTTTTGTTTTTTTTATAACCATATATCCCACAATGTGCTTGTCTTGCTGTAAACTTGTCTTGTTGTAAACTTGACTAAATTAAATAGTATTTTTTTTTTTAACTTTATCCCATCTTCAACCCAAATGCATCGTTTTGGTTATTAGTAAAATAAATTCAGCTTATTTTAAATTATTTTGTTACTTTATTAATCTTACATTATTGGACATCATCAAGTGTGCATGACACCAAAACTATTGCAACAGATTGGAAAGATCCTTTATGACATCACAAAGGATAGCACCACATATAACTTGTTGAGATGTATCCCAATATTCTCAAAATATGTCATCTATAATTCCCATTATACAATTAACATCCCACGAGCAGCCAAAAAGGCTGTGACACATTTGACATATTTCTTAAAAATCCTCAAAAAGATAAATTGAAAAAAAAATAGACGGTTAATATTTCACCACCATCTGTCATGCCATTTTTCACAAAGGACTCCAAGAAAAAAGCTACTATTCTAATGTCTCTGACATCTTCAGGTTACAGAAAAAAATATATAATTCAAGGAAAAACAGCCCTTCCAAGAATTACCCTAGATTCTTAGTTATCGGATGAATAGAAAAAAAAAGTCAACTATCACCATTTTGATTGAAAAAGTATTAACAAGCAAAAGCAGTCCTCAAACAATTTTTTTAAAGATTAAGAAACAACAATAAAAAAACACCAAACTTGTTACAATGGAAATATTCTATAAATATGCAAAGTTTTGTCAATAAAATAATAACAGCATTAAAGAAACAAGGTGTACATACACATATAAACATAATAAGGTGTACATACATGTATAAACATGAGAAGGAGTACGTACACATATAAACAGAGTATATATATGTATAAACAAAGGAAGGAGTACGTACAAACAGAAGGAGCATGTACACGTATAAACAGAAGGAGTATGAATTTTGAAAGCCATTTTGAACATGATAGCGGAGAGTGTTTTGTAAGTAATCCGTATTTGTAAGATATCCGTGTTGACCTTTAAGATCCCTTTTTAGTTATAGGGTGTGCGTTGATCAAGAAAAAAAACTCTAAAAAAATGAAAGAAGGGAACGTCTGTGACTACATTGCCCGAGAACTTCTATTAAATATTAGTCTTTTTATAACGCAAATAGGTAACAAATACATATGCAAGCCAAATTTTTTTTTAGTTTTTTTAATAATTTCGCAACTGTAGTTTCCTTAAAATAACTTTGTGTCTAATCACCTTGAAATAACCCAACAGGATTTTTTTATTCTAATAAACAATAGTTATATTGATTAATATTCTAAAAACTACCTATTCGCTTACAATGATAATGTGTTTTTTTTTTTTTATATAAACGCAAATAGTTCACAAATAACGTAGGTAATCGATAATGATTTGTTTATTCGAAAAACAACTTATTTGCGGACAATGTAAATATGATCTTGGTTTTCGTGACTCTTTTGCCTCCCAATTTTTCCTCTGGTAAAATTTTTATCATGTGATTATGGTGTAGCGACAATAAAAGAAACCATTTAATCAAGTGCTGCTTGTTATGGATTTAGCTGAATACGATATTAAAAATCACTTTTTTGGTACTTATGCACTTATGTTACCGGGCTGGCGAGTGTTATGTAACTATTCTGTATTTTTACCTAACAATTTAATAAACAAAAAAGATACCGTAAAACTTCAATTTATATAATCATTTTATTCTCTATATTTTTTGAGAGGATGGATTGACTTTGCGTGCATGCACTTATGTTACCAAACTGGCGGGTGTATTGTAACTACTCTGTACTTTCACCTAACAATTTAATAACAAAAAGTCAAAACTTGAATTTAACTTGAAAATACTATTTTCAAAAATAGCATGGTAACATAAGTGTGTAAGCACCACTTTATTTTACATATTTCATTTCCAAAGGACCATTTGAATAAATTCAAAATGATTTAAATTTAAAGTGTTATGTAATGATGTTTAAAAAAACAAGTACTAAAAAATAATGAACTTTTAGTCATGGTAACATTTATTTATTGTAATTTTTTCTTTTCCAATAATTATACACACTTTAAATTTCAATCATTGTGAATTTATTCAAATGGTCCTTAGGAAATGAAATATGTAAAATAAAGTGATGCTTATGCACTTATGGTACCATGCTATTTTTGAAAATAATATTTTTAAGTTAAATTCAAGTTTTACAAAATCTTTGTTTGTTTTTTTTAATGAATTGTTAGGTTTGTCTAAAGTAAATAAAAAGTGTGTTTGAATGAAAACAAATATAAGTGTCTCTCTCGGTTGTTACCATGCTCAAAAACGCATTAATGCATTCACAATTAAGCCAACGATAAATGTAACTTACGTGGTAGGAAAAAGATATATTTATATATTTAAAAAAATTTTTTTATGTAAATACAGTCATATCTTGCTACGATGTGCAGACTGTTTCAATCATATTAGATATCATCAGGCAAGAAAAATTAGGGTACAAAAACTGAAAAGGTTTAACACCTTTTTCAAATTTTGAGGAGAGAAAATTCGCCATGAGTGGCGATGGGCGAAATTAAAGTTCTTATGAGTTTATGTTAATTCTGAAGATTCGATTTCTGTTAAGAGAAGTGGGGATTAAGAAGAGGGTTGAAAGGGTAGTTTATGGTTAAGGAATTAGTAAGGAGGGGGTATTATAATAATACAGAGGTGGGGTGTGAAGACATTGGGGGAGAAAGGCTGATGTAGCACTGTTGTTATGGCTATCGATGAAGCGCGGTAGTGAGGATCCAATTTCAGGTCATTTAGGGGTGTTTCAGCTATTGGCAAATGTAAATAAATTGGATCAACTGGTCAGTTGATAAAGATTTTATGTATTTTAGTTCAATCTTTTATTTTATTTATTTATTTATTTATTTTTATTTATGTATTTTTTCTTATTATTTATGTTTATTGTTTTGAAATTTAACTTTGAACTTTTTCTACTCACAGAACAGTCAGACGTTAGTAAGTAGATATACATACAAATGGATATACAAATATTTGAACAAACATATGAAGTTGGATGTTTTTTATTTTTTTTTTTTACAATGTAGTCACCACTTATCAAGACCCAGAAGCCACTTGGGTATAAGGGTTATTGCGTATACAGTAATCAATGGGATAGTATCGTAGTAATCGTTAGTATTGGAGATTTGATAAAGCATCTTGCGTAAGGGGGCGGTTCATCAGGAATTTGTTTATGTTGGACTTGAAGACATCCAAGTTGTAGTCAGGTGGGAAACAGGCAAACGGAAGATAATTCCACAAGCGTGCACTTCTAAGAAAAAAGCTTTGTTCATAGAATCTGTGTTTTGGTTTTGTCACAACCAGTGGGGAAAATTTTTGACAGTGGTTTCAGCTAGACGGGTTTTATCGTGAAAGATTGGCGAAGGGGGACCAGAGATTGAAGCTCAGACGAGCTCTTGCCATGGAAGTAACGATAAAATAAAGACAGGCTCGCAATGTCTCTTCTGTGGGAGAGGTTGCAGGGAAGAGAAAAGGGCCTATTTTGTACTCTGTCAAGGCAAGATAGGCTTTTTTTGGCAGCTCCTGCCCAGATGTAGCAGCAGTACTCCATCTTTGGACGTATAGATAGAGAATTGCATCAGCAGTGAGATATCTTCTGGAGCGGTAGAAGGATCCTACCATTTTTCCAGCAACCTTGGCAACTGACTTGATGTACGTGTTCCATTTCAGATCAGGAGTAAAGGTCAAGCCCAGAAGCTTATCAAAACATGGAGCCTCCCCTAGACGAGAGCCATCCATTTCAATTGATGCTAGATGGGGATCAGAGCGTTGATGATGTAAAGATAGGAGCTTGGTTTTAGATGCATTAAAAGTAACCAGTCACCTCTTCCCCCACTGTACCACGCGCACAAGATCAGAGGAGAGAGAATCAGAGAGAACTTTGTTATTTACAGCCTTAGATGTGTTGCCATAGATAGTTGTGTCATCAGCATAGATGTCAATGAATGATTTAAGTATGTGCTTTGGGAGATCATTGATGTAAATCAGGAAGAGAGTTGGGCTCAGGATGGACCCCTGGGGGACTCCAGCATTAATACTCTTTACTGTTTAATAATGTTTAATCTATATATGTTTTCATGTTAAAGCTTATTGAATAGTAGTAATATTGTTTTTTTTTATTTTGTTTCCTTATGCGCGTATACATACATGAACAAATACACAAAAACGAGTAATAGATACTATAAGCCCAAATATTCGCAGATAGACATATACACATATGTAAATGTATATAGAAAAAGCCCAAATATTATCTTCAGGACACTTTTTCTTCTTAGTAGGGTTATGGATCTACCATATATATTTACTAGTTTAATTAAATTAATTATTAATTTGTGTTTTAATTTTATTCCGGTTGGTATTTTAATAAGTTGAAATATTAAAGCTTATTGGATGATAGTAGTTTTAGCTTTCGGTATGCTTAGATGTCTATAGTAATATATATATATATATATATATATATATATATATATATATATATATATTACTATAGACATCTAAGCATGTATATATATACATATCTATATCTATATATATATTACTATAGACATCTAAGCGTGTATATATATATACATATCTATATATATGTATATATATATGTGTGTGTATATATATATATATACATATTACTATAGACATCTAAGCATGTATATATATATATATATATACACATGTATATATATGTATATATACATATTACTGTAGACATCTAAGCATGTATATATATATATACACACATATATACGTATATATATGTATATATATATACATATTACTATAGACATCTAAGCATGTATATATATATATATATATATATATATATACATATATATATATATTTGCACATATATATATACGTATATATATATATATGTATATATATATACGTATCCATTCATGTGAAATCTTTTTATCATTTTTCTTTTACCTCCTATTCCCCTTACCTCACCCTTTTTTTTTTAACCAAGTAAGATCTGTGACTTACTTGTAGTTTCATTAAATACTTTTATATGCAAAATCCGATCCTGCATTTTGCTAATTCCTCCCCTCTGATGAGAAGGAGAGTATTTCTTCGAAACTCCGCAGATTAAGGACTATCCACTTATCTTGTGCTTTCTTTTTTTAAAATTAAATATGTTTTTAACTCTTTTTCAAGATGTCTTTTAACATGTTTTATTAATCATTTGTTCATATTATATACGTATATATATACACGTATATATATGCATGTATATATATATATATATATACACACGTATATATGTATATATACACGTGTATATATATATACGTATATATATATGTACGTATACGTATATATATATATATATATACGTATATATATATATATATACTAGCTGTACCCTGCCACGCGTTGCAGTGGCTCAATTTGGTGTAATGGAAAAATTTAATAAAAAGAGAAAATGCATGTTTCTTATATTAGTACAGCAATCTACAGCAATCCACTGCAAAAAGTGAAAAAGAAGGCGAAAATGAAAAAAAATGGTACTCTTGCAGAATTTGATCTGGATCCTCGAGAGTTTCTGTCAATCATTGATGGTTTGGACTTGACCAACAATCAGTGGATGAAGCCGAACGTAGCAAAAATGTTGAAACGCTAAATGTTTTTTTTTGTTGTTGTTTTACAAAAATGTGAGTTAGTAATTAATATTTGGTTGATGGTGGGGGCAGGGGGGGTTACTATACACAGATTCGAAAAAGTTGTCCAAAAACAAATAAATGAGAGCAAAGGTAAGGTAAGTTACGTTTCTACCTAATTGAATAATTGTTTAGTGTTTTTATGTAATGTAAAATGTTTAATTGGCTCAAAAAAACAGAAATGTTCGCGGACTCTGTTGAATACGTTAAGTTTGGGAAGCTTTCAAATACCCCGATAAACACTGTTTTTCGAGCCGACTAAACGTTACATTAAATGAAAAGGGTTTGTATTACTAAACACAGATACAAACAAAGAAGTTGTCAAAAAATAAATATATAACAAATAAATGTTATCAAAGGCAAGAAAAGTAAATGTTCTACCTAACTGGATAAGATTTTAGTGTTTTTATGTAATGTATAATCGGTTCAAAAACATTCAATGTTTATTGGTATATCTGAAAAATACAAATGGCGGCAGACTGTATCGAACAAGTTAAGTTTGGGGAAATTTTGGGAAAATGAGTTTAAACTAAAAAACTATATAAAATACTGTTAGGAACTCACTCAATATATGTTATCATGACGTAGGCTGGCATATAATCGGTGGGTTTAAACTTTTGCTCGATACAGGTGACAACTTTTAAAAGTCCTTTTTAGTGATTACCTGGTTTGAGGATATTTCTACAACTAAACGGCAAATCTGATCCGTATTATTTTACTTTAAGGCCCGTTTCACGTTCATATATAACAAAATATTTTATTGTATAAAAACGAATCTGCAAACTGTTTCCGTAGCAAAAAGGAAGTTTTCATGATATTAATGAAATTACTTTTTCGAAAAGTGGGTGATCACTTTTCAATGTAAATTTAACTTAGAATGAGCACCCACTTTCTGGCCACCTGAGAGAGAGGAGCATTTTTCTGTGTTTCTTGGCTAAAAAGTTTTTTGTTTGATTTCTTTTGCATGGTATTAACCCTTGAACTCTGGGACTATTTTCCATTTCACAGACGTAACCTTTGTTTATGCTATGCGTGAGCATAAACAAAAACTGTTAAATATGCATTCGCGTACCAAACTGCCTTGTCAAAAAACCTTTAAGCCAATAAACTAGAAAATAAATGCCCCTTCCTTAGGTGGCCAGAAAGTGGGTGCTCATTTTAAGTTAAATTTACATGGAAAAGTGATCACCTACTTTTCGAAAAAAAAAGTTCATGAAAACTATTTTGGTACTCCTTGGGCGTTGAGTTCCATGGCGACCTGCAGAATTATTTAATGGTTGTTCCCTTAGTACCCCCCTAGTCAAGGCTAACGCATGCGCACGTAACATTTTTTATTTATTTACTTACGTGGTGGAGTTTCTGTACTGATAGGTTTTTTGATTGATTTGATTGAACACTAACTAGCTTAAGCCTGACGAATCCTATAGTTGGATGAAACGCAGAATATTCAGTGTAGCTTAATCGTCATATATATTTTATAAATTACTAACTAGCTCTACCTACGTATTGAGCACTTTTGAAGTAAATACTTAAAGTTTTAGCATAAATCTATACTTTTGTATATTAAATTTATGCGAATAAATGAAGTAGTTATATATATGTATATATATATATATATATACGCATATATATATACGCATATATATATATGTATATATATATATATACGTATATATATGTATATATATATATATGTATATATATACGCATATATATATATGTATATATGTGTATATATATATACGTATGTATATATGTGTATATATATATATATATACGTATGTATATATATGTATATATATACGTATATATATACGTATATATATATATACGTATATATATATACATATATATATATATATACGTATATATATGTATATATATATACGTATATATATACGTATATGTATATATATATATACATATATGTATATATATGCATATACATACGTATATATATATATACGTATGTATATATATATACGTATGTATATATATACGTATATATATACGTATATATATGCATATGTATATATATATACGTATGTATATATATACGTATATATATACGTATATATATGCGTATGTATATATGTATATGTATATATATACGTATATATATACGTATATATATATACGTATATAAATACATATACATATGTATATGTATATATATATACGTATATATATATGTATATGTATATATATACATATATATACGTATATATATACATATATATATATATATATATGTATATGTATATATATACATATATATACGTATATATATACATATAGATATATATACGTATATATATACATATATATATATATATACGTATATATATACATATATATATATACGTATATATCTATATACGTATATATCTACGTACATATGTCAGTATATATGTATATACGTATATATACATATATATGTACATAGATATATATATATATATATATATATACGTGTATATATGTACATATATATATATACGTGTATATATGTACATAGATATATATATACGTGTATATATATACATACATATATATATATATATATATACGTATATATATATGTATATATATACATATATATATATGTACATATATATGTAAATATATGTATATATATACGTATATATATATATACGTATATATATACGTCTATATATATATACGTAAAGATATATGTATATATATATATACATGTATATATATACGTATATATATACATATATATATACGTAGATATATACATATATATATACATATATATATATCTATACGTATATATATATATACACATATATACGTATATATATATACGTATATATATATATATGTATAGATATTTATATATATATATATGTATAGATATTTATATATAACTACTTCATTTATTCACATAAATTTAATATACGAAAGTATAGATTTATGCGTAAACTTTAAGTATTTACTCCAAAAGTGCTCAATACGTAGGTAGAGCTAGTTAGTAATTTATAAAATATATATCGCGATTAAGCTACACTGAATATGCTGCGTTTCATCCAGCTATAGGATTCGTCAACAACAAAAAACAACCACAGAATTCGCGCATAAGCCTGACGAATCCTATAGCTGGATGAAACGCAGAATATTCAGTGTAGCTTAATCGCCATATATATTTTATAAATTACTAATGATATTTATATATATATATATATATATATATATATATATATATATATATATATACGTGTAAAAACTGTACAACCGGCGAAGTGAACGTCTCTTTATTCTATCTTCTGTGTATGTGGGATCGTTTTACTCTTTTATTCGTGTTGAATTCACCTATTCGTAGCAACCATCATCATCATCGTCATGAACGTTGAGGATTTGTGCCGTTATGAACACGTTTTCATTTTAAAAACTGTACAACCGGCGAAACGAATGTCTCTCTATTCTATGTTCTGTGTATTTTGGATTGTTTTACTCTTTTATTCATGTTGAATTCACCTATTCGTAACAACCATCATCATCGTCATCATAAATGCTCCTTCATATATATTCTATATGTATGTGTATGTGTGTGTACTGTCGTAAATAATCTCACTCACTACTTAATTTTGCTGAAAAATGCGAAGCTCGCGGTTTGTTTACAAACAAACGTTTGAGCACTTTACAAGTGGCGGACAGATGTTTATTTAAATATACATTCGGACAGATTAGTTATGGACACCGCTTCCATGGTCAAGGGGTAGAACTGCCGACTGTCATCATGACGGTTCTAGGTTCGATCCTCGGCTTGGGATAGCTGCTAGTCTAGCGGCACTGATGAGTTGTGATACAACGAAACAGGACTGTATGTCGAAGGCTACAAATATATTTTATATACGTATATATATAAATATATATATATACGTATATATATATATATACGCGTATATATATATACGTATATATATATATACGTATATATATACGTATATATATATACGTATATATATATATATACGTATATATATATATACGTATATATATATATACGTATATATATATATACGTATATATATATATATACGTATATATATATATATATACGTGTATATATATATATATACGTATATATATATATACGTATATATATATATATATACGTATATATATATATATACGTATATATATATATATATATACGTGTATATATATATATATACGTATATATATATATATATATACATGTATATATATATATATATACGTGTATATATATATATATACGTATATATATATATACGTATATATATATATATATATATATACGTATATATATATATATATATACGTATATATATATATATATACGTATATATATATACGTATATATATATATACGTACGTATATATACGTACGTATATATATATATATATATACGTATATATATATATATATACGTATATATATATATACGTATATATATATATATATATACGTATATATATATATATACGTATATATATATATATATATACGTATATATATATACGTATATATATATACGTATATATATATATATATATATATATACGTATATATATATATATATACGTATATCTATCTATATATCTATAAAAACAGAGAATCCAATAATCACATCTCCTAAAAAACTATGGTTCCTACGCTCTTAACTTTACCATAAAATATTATGGCTTTATTTATTGTCCATCTTGGAAGGGTTTAATTTTTTCCTAACTTGTTGTTTACAAATTACAAAAATACAAAACTTACACAATCTAACAATCCAACCTCCGACATCACGTCCGCCATTCTTGTGCTAGCCGCACACACGTACACACAACACGAAAACAATGTTTTGAAAATCTAGCAAAAATAAATTATGCCGGCTGATAAAATTTTAAAACTTTTTTTTAAAGCTAGAAAGATAAAATTTAAAAATACTTATTTTTATATACATATATATATATATATATATATATATATATATATATATATATATATATGAAACTAAACTAAAAAAAAAAAACGCGCGTTCACTCGTGGTCTTTTCATTTCGGGTTTGTATTACTGTACACATAGATTCGAAAAAGTTGTCAAAAAACAAATATATAACAAATAAATGTTATCAAAGGCAAGATAAGTTACTTTTCTACCAAACTGGATATATTTTTCGTGTTTTTATTCAATGTAACATATTTATTCAGCTTGAAAAACGGGTTTGTATTACTGTACACATAGATTCGAAAAAGTTGATAAGATATGAAACAATATGCATAATATAAACACAGCACGAAAACAAACGTTGTCATCCATTCCCAGCACACGCGCACACACGCGCACACACACACACTCTGGCGTTAGCCGCACACACGTACACACAACACGAAAACAAACGCTATTAGTACTACTATAATTTCCAGCACACGCGCACACACACTCACGTCCACTACCATCCTTGGCTACGTCACGTTGTTATGGCAACCAAGCCCGCTGACTAACACATGATAAATACACAGTAAATTTGATTTTCTTCATTTCTACGCAAATATTACGCAAATATAAATCATATAGAATATCTGTATGAATATAATTACACGTAATAGTTAAATAAAGATGATCATCATATAAGAGAACCAAAAAAAAAAAACTAATAGGGAATTAATTAAAAACGATAAAAAATATGTACATTAGCTAGATCTTTTGTAGATGAATGCAATTCCACGACTCATAAATAACAAAGTTGTATTTTCTTTTTAAATAAATAGAAAAAAGGGGTGTTGATGAGACTATCAATACACACAAAAAAATATAGATTTATTTTTGGGTAAAGTTCCCCCGGGTTTTCCTTTCACTTCAGTAAATAATGGTCTTTTTTTATATATATGGCGTACTATAATCCTTATATATATGATGTTTATGTTTATATATATATATATATAAGTGATAGTGTCTGTGTGTGTCTGTGCGTCTGTGTGCATTTCCCTACGCTAAAACTCTGTCAATTTTAAGCCTACAGATTCGAAATTTGATATACAGGGTACTGAGATTTGGGAAAATCGATGTGATAGGTTTTTGACAGAAATTTGGCGATTAAGTGGTCAATATTCAATGATTTGACCTTTGAGAACTCTACCAAACTCCTCCTACAATTTTGGGTCTAAACACGTGATATTTTATATATAGATTCCTTGGACATGGATCTAACTTATTAACTTTACTTGATCCCTAAACAATAAATGTTAAGAGGTCATAATAGGGGTCAAAGTTTAAAAAAATTGACCGTTTTTTTTTTTTCTCAGCATACACCTCAAAACACCTGGGCAGCGCCGGGCACCGATTGCTAGTATATATATATATATATATATATATATATATATATATATATATATATATATATATATATACGTATATATATATATATATATATATATATATATATATATATATACGTATATATATATATATATATATATATACGTATATATATATATATATACGTATATATATATACGTATATATATATACGTATATATATATATACGTATATATATATATACGTATATATATATATACGTATATATATATACGTATATATATACATATATATATACGTATATATATACGTATATATATACATATATATATACGTATATATATATATACATAAATATATATACGCATATATATATACATATATATATACGTATATATATATATACATAAATATATATACGCATATATATATACATATATATATACGTATATATATATACATATATATACATATATATATGTATATATATACATATATATACGTATATATATATACATATATATGTATATATATACATATATATATACATATATATACGTATATATATATACATATATATGTATATATATACATATATATATACGTATATATATATATATATATATATATACACGTATATATATATACGTATATATATATATACATATATATACGTATATATATACGTATATATATATATATATATACGTATATATATACATATATATATATACGTATATATATATACATATATATATATACGTATATATATATACATATATATACGTATATATATATATCTACGTATATATATATATCTACGTATATATATATATACATATACATATACGTATATATATACATATATATATACGTATATATATATATGTATACATATATATATATGTACGTATATATATACATATATGTATACGTATATATATATATACGTATATATATATATATATAAATATATATATAAGTATGTATATATTTATATATATATATACGTATATATATGTGTGTATATATATATATATATATATCTATATATATATATATATACACATATCCACATAAGAATTTACATATATCATGTGTTATCAAACTCATTAATCTACCTTTACATTTGTGTATACCTTATTATTGTATAATTTTTTATTCCTTATAATTTTTATTCATGTGTATTATTGTATAATGATATTTTTATCATAGTCTCGTATCGGGATTATGGTTAAAGGTTTTCTTGAGAAGCTTAATGTATGGTTGAAGACTGTTGTAATTTCTACTATTTGAATGTCGTTTCAGGAAGTTACATAGTGTGTTATTTTAAGAACTTAAATTATGTTATTTTAACTTTTTTTTTCATTTTATTATTATTTTTTTTTATATGTTGGGGTTAGGAGTAGAGACACCTTCAAGGGAAATTCTAGATTCCTATATTTAGTGCTAAATAAGTTAAGCAGTGTTTGGGGAAAATTCTTGAGTTTGGATAGTTAGTTTATAGAGAGTGTTAATGTAATTGGTATTGTTTAGTTGTTGGTGGTAAGTTTAGTTAATTAAGGTGTTAGGCTAGATGAGTGCACTAGGTATGTGTCTGAAGCAACCCCGGGGGTGGGGATGAGTATGCATTTTGAACAAATATATGAATCAAGTGTACAAACATCTGTACGACGCGCATACATGTATAAAGACAGGTTCAGATATGCAGATACACAAATGCATACATATACAGAATTCAACCTAACCCACAAATATGCATACACATGAATACTTAAGGAAAATAAATAGTAGACGTATGTACTTACAATTATACAGATTATCTTTTTTTTTAAGGTAGATGGGGTAAAATTAAGGGGTAATATTGGAATTACTAAGAAGATGTTCTTTGTAATGTCTGCAGTTTATGGAGGTTTCTAATCTTTTGTTGAGTAACTTATCCCTGTCTTTAAATCGTACGATAAATAATTTTTCGGAAAGGCAGAGGTAACATGTGAGGAACATGTTTTACATTTATTTAGAAATTCCATTTTATGGTTAGTGTTAGGTTTTTCAATGAGTTCTTTATAATAAGTTGAAAGTGATGTAGTTACTGTTGGGGTTTTCAAATGAACTTTTGTAGCCTCTAAACCATTCCTTGAATGTATTTCCGGCCATACCGATATAGTATTTACTATTATTTCGGTTTTCTTTTGTGGAGATTTTTGCACTGTGTACCACTGATGTCACTAATCAATATATGTCTATACAAGAGCGGTAATGGGTCTCCCATGCTCTGAATCCGCTTTAGAACAATTAATGTCCAAAGTATTCGGCGACTTAATGATGAAAGGATCGGTGATAAAATTTGGCCGATGACCTATATGTCGGCGCCAATACACGCATGGAACTTAACAGTGTATGGGAAGAAGTGTTACTAACACTACATGAGAATAGTTTAAGATTGTCCTCATGAAAAACTATTTGCTGTCCGGCATCAACAGAAATCCTACATTGGCAATGAACCAGGGGAACGCTCAAAGCTACAAGCCATTGTCTGAATACTTTGGCTATCTGTGATCCCCCTGAAACCATCAAAAACATGAGATCATTCATAGGATCCTACAAGTTCCTGAGTAAAGTCATACTTAAACACTCGGATTTTTTAGCACCTCTGGATAAAGTCTGCATAACAGGTTCATCAAATGACAGAATCCAATGGACGTCGAACCTGGAGATGGCATTCTTCAAAGCAAAAGAACATCTTAAGCAAGCAAAAAGCCTGACCTATAAGAGAGGACCAACTACAAATAATTACAGATGCAGCCATGACTTCTGCTGGCTTAGCAGCATCTCTTTTCGTCTTGATAGGAGACAAAGCTCATCTCGCAGGTTTATTTAACGCTCGTAAAACATCTAATCAAGCAGGTTCGCTAGCCTGTGAGTTGGAAGCTCTGGGGATTGCTTCAGCTATCAAGCATTTCAGTCCATATATAATTCAATCGAAACACGTTACCGAAGTGCTCACAGATAGCTGCCCCTGTGTACAAGCATATAAGAAACTCCGTGGTGCATTCTCTGCAAGCTCTAGAGTCACAACGTTCCTGGGTGTTATCTCTCGATATTCTGTTAAATTATCCCATATACCAGGGAAAAATAAAATATCAGATTATGCTAACCGGAACGCTATTCATTCTAAGGAAAAATGCCAAATTTGTAAATTTATCAATGCACTGGAGACATCAGTAATTCGAGAAATCACTGTAAAAGATATATTAGCTGATCATTGTCCAATCCCATACATGACTCGTAACGCATGGATCAACAAGACTGTCTGGACTTACAACAAGTGTATAGAATATTACGCGATGGCAGAACTCCATCTAAGAAGAAGAAAGGTTTAACCAGTATTAAAAGGTATTTACAACATTGTAAACTCTCATCAACCTCGGCAAATGGGTTAATCATAGTTACACAGGAAGAAGCCTTGCGCCCAGCTAGAGAGAGAATTGTCATTCCCCAAGGAGTATTAGACGGACTTTTAGTTTCTCTACACTTACAACTTTACCATGCCAGTAAACACCAGTTAAAGCAGATTTTTAATATGGGATTCTATGCACTGGATGTGGAAAAGGCCATCAGTCGTACCATAGATAGTTGCCACACCTGCATGTCACTAAAGCAGATACTAAGGCAGTTCAAAAAACAACCCTCAACAAAACCACCAGATAAAATTGGGAGCTGGTATGCTGGTGATGTCGTAAAACGTGAAGGACAACTAGTATTATTGGTTCGAGAAAATGTTTCTGCCCTAACACATGCAACATTACTATTATCAGAAAGCAGCTAATCTCTAATAGATGGTTTAATCACAACCATATCGAGGTTCCGTCTCCTGTCGGGTGATGAAGTAAAGATCAGGGTTGATGGTGCTTCTGGATTTCAAGCATTACTCACAGACAGTTTACTGGGATCATTCCGTATTAAAATAGAAATTGGAGAAATAAAGAACTGTAACAAAAATCCAATTTGAATCAATTAAATCAATTTCAAATGCATGTTTGTATGTCTTGCTAAAACTTTTGACAAATGCAACGAACATTGGCAAAATTTAAAATTCAGATTTTCGGATGGATAATATCGAAAAATTGGCCCAAACCGTCAAGTCTAAGTTGGTCAGCTGGCCGGTTTTCTACATGGGGGTGGGGTGTCATAAGATTTAGTGACATTTTAACGTTAAATTCTATGTAATTATATTTCTAATGATATTTTATACATATTTTAAAAAATGCTAACTAATGACCGGAAATGACATCAGCTCTCTCATGGCGACTTTTAATACTTACATTAACCGCCTTCGAAGGGTATTGTGATATTATAACCCAGAGTGAAATACTAATTATCGAGTCCAAAAATTGGTACCAACATGATTATCGCATAAAATAACAAAGTGTCACAAAAATTGATGGGGGAAAAATAAAATTATGAGTGATTTAAAATATTTACCGATGAAGATCGAAAATACCAGTTGCTATGTTTTAAAATGTAAACAATGCATTTCATTTTAAACTCCAATCGTCCGAGTCATAATCCCAAACATTATATATACTATTGTTTATTTGAATAAGGGGGGAAGGAAGGAGGCATAATATGAGTTAATCAACGTTTGTTTCTTTAAAGCCTTATACTTACAGATTTTCATATTATATTGAATGTGAGTTAATGGATTGAGTGTTTAATGAGATCCCAGGCATAATCTCCTCCTTATTTTCGAGTGGGGGGATGATAGTCTGACATGTTTACTTCCGATGATAACGTCATTATCTTCTGTTAAAATAGATGCATATAATGTATTTATGATGTACTAAATTGACATAAGATATATTCTAAAAGTCACATGGCTGAACTACTGATTCCAAAAACCAGGTGAATCACTGCACACTAGAGGCTTATTTGTAACTTTCCAAAAATCATGTAAATATATCAAGTAATCCTGAGTTAAAATCACTGGAATGCTGAGACTGATACTATACTCAGGAATTCATGTTAAAGTAATGGTTGGCTAATCCTCATTCAATACCAGGTGACTAGTTGTCCGTGTTAATGTTTTTATGCATTAATTTCGAAAACAAGTATATTTTAAACAGTGGGGTCAGGGATATGAAGTCAGTCCCGAAAATGCTAGAAACTGTTTACTATTTAAACATTACTTTATTACATGTATATTTTTAACAGTGGGGTAGGGAATATGAAATCAGTCCCAGAAATGGCTGAAACTGTTTACGAGTTAAACATTACTTTATTCCATGTATAGTTTTAACACTGGGGTGGAGGATATGAAGTCAGTCCATGAAATGGCTGCAAATAACCTTGCTGGAAATATATACTAGCTTAGTACCTGGCGTCGCCCGGTATTGAATAATGTTGATGGAAATATATATCTGCAGAATAGCCGGCGTCACCCGGGATGGAATGGCATTGCTGAAAATATATACTAGCATAATACACGGCATCGCCCGGGATTAAGTTACATTGCTGGAAATATATATCATATAGCAGAATACCCGTCATCGCCTGGTCACATTGCTGAAAATAACCAACGTCACCTGGTATTGAATGAGGTTGCTAAAAATATATCATAACAGAATACCTGGCATCACCTGGGATCGAATGACATTGCTGGAAATATATACTAGCAGAATAAATGGTGTCACTTGAGATTAAATAATATTGCTGAAAATGTATGCTAGAAAAATACCCAGCTTTGCCTGGGATTGAATGAGATAGATGGAAAATATATATTAGCAGAATACCCAGTGTTGCCCTGGATTGAATGACGTTGCTGGAAATATATACTAGCAGACTTCCCAGTGTCCCCTGGGATTAAATAAGATAAGTGTTAATATATACTAGCAGAATACCTGGCATCGCTCAGGATTGGATGAGAAATGTAGGAATACATATTAACAGAATATCCGGCGTAAACCGGGATTGGATGAGAAAGGTAGAAATATATACTAGCAAAATATCCACTGTCAACCGGGATTGAATGATATTGCTGGAAATATATACTAGCAGAATACCTGGCATCGCTTGAAATTGAATGATATTGCTGGAAGAATTAACTAACAGAATACCCAGCATTGCCCGGGATTTAATGACATTGTTAGAAATATATACTTGCAGAATACACGCCGTCGCCCGGGATTGGATGAGAGAGGTGAAAATATATACTACATAATACTCAGCATCGCTCGGGATTCAATAAGGAAGGTGTTAATATATACTAGCAGAATATCCCGCGTCACCCAGGATTGGATGAGATAGGTTGAAATATATATTAGCAGAATATCCGGCATCGCCCAGTATTGGATGAGCAAGGTGGGAATATGTATTAGCAGAATATCCAAATTTATATATTACTGGATTAAAATTATGAAAAATGATTGTCGAAATTAGTAACATATCTGAAGAATTATGAAAAATGTTGACATGTGAGTTGATTGATTGGTGTGTTTGTAATGAATAATCTGCCCAGACACTATTATGAAAACTGATTGTCGAAATTAGTAACATATCCAAAAATTATGAAAAATGATGACCTCCCAAACAATATATCAAATTTATTACTGAAATAAGGCAGGGCGGGGGGTGGGGATGAGGATAATGTGGGTTAAATGATGAAAAATGAATGTCGGCATTAGTAACATCCAAAAATTAGGACCCCGGATTGAATTAGACGAAATATATACTAGAAAAAGACCCGGAATCGCCCAGGATTTAATTGGGTTTATTGAGATATATACTAGCAGAAGGCCAGGCATCGCCCAGGATTGATTTAGATGTGTGGAAATATATATTAACGGAAGATCCGGCTTTGCTCGAGATTGAATCAAATGTGTGGTAATATATACTAGTGGTTGACCTAGTGGCGCCAGGAATTTAATTAGATGTGTGGTATTATATACTAGTGGAATACCTGGCATGGCTCGCAATTGAATGAGATGTGTGGAAATATATACTAGCAGAAGGGCTGGCATTGCTCAGGATTGAATCAGATGTATTGTAATATGTATTAGTGGAAGACCCAGTGTCACCAGGGATTGAATGAGATATGTGGAAATATATACTAGCAGAAGACCTGTCATTGCTCAGGATTAAACATGGGAATATAAAATAAGTTCTGGAAATGGCTGAAACAGTATTTGATATGAAAATTACCTT
Organism: Euprymna scolopes; assembly: GCF_053919585.1. NCBI lineage: Eukaryota > Metazoa > Mollusca > Cephalopoda > Sepiida > Sepiolidae > Euprymna > Euprymna scolopes. Next base: position 59,901,172 of record NC_136491.1, read on the forward strand.
ATTTTATGCCTGTATTTTATAGTATTTTTTGTAGAGGGGGGTATTAAGTCAGTCTCGGAAATGGATGAAACAGTATACGATCTTAAAATTACTTTATTTTATTTATATTTATTGTGTGTCTTCTGTGAAGGTGAACTAGGCCAGTTTCTGTAGAGGGTGAACAATATTTTTCTGAATTTTCAATGTTAACTTCAGGGAATGACGTCATACTTGTAGTTGTGATTAGAAAACAGCATGATTATGTTTTTTTTTTTTTTTTACATGGGTGTCACCACTTATCAAGGCCCAGAGGCCACTCGAGGATAAGGGTTAATAGGTATACATTAGTCATTGTGATTTTAGCATAGTAAACAGTGGGAATTTTGTAACTTGGATTACTTAGGGGGACGGTTCAATTAGAACTTGTTCACATTGGACTTTTTCTTTTTTTTTTTTTTCATAGGTATCAACACATTATCAAGGCCAAGAGGCCACTCAAGGATAAGGGTTAAAGAGTGTACAGTAGAAATTGGACAATATAATAATCATTAGTAATGAAAATTTGTTAAATTTGATAACTTATATGGAACGGCTCATCAAGAACTTATTTACGTTAGACTTGAAGACAACCATATTGTAGTCAGCCGGAAAGCAGGAAAACGGAAGACAATTCCACAGGCGTGCAGTTCTAATAAAAAAGCTTTGTTCATGGAATCTACGTTTAGGTTTAGGCACAGATAAAGAGTGGGGGGAATTATTGATAGTGTTTACAGCTAGACGAGTGTTTCTTGTGAAAGTTTGGCGAGGGGGGACCATAGATTGAAGCTCAGTCGAACACTTTCCATGAAAATAACGATACATCAGAGACAAACTCGCAACATCTCTTCTGTGAGATAGAGGTTGCAAGGAAGAGAAAAGGACATCTCCTACGAGGCTACGAAGTCTATTTTGAACTCTATCAAGGCAGGACAAGTCCTTTCTAGCAGCTCCTGCCCAGATGTGGCAACAGTATTCCATCCTTGGACGTACCTGGCTATTATATAGATAGAGAATTGCATCAGCAGTGAGATATCTACTGGATCGATAGAAAGATCCCACCATTTTTCCAGTGGCCTTGGCAACAGATTTGATGTACGTGTTCCATTTAAGATCAGGAGTAACGGTCAAGCCCAGAAGCTTGTCAAAACTTGAGGCCTCCTGAAGACGAGAACCATTCATTTCAATTGATGCCAGATGGGGATCAGAATGTTGATGATGTAAAGAGAGAAGCTTGGTTTTAGATGCATTAAAAGTAACCAGCCACTCCTTTCCCCATTGTACTACATGCTCAAGATCAGAGGAGAGAGAATTGGAGAGAACTTGGTCGTTTACTGTCTTAGATGTGCTACCATAAATGGTAGTGTCGTCAGCATAAATGCCTACAAATGATGTAAGGATGTGATTTGGAAGATCATTAATGTAGATCAGGAAAAGAGTTGGGCCCAGGATGGACCCCTGAGGGACACCGGCATTAATACTGTGAGCTTCTGATCTTTGCCCCTCAACTACTACTCTTATGAACCTATCAGAAAGAAATGATTTAATAATTGAGAAGACATTTCCAGCTATACCATAGCTAGAGATCTTATGAAGTAAACCTTTATGCCATACCCTATCAAAGGCCTTAGATATGTCAAGAGCAATTGCCCTAGAAAGGTTGCCTCCGTCGAGAGATTTGCTAATCCTATGAGATATAACTGTAAGCACATCTGCTGTAGATCTAGCAGAACGGAAACCATATTGAGTGTCACTAAGAAGGTTATTTTTGTTGAGATGGTTGATTACTTCTGTATCTAACACAGATTCCAGCAACTTACTCATGACGCACAGGAAACTTATTGGCCTGTACTGAGAGGGGGATGAGCGATCACCTAAATTCTTAAATACAGGGCATAATGATGAAATTTTCCAGGGAGATGGGAAACTATTCTCCTTAAGACAACATTTAAATAGTTTTGTAAGTATGGGCGCTAGTTCAGGTTGAAGTTTTTTGAGTACTATAATTGGAATACCGTCCGGGCCAGTTGCTTTACTGGAATCAAGGTTTTTGATTAGCTTGGCAACATCATGTACAGATATTTGTATATCACATAGTGTGTTTTCAGATACAGGAGGAAATATTGGGGGTTGGCGGCCTTGATCGCAAAAGGTAGAATTAGCTGCAAAGTTCTTGACAAAGGGTTTGGCTTTGTCTGATGCTGACGAGATTACCTCAGGTCCATTGATAATAGTTGGGATGGAGCACACGCTTCTGTTCAGAATTCTGTTTGCTATTTGCCAAAACTGGTGGGAACCAAGCCACTGCTCAGCTACTTTGGACTTAACAGATTGAGCATACAACCATCTTGCGCTCTTTATTACTTTCTTACAATGGTTGCTGGCAGTCCTGAAAGCGGCTTTAGTTTTCATACATCTATTACGTTGGAAACAGTGGAAAAAGTGATTTCTGTGCGCAATGGCAGCAGCACATTCTGGAGAGAACCATGGCTGGCTGTTAGGTTTTTGCTGAAACTTTTTTGAGGGTATGAAACGGTCAATACCTACAATTAACCATTCCGTCAGGTCTAATACTATAGAGGACACATCCTTTTTAAATATGGAATGCAGAGGTAGATCAGATATAAATGTACGGAAGCTATCCCAGTCAGCCTTAGTGTATCGATATACTATACGATGGAGAGGTACGTCTGGGGACTTTACATTTCATTTTTATCTTAATTGATACAACAGAGTGGTCGGAAGATCCAAGAGGCGACAGAACAGAAACTGAACATAGTTCAGGGCAAGTTGTGAGAAAAAGGTCTAGTAGGCTCGCATACTGGCCGTCATTGTCGGGCACACGGGTGGGTTCCTGAACAATCTGAGTGAGGTCATAGGCAATGGAGAAATCATGACAGAACCTCCCCTCATCATCGGTCTTGTTTGAGTGGGTCAACCATTCGACGTTGTGAACATTGAAGTCTCCACATACGTAAATGTTAGCTGAAGGATAAGCAGATAGGACTTGGTCAATTTTCTCAGATATGCTTTTAAAGATAGTAACTCCGCTGTTGTGGGGGCGATAGAGAGTAAATAAAAATGCCGTAGTGTGAGCTAAAGCAACCCGGAAGCACATATAGGGTAAGTTAGGATCTTCCCTGGAGATGTCCCTACCACATGGAAAGCTATCTTTAATATAGGCACATATTCCATGCCCATGGCGATCTTGGGGGTCAGATTTAGAAGTTAAGTTAGAGTATCCTTTAATTGCGAACTCATCTAGGGAAATAGCCTGTCCAATGCCAGTTTCACTTAAAAATAAAATGTCTGGTTTAGTCTCCTGTAATTGGGTTTCAACCTCTGGAAGGTTAGAACGTAGACCCCTGATGTTGGAGAAGGAGACATGGTAGTAGGGGTCTACGTTGGAAGTTGGAGAACCGGGTTTAATCGTGTATTTTTTCTTGAAACTTGTCATGATGAAATTTTGAAATTTGTGGACTAGGTCGTCAGATTTACTAAGAGCAGGACAGAGAGGGGAAACTAAGAGAGAAAAAGAAATGAAGAATTTTTTTTTTTTATTTGTAGCTAATGATAAGGTAAAGCCGTAACAATTACCCACTAGTATGGCATCGAGAGGCCCCACCAGAAGCTACTGCATGGTCCAGAATCCATTCACCAAATGGCAATACAGCAGCCCCAGTACTTTGCACCTGCTGATAGGACAGCCTCTTTAGTGGTTAATCCAAGGTTCGGGTCCCTGACTATCAGGCGGATAACGTCAGCCCAGACAAAACGTTTACCTCCAGCACCCTTACTAGTGACATGGCTACAAGGATAGACATAGAAACAGAAAATTTCCGCCATCTCTGCCAACTGTTCACACAAAATACTGCCAACCTAGAAAACAGCTTTTTCTTCTCCCTTTATCAGAAAAATCACTCATTAAAAAATGAGGACTGAGGGACAAATAAGAAGAAGCAAGAGTAACAGGAGCTGCCGATAACGCATCCACAATGCGTTTTCTACTCTCCATTAAAAACAAAAAATTATTAAGTATTCTACTTAATAAAAGTCCAACAGACGTGTTTAAGGGAAAGTATGGTGATAGATTCCCCTCTCACGAACTAAAAATGAGTACAATTCGTAATCTATTTTTGCAATCAACTCGGTAGATAAATAAACATTTATGTACGAGAAAAAAAAAAAAAAAAAGCTAGCATTTAATAAAACAGAAATACACAAATTAAATACTGAAATAAAATGGAGTTATTAATATTTTAATCTAAAATAAAAAGCATGATTAAAATTGAAATCACTTATCTCAACAAAAACACTTCCGTCTCCAAATTGCAAACTGTAGTGAAAGAAATTGAGTTAGCAGCGTTCAAAACATTTTTTTTTAAATTAACCGTTAAAAGAAAAGCGTGATTTTATTCTGAACTTAAGCTAGTCTCGTTTTAAGAAGCTTACAATATAAAAGAAAGGCGGATGGGGGGGGGGGGTTCTTCCGAAAGTAAGTTGGTGACGTTATAAGTAATTTCGAGATAAGATGGAAGCCGGTATTGGACGAGAAAAAAAGCTAGCATTTAATAAAACAGAAATACACAAATTAAATACTTGTACTGACCAAAGATTTAGGCCACAAAAGCAAAATTAATACTACCATTCCCTTTTGCATTATATTAAACCTTCCTTTCCCTACAGTGAAAAAGAGACAATTCTGATTCTTTGGCCTTCCTCTCGCCGGGTGGTCCTGCTTGCTGACTCGTCCCCCACCGCCTGCTATCGTCCAGAGAGACGAGGGTAGGTGTGGGTGTCCTTTATAACTACTACAGTCTGAGAGTTCATGCGACTAAGTCCAGTACACACGCGTTTATAAAAACTGCTACATAATGTATCTTACCAATGCTTCGCAGTGTTTAACTTAAAAATAAAATAATCATTCAAGTTAGTATTTGTGTTGTGTCTTATTCATATGAGATAACAGCAATTATTTACAATGGTGACCCCGCCTAAAGAACACTGCACCTCATCAAAAGAACTTTACACTAAGAAATGAACAACGTAAACTGGACTTGTACCGAAAAGAAATGAAACACACTTTGGAATCTTCAGGAAAATACAAGTGATTACTCATTTTCGTCGCAAACGTTTCAAAGAAAACCTTCGACGTAAGTACAACAATACTATATTTCCCCCCTCCTTCTTACTCAACACACACACACACACACACAAAAAAAAAGAAAAGATACACGCATATATTTATATTAAAAAAAAAAAAAAGAAAGGAAGAAAATGGAAGAATCCAGTGTGCAACAAATAAACATAAAAACTCCTGAATTTATGGAAAGGGCAGTAAATGGCTGGTTTTCCATTCTGGAAGCCCAATTCCACCTACGCAACATAACAGCTTCAACAACCAAATTTTACGCTGTCATATCCTGCCTGCAGAAGTGGTAGCTAAAATACCGATAAATATTTTAGAAGGCAGGAAATATGAGGAACTAAAATGCTCCTTAATTGAGTCCCACGAAAGGACCAAGCCGGAATTGCTCAACAAACTAATGTCAACTAACACTATAACTGGCCGCCCTTCCGCTTATCTTCAAGAGATGCTGTCTATTGCAAAAAGAATAGGTATTGGCGAAGAGATTGTTCTTCATAAATTTTTACAAGCCTTGCCCGCAACAATTTCCCCGGTCATTGCCTCACAGAAAGAATTAAACCCATCTCAACTAGGAAAACTAGCAGACGAACTAATGCCCTTGTTAAATAATATAAATGCAACAGCGTTTACCGCTCAGCAATCTCAACATATTGACAAAAACAAGAGCAATGTTCGGATACCGATAGGTGTTAAACCATTTTTCCCCGAACAAAGGACAAGGATATGTAGAGCACATATTTACTTCGCGGAACAAGCCAGAACCTGCAAACCCTGGTGCAAATGGCCAGGGAAGCGAAACATAAAAATGTTACCAAGCTCACGCCCACCCACACCCACACCAAGTGACTCAGAAAACTAGTTGCGCAAGCCATGTCCGTCCCCTTGAGTTCGCAACTACTACAAGTCAAAGCAAGACTAGGGACAAAAACATTAAACTTTATTGTAGATACAGGCGCAAGTATCTCGATAATACCAGCAGCCATGATAAACGGTGTCACATTACACCCAACACCAGTATCGCTAACCACTGCCAACGGTGAGAAAATAGAATGCCACGGCCAAGCTAACCTCGAAATTGGGATACCAAGTTTGAGAAGATCATTTTCCTGGACATTTGTTATCGCAAACGTCACCAATCCCCTCCTCGGACTTGATTTTTAAAATAAATTTGGCCTTACAGTGGACTGCAAAAATAGAACAATTTACGACCCAGTTACTACCACCAAAAAAAAGTTACTGTTAAATTCTGCAGCACCAGTAAATGTGATCATAAATGAAATAGAACTGCCGGTATTCATAAGAAAAAGCCTGGATAAACACCCAGAAATTATTTCTCCGCACACCAACAAAAACAGTGAGTACTGTGGTGTTTATCACAGAATTGACACAGGCAGCCACTCCCCAGTCTTCGCTAAATCCAGACAACTGTCTGCTGAAAAGCTGACGGCGACGAAAGAGGAATTCAAACGTTTGACAAATGAAGGTGTAATAACCCCTTCAGACAGCGAGTGGTCAAGCCCACTACATCTGGTATCCAAACAAAGTGGAGGCTATCGTTGTTGTGGAGACTACCGCGCCTTAAACAGCATCACTAAAAGTGATAGATACCCCATCCCCAATATAAACTCCTTTACGGCTAAACTCGCTGATAAACAGCGATTTTCGAAAATTGATTTGATTTCGGCATATCATCAAATTAAGATGCACCCCGATGATATTCCAAAAACTGCCATAATCTCGCCGATGGGACTCTATCAATATGAATACATGCCGTTTGGACTAAAAAACGCAGCGGCTACATTTCAAAGATTTATGGACAAAATTTTCCGAGATATCCACTGTGTTTTCATTTATATAGACGACATATTGATCTTCAGTGAAAACGAACAATCCCACAAACAAGATATCGACACAGTTTTTCAAATCTTAGAAAACAACAGCCTAAAAATATCTCTTTCCAAATCCATCTTCAATGTGACATCTCTTGACTTCCTAGGATTTAGAATCAATTCAAAAGGAATTACACCAACTGCAAATAAAATTAAAGAAATAGAATCTTTTCCGTGCCCTAAAGATGCAAAAAGCCTACGCAGATTTCTGGGTATGGTAGGATTTTATAGGAAATTAATACCAGGATTTGCGAAATTAGTCTTACCCCTATCTGAGAGAATGAGACTAACACCGAAAGGTTTAATCATCTTAAATACATCGGAAAAAGAAACCTTCTCTACTATGACAAAAATACTTGGTAACCTAACAGAATTACCCCACCCTCAACCAACTTGTACCCAATATCAACTAGTAACGGACAGCAGCAAAGATGCAGTAGGTGCTGCCTTACATAAAGTCATCGATGGAATCCCAGTACCAATAGGGTTTTTCTCAAAAAAACTCACAGCAACACAGACGAGATATTCCACTTTCGACCGTGAACTTTTAGCAGCATATTTGGCCGTATTACACTTTCGCCACATAATAGAAAGTCGCGAAGTATTGCTTCTGACAGACCATAAACCAATATGCGGTGCATTTCACAGTCTAAAACCTGCAAAATCAGATAGGCAACAAAGACAACTAGCCATCATCACAGAATTAATTTCAGATATTGCCCATGTGAAGGGTGACCAAAATATAGTTGCAGATTGTTTATCTCGCTCAACATTTGCTGTACAAATAGATATGTACGACCTCCCTGCACTCGCAGATGCACAGAAAAGAGACACCGAAATACAGTCCTATCCAGACTTAAAGAAATTCACATTATATGGAAAAGATCAATTTGTGTTATGTGATACATCAACGTCATACCCTAGACCTTTTGTACCATATACACTACGGAAATCTATCTTCGACAGCTTACATTCAGTATCACATCCCGGAATAAAATCATCTATCAAAATGATTAAGGCTAGATTTTACTGGCCACATATGGATAAAACAATTAAAGAATTATGTGCATCATGCACATCTTGTCAACAAGCAAAAATATACAGACATACTAAATCACCAATTCAAACGTTGGAAATACCATCATCAAGATTCCAGACCGTACACATTGATATAGTTGGACCATTACCCCCAGCAAAACGTGCCAACAATCCTTATACAAGCCCATGTTGGTATGTTTTAACATGTATAGATCGAACCAGTCGATGGATAGAAGCACAACCTATAGCAGATATTACAGCACAAACTGTAGCAGAAGCTTTTGTTGACACATGGATTACTCGCTTTGGTGTTCCACTGCATGTCATAACTGACAGAGGCACACAATTTGAAAGCGAACTATTCCTTGAATTGTCAAAAATTATTGGATTCTATAGATTACGAACAACTTCTTATCATCCGCAATGCAACGGACTTATAGAAAGAGCACATAGAACTATTAAAGCAGCTATAATGGCCCGAAAAGAATCTTGGATTTCAGCTCTACCAATAGTCCTCTTAGGAATTCGAAGTATGCCCAACGACTCTAATTTTTCCCCATTTTATGCGGTCACAGGTACACAAATGTTATTACCACAACTAATGATTGGTACAGAAAATACAGAAATAATTACACAAAATTTTACAAGAGAACTACACAAAACTATGGAAAAATTTGATCTGACAGACTTTTCAAACAGAGATAAATCAACAAAGAAAACGTACATACCAAATCAACTTCAAACCTGTGATAAAGTTTGGATTAGGATAGACCGCATTTGAAAACCATTAGAAGCACCCTATTCAGGTCCTTACATTGTACTCGAACGAACACCGAAATATTTCCTAATAGAAACGAACCCAAACACGCATACACAAGTTTCAATAGACCGTTTGAAACCTTACATTGAAAACAAGCAAAAATGTACGCAAAATACAACTATCAACAAAAATAAAAACAACAACATTTTACTCCCCGAAAAAGTGCAGGAACATGAGATAAAAACAAGAACTTCAAGTAGGAGAGTTACATGGAAAAAAGATACTGAATACATTTATTATTAAAAATTTCTTTTTAAAATAAATAAATAAAAAAAAAAAAAAAATATATATATATATATATATATATATATATATATATACATATATATATGAGCACTCCGTCTACTGGCAGGGTACCTCTCTGTACTGACCAAAGATTTAGGCCACAAAAGCAAAATTAATACTACCATTCCCTTTTGCATTATATTAAACCTTCCTTTCCCTACAGTGAAAAAGAGACAATTCTGATTCTTTGGCCTTCCTCTCGCCGGGTGGTCCTGCTTGCTGACTCGTCCTCCACCGCCTGCTATCATCCAGAGAGACGAGGGTAGGTGTGGGTGTCCTTTATAACTACTACAGTCTGAGAGTTCATGCGACTAAGTCCAGTATGCATGCGTTTATAAAAACTGCTACATAATGTATCTTACCAATGCTTCGCAGTGTTTAACTTAAAAATAAAATAATCATTCAAGTTAGTATTTGTGTTGTGTCTTATTCATATGAGATAACAGCAACTATTTACATACTGAAATAAAATGGAGTTATTAATATTTTAATCTAAAATAAAAAGCATGATTAAAATTGAAATCACTTATCTCAACAAAAACACTTCCATCTCCAAATTGCAAACTGTAGTGAATGAAATTGAGTTAGCAGCGTTCAAAACATTTTTTTTTAAATAACCGTTAAAAGAAAAGCGTGATTTTATTCTGAACTTAAGCTAGTCACGTTTTAAGAAGCTTACAATATAAAAGAAAGGCGGATGGGGGGGGGGGGGTTCTTCCGAAAGTAAGTTGGTGACGTTATAAGTAATTTCGAGATAAGATGGAAGCCGGTATTGGACGAGAAAAAAAGCTAGCATTTAATAAAACAGAAATACACAAATTAAATACTGAAATAAAATGGAGTTATTAATATTTTAATCTAAAATAAAAAGCATGATTAAAATTGAAATCACTTATCTCAACAAAAACTGCTTTTAAATGTGCTCTGGAGTTCTCTAGGGATTGACAAACCTTTACTTTTGGGGTGGGGCTAGAGGGAGTAATGTCCATTTTAGGGTCACTATGCAATCTCCCACAATGTCATATTCCAAAAATATGGAATAACTATGGAATCATATTCCGGAAATGACATTGTTTCTCTTACTAACGTGTTGTTGGTGGTTGTGATGTGTTGGAAGAACTACATTAATATTGAAAACCAAGAAAATGTATTCATGTATTAATTTGGAAATCCTAATGATCCATCTTCTAAAAATGATTTAAATTTTCTCAAAATTATGGTAACCTTGATGGGAAGAGAAATCATTTCATATATGTTGTACAATACCTGTATGTTAAATTGTTTCATATATGTATTTAAATTGACCGTCCAAAGGTAGGTAAACATATTTTAAATATGTGTTGTACATTACCCGTCCCCAGATGGTAAAATTATTTCATATACATGCTGTTAATTAACTGTCTTAGGGGAGGTACAATTATTTCATACATGTGTAATAGCCGTCCTAGGGTAGGTAAAATATTCTTTTGCTCGAAGTAGCAAATGATACATAAACATTAAAAAATCCTCTATCTGAAGAATAACAAATATGTTCAAAGTCACCTTCAATTTTCTCCTTGTTTATACGGTCCCGAGCAATGCCGGGTAGCCCTGCTAGTAAATAATAAATAATAATAATAAAGAGGATAATAATAAAAGTAATAACAATAGCAGGAAACTTGAATAAATTTTGAAAAAAAATAATAAAATATAAATTTTAAAATTATATAGTCATCTCCGCCCCCCCCCCCCCATCATTTTGGAAACGTCTATCTGATTTTTATGAAATTTAACCATATGTATATATGATTTAATTTCATTAAAATCAGACATTCAAAGTTCTAAAGAGGAGGGGGATGCTTTCAGAGATCACTTAGACATGTTCAAACTCGGACCACTTCCATTGTCTTCCCCAGAAAATTTTAGATATACACAAACATCATTTAATTTTTATGTAGATTTTCTATAGCGTGTTTGCATGTGCCAACATGTATGTGTATTGTGCATTTATTTCCTTGAAGTTATAATTTCTCCCATTTTCTGTTGCAGGAATTCTGTACAATAAAATAGTTCATTCAGCTGAAGGAATAGAACTTATACCTAACAGGGAACGGTGGACATCTTTCTTCTCTTTGGTCAAAGATGGCTACCTCTTTTTCATCAGTCCATGCCTGGGAAACACAGTGGAATACAGATACTATCAGCAGCTGTGAGCATCTCACATTTGAAGAACCTTAAAGATTGTTATATATTATTGACCAATCTTTGTCTTGATAAAATATTTATTTTCAGTCTGTTTTTCAGTATGATTTATGGAAATATTTGAAAAGCTTGAAATATAATTTTATTTCAGTGTAACAACAACATTCTTAAACACTCTTTAATATTTGAATAATGCAAGTTTAAATGAGCAAGTTAAACAAACTTTATGCTCATGAAAAATGCATCATATATTGTATTGCTTACAATAACTGTTGATATTCAAAAAACTTGAAAATTCAATAACAAAAAGTAATGTTCATTATGAAATACTTGAAAAAGTATTCACCCAAAATGTTTGTTAGAGAATTTATATTTGATATATTAAAATGCCAGAAAGCATTGAAATATATAATAACATAATTTATAATAAAAATGTTCGAGATTCATAATTATTGGTGGAAAAAGTTTTCTTTGAGTACATTTGTACTCAAAGAAAACTTTTTCCACCAATAATTATGAATCTCGAACATTTTTATTATAAATTATTTTAATTAATTTACTAATAAAACAAAATAATAAACATGAATGTTTCAGTATCATTTGATGATAGTTTTTAAAATTTCATTATCATTTAAAACATGACTTGTTAAATTTTTTTTTATTTATTTAATAACTGATTAACTGATAAATTAAGAGAATTTTTGGTCTCTCTCCTATGTGTAAATTATTTTTCTTAAAAAATAAAACCTTTAAACTATCGGCAAACATCTTTGTCTCCTTTTCTGAAAAGTACTATTTAACTACACTGAAAAGATTACAGACAACCAGAAACAATGTGGCAATAACCATTAGACAAAGAATCAATGCGATGGTGACAACAAATCACCAAATGAAATACAGCGACAATAGGCAGAAAAAAACCGACAAACAATTGTACAGCCAGCAAAGAAGAAAGTGAGAAAAATTCATGCATTATTATATAATAATAATAATATATATATATTTAAGCTTGTTGCTTGATGAGAAAAGGAAGTAAAGGACACATGAATGTATATGAAAGATGCATCAAAACGAATTAGAAGCAGTTCCTTCAGTATTTTAGTAACAAAAATGTTACATAAGTTCTATCCAAGGATTAAACTTTAGGAGCAAGTTGGGTGTGGATGAAGCTATCATCATCATCAGAATCTATGAGAACAAAGCATGAACTTGATAAAACATTTCAACTGATGAATGACCAAACACTTTGGATTTCTGATCAGAGTTCAGCTTGAAGCAGATTGAGGTGTGAAAGCTCGGCAGAGATTTAGATCGGGTCTAGCATGTTAGTTCACTTAGTACCTATCACAACATAAGATTAAGATGTGTTCCTGTTGGCCGGATGCCATTTAAATATCCACACGAGACAAGGGACATAACTAAATATATAGAAAGCCACCAAGTTTGATAATTCCAACTTTAACATTGACTTACACCAGAAGACACTAGCCAAGTCCCAACAAAAACAAACTCTTATTATAAAAAAACAAAAACACATGTACTTATTTTAAAACTTAAGTACTTCTGCAGTTTAAAACTCGTTTTTCTGTAAGTCTTGCTGGGCAATGCCTAGTGAACGATGGAAACTGCTGGATTATACCGAGTGAGCAAAAAGAAACACAAGTGAGCAGACGATAAAAATTGGAAGAAGAAAAAAGGAAAGAGTTTAAATGGGGGGGGGGAGGGGAAGAAAGGGCAGAGTATCATTGTACCAACATTTATACATACCCCCAACATCCCCATGTTAAGAATGGCTTTCAGAATAAACACACCCAACCTCAAAAGCCTTTTTTAACGTGTGGAAGTTGTGGGTGTTTATTCCGAAAGCCGTTCTTAACATGGGGATGTTAGGTGTGTTTATACTACGCTGGGGCAAGTCGTAAGAAAATACCAAAATAAAACCAAAAAATATAGTACTTATGTATTTTTGATCTTTCACCTAACAATTTAATAATAATAATAAAAAATATTGTAAAATTTGAATTTAACCTGATAAAACTATTTAAAAATAGTGCAGTGCCAAAAATACATAAGCACCAAAATATATTTGTTCACTAATTCAAAGAAACCAAACATTTATTATGATGAAAAAAAAAAAGGAAAAACAGTTCCCATAAAGAATAAACATAACAGACAAAATTTAAGTAAGTTTTTGTTTTATTTTCTTTCTTTTTAATTTGTTTGTTTATAGAATTCTGTTCGCGCAGTATAATCGGTTTCATCGGTTTCCGTTATCTGCTGGGTGCTTTCGAGCAAGACTCACGTAAATAAATAACAGAATTTAAAAAGAAAAAAACAAAAAAATAATACAACAAATAAATAATAAACCAATGTTTTTAGTCACGTTCAAGCGACTCTATAAGTCACTCCGTCTGTCCATAACACTTTTGTGCTTGGCCTTTTTGGTTAGGATCAAAGGTCTGTTGTTAATAGATGCTGTTCTTAGCTTTTTAAGCTTTTCTTGGCCTTTTGGTCAAGACCAAAATGTGCCTAAGTTTTTTATTCATTGTTGATTCTGACTGTTTTTTTAACATGAATAAAAGATTTAATATCTCAAAGTGTAGTATCTGTTCTCCCAGTTATTCATTTTTGATTTTTTTCAAGAGGTCCGCCACTTGACCCACCCGTCAAGTTTAAGACTTTCACTTTGGTCACTTTTGTGACTTTACTAACCTTGGTTAGTGGGACCGACCCACTCTTTGGGGAGTCTGGACTTTTTTCGCTCTCCCAGGACCGACGCCATTGTGTGGTAGTCTAGACCCGAAAACCGATTCCTTCTTTGGGAGCTTGCTGTTCTCGGAACCGACAACACTTTCTTTGGTAGACGCGACCTGGTCGGGTTAGCTTTAGTTTGTTGGGTACTTTGTTTCCTCCTCTCCTCTGAGGTTGAAATGGTCTATTCTCTCCTCTCTTAATTGCCTGAGCAGCACTCTGGCCTGCCAAGTTCAATCTTTGTCTTCCTTCGCTGCTCTCCCAGGGGATTGAGCAGACCGGGCTCTCTTTCTCGCTTCCTTGGAGTTGTTTGCGGGTAGGGTGACATGGGTAGGGCGGGTGTTTTGTTTTTGTTCCCCTCTCTGGGTGTTTCGTTTCTGCTCTCTCTCTCTTAATTGCAACGCGGCACTCTGACCCGTTAGCACCCACTGCGTCTTCCTTCGCTGCTCTCCCCACTTGCGGGGGATCTGAGCTGACTAATCCGACATCCCCGTGAGCGGAGGTCAATCCACTTTCTCTCTTCTGACCTCACCCACTCCTCCCTCCATTTCCCTGCATTTTCTTTTCTCCCCTGCTACATTTTGGTCTGCGTTAGCGGGCGGTCCAGTTTTTTCCGTGCGATGCCGGGGAAAAGGCGTAACCACCTCAGATGTGCCACATCGCTCCACTGGAGTACTCCCCCTCGGAGGGAGAACCTCACACGAAGGATGAAGAGGAGGAGAAGGCCAGGATAGGACCACAGCTGTGGCGACCCAGGCAGATTTAACATCAGGAGAGCAACCAATCCCGCTCCCGGCTCCTCACGACGGCCACTTCCAAGACCGGGGAGTCAAAGTAGCGACTGACGAGGGAACGAGGTGCGATCGGGGTGGTACACATCCTGCGACACCCTTTCCACCTCAATCCTCGTCGGTCGGAGAAAGCACTTCCGCCCAGGCTCCCCAAGAGGGAAGGGACCAGGAAGGCTGCTGACGAGGGAAAGAGGCACCTTTCCGGGGGACCACTCCCAACGAAGCCCCCTCCACCTCAATCATCATCGACCGGAGAAGACCCCCACCACTCCTGCTCCCCATGAGGACAGCCTCCCAGCAGATGAACAGAGAGAAGTTGGAGACGAGGAGGCTGAAGGCAACAATGGTGGCTCACAGCCCGTGGCACCCCGAGTCTCCCAGCCGCCATCCAGTCACCAAGCACCTACTCCCCATGAGGGCAGCTCCCCAACGACCAAAGGGGAAGATGATGAATTCGGAGTTGCCCGCAGAACCCAAGCACGTTTCAGGGACACTTTGGAATCGCTAAAGGCTCTCGGGGGGGAATATAAGGCACCTCCACCACCTAAAGCTCCCCAAAACACTCCGACACCACCGAAAGTTCCGAAAACCAATCCACCGACAGTAAAGCCCGATGACTCAATCTCCGGGCAAAAGGAAGGAAAGGGACCAGAAGGTGGGCCAAAACCAGCCTACGACACCACAGGAGGACTGGCCAGAGTTAGCCCCAAACAAAAGGGCCAAGCAGCAGCAACAGCAGCAGCAACAACAGAGCCAGCAGCAGAAAGAAAAGGCAGCGGCAGTCGATCCCCACCAAACA
Source organism: Euprymna scolopes (assembly GCF_053919585.1). Taxonomy (NCBI): domain Eukaryota; kingdom Metazoa; phylum Mollusca; class Cephalopoda; order Sepiida; family Sepiolidae; genus Euprymna; species Euprymna scolopes. The sequence goes on from NC_136491.1 coordinate 59,916,890, forward strand.
AGACTAGAATACGGCATGAGGCCCTCAGGAGCTGGAGCAGATGACACCCGATGATTATAGGGAACTCTTCAACTCTACTTACAAGGATGTCACGAAGGAAACAACCATCATACCCCTTTCGGTACAGATTGAAAAATTGGAGAAGAGAGTTCTCTCCCTGATCATCTCTGACCTCAAGACAAGGAGTTTAACGGGTGTCAACAAAGACACCATGGTGGAAATCCTCATTGACTTGAACATTCCGGCAAGCTTTATATGCAGGAGGAGTTTCGCCATGTGCGACATTCTGCTCCCTAGAGAGGAGGATGCAAAAAGACTGGCCAGGATCGAACACAGAAGCAGTAACATTCGGCTCCAGCCAGTGTACCTCAGCAGAAGGAACACCACTGTCTCAGTGCTGAACGTCCTGTGCTACATAACCGGAAAACAAGTCGGGGCCATACTGAGTCAGTACGGTGAGGTGGAGGCAGTCGCCCCAGCCCGCGGTCGACGCAATGTTTTGATCGGGGACTACAAAGTTAGGATGGTCCTGGGCAAGGACAGTTTCGACAATGTCTGGAGAGCAGACCATGACACTGATCGTAGAGGGGAGAAAACCTCACTGCTGGCACTGCCAGTTGAGGGGACACATGGCCAAGAACTGTCCTAAAAGGCAACTAGCCAACCCCCAGGAAAAAGCCCAGCAGAGGTACAAGCTGCAGCACCAGCCGCAGGCAATTCCAACCCAGCAGCAGAAGCGGGTTGGGCAACGGTCACAAGCAAAGGCAGACCCAGCAAAAACCTACCCAAACCAATAACAACCAAAAGCCAACCTGAAATCACCCCGATGGACACTCAGGCGCCCTCTTCCTTAAACAAGAGGAAGCTCCAAGACTCTGAGGAAGAGATCGCGTTGGAGGGTCTAGAGAGCCACAGACACAGAAGAGACAACATCAGAGGCAGCAGTCAGCAAGAGAATGACACAGAGGAGGAAAAGCAGGAGATCCAAGGGAGACACCCCCACCCCCAAAGACAATATCCAACCAGCCGAGGCTGAACCCCCCAAATCCCACTCCCCCAAACAGCCAGAGCAATGTTCCAACTCCCTTCCCGAACCCCCAAGAACACTACCTCAGAAAGGTCGAGTAATGACCCCAAAAAACCACCTTTCCCGCCACCATACACCCCAACACCCGACATCCCCTCCCCTACTCCTCCTGCACCCACTCCCCACCCACTCAAGATAAAACCCACCAAACCAATCTGCACGGAGCGAACAAAGAGACTCCCCTTCCTTCCAGAAGGAAGGATATGTGAGACGGGCCCACTGCAGCCAACAACAGAACTGAAAGGCTAGCAGAAGGTCCGTTATACACAGCTAAAGAACTTTCTCTATGTCGGTGGTGATAATATCACCGACCCAACCAAGTTCAAGGACGCTCCCTTGTTGACCACATTTATTAGGGTCAACAAGGATTCCAGGACTGAGGCCCTCTGGGCGTGGATAGACGTCGCGAAGGATGCAATCCCAGGCCAGCAGCTGGTGGACACGGAGCATCCTTCGCTAAACAATTTATTTTTTAAATGTGAGGGCAGAGTCCCTGTATATATTCACCCCTCCTTCTACAGGGCTTTAAAATTAATTTTCCCCCTGGATGTGGGAGGCGTGGCCAAGAATAAAGTACCCTCTACAGACTTACTGACTGGAAGCCTTGGACAGGCCTGCCACATTCTCACCCCCGGGGACTTCAGGCCTGTGTGTGACACTGAATAAGGTAGGTGACCATGGCTTTAAACTTGGCTACTTATAATGTGAGGGGCCTCAGATGTAGAAGCAAGGCCGCGCGCGTGCTGAGAGATCTGGTGTTCAAGTACTTACTTAGTTAGATGTTAGGCGATGTAGATTTTCTATCTTGCCCCAGGTTCCACTTTTTAGAACACTCAGACCATAAACTAGTTATGGCCCGCCTGAACTTGAGCTCTAGGCCTAAACTGGCCGGATACTGGAAGTTCAACAGCACCTTGTTGGAGCTGGAGGACTACCGGTTGAAGGTTATAGATATAATCCAACGGGCATTAGTGGGGGCGGTTACTGGGAGTAAGCGGTGGGTTAGTTTCAAGGCTAAGATTAGACGCTCCTCGGGTCAGTACAGCCAACGCCTCGCACTAGATAAGGCTAAGGCCAAGAAGCGTATAGAGAATAGGCTTACCCGGGTGGTGGAGGGGGGACCCCCCTGGAGATAGTACTGCTAAACAAGACCTCAACCGCTTGGCTAGCAAACGGTACGAGGGGCAGATAGTTAGGGCTAGGCTAATGATAGTTTCGAACAAGGCTGTTAATGTAGACGCTGTTGAGTGTAAGGCTGCTCTAAGGCGCGGCTTGGATGGGTACATTCGAAAGGTAAATGACCTGGAAGGGCACGCCCTCATGTCAACGCCTACGTCATGTCAATGTCTATCAGAGCGCTTCACCCAACTACCGCCTCACCCCGCCTCATGGCGGCTCGAGCAGCTAGCTGTGATAGTCTTGTCACGGAACATGAGATCATTACTGTGTTGAAGCAGGTCGGCTGCAACAAGTCCCCGGGGCTTGATGGTCTACCCTATGAATTTTACTTGAGGCTGTCGCCCATGGTGGTCCCTATTCTGAAGGATATGTTCAACCATTGGTTTGTTCAGAGCTCCATCCCTGGGCAGGTGACCAAAGGAGTGATCACATTGCTGAGGAAAGGTCAACAGCATGGTGGGGAGGAAGATTTAGACGATTTCAGGCCCTTGACTCTGCTAAACACAGAGTTAAAGATTTTGGCCAAGGTTCTTGCGAATCGGTTGCAAGTTGTCATCACTGACTTGATCGAACCCGACCAGAGCTATGCTGTGAAGGGGAGATTGATTCAGGACAATCTTCATCTGATACGCACGATCATAGAGGGGACAGAAGACGACGCCGAGGTCACACTGATCAGTTTGGATCCATCCAAGGCTTTTGATAGGGTGGACCATCGGTTCCTGGGATCTGTGCTGGAGGCCGCCGGATTTAATCCGGACTTCTGCAAGTGGATCTCTGTACTGTATGACGGTAGCGGTGCAGATCAATGGTAAGCTGTTGGAGTCTTTCGCCGTCTCCCGGTCGGTGCGACAGGGTTGCCCACTGTCACCTCTCTTGTATGTCCTGGCGTTGGAACCCCTGCTTTGCAAGTTAAGGGACGAAGCAACTACACCAGTCCTGCGTGGGATAGCTCTCCCTGGAGGCACACGAGCTAGGGTTTCCGCATTCGCCGATGATGTCACCGTGTTCGTGTCTTGCCCCACGCACATTCAAGCGGTCACCGAGGCGCTCGCTCGATACAAAGAAGTTACGGGGGCCGACTTCAACCGCAGTAAGTCTGTGGGTCTGCACTTGGGTGCCTGGACCAGAGTAAATTTGCTTCCAGGCATCTTCGGTTGGACTGACGACCCGGTCCGGATCCTCGGTGTGTGGTTCGGACTGGGTCTTCAGCTGAAGAAAAACTGGTCGGAAGTGGAGACCAAGGTCGAATCCTCTGTCAAGACTTGGGTTCGAAGGAAATTGTCCTTGAAGGATCGGGCAGAGGCGTGTGCTACATACGTCTTTCCGCTCATCCTTTACCGTCTGCCTGTACTTCCCCTCCCTGCAAAACGACGAATCAGCTTACAGGAGCACCTCGACACACTCTTGTGGAACAAGGGTAAGCATTATGTTTGCAGAGAGGTCTGTGTTCGAAATCCGAGCGAGGGAGGCTTAGGACTGCCCGATCTCCGGTGTCACAAGCACGCAGAGAGGTTGGCCTTCCTGAGCCGTTCGTTGTACATAGACGTTCCATGGGTCACTGCGGTTGGAAGCTCGTTTTCTAATCTCACACCCAACAAACATATAAGAAGGGAACAAACATTCTATGCCGAATGCCGGTCCGCACTTAGAGCATTGCCGGGGACCAGTGTCCTCGAACAGTCTAGGAATAGGCTTTATTGGGAGCTAGTGGGGCGTAGCACAAAAGAACCGCTAGGTGAAACAGACGGGGATGTCGTTAGAGGAGGTCTGCTCCCAGTGGAGTTGGACACCGGGACGGGACGGGACTTTCTTACAAACTCAGAATTTTCTCTTACCTGGCGACTTGTCCAGAATGCACTGCCCCTCCTTGAAGAACTCAACCTGTACAATAAAGAAACCCTACTGCCTGCGCTGCGACGAGGACATGAGGGAAACAGCCGGTCATGCCTTTTTCCGCAGCAGCAGGCTCAAGACCCTCCTAGGGTACGTCAATGAGGTAACGGCTCGCATCGATGCCAAGCGCTGGCTTGAACTCGACGAATCATATTTTGTGGAGAACATTGATCCGCCGCTGCCTAGGGAGAAAAGAATGTTTTTTCTAGCGATACTAGCAGTAGCGAGGATGGTCATATGGATCACACACCTCAAGCGAGTCCGCAAAGGGATATCTGTTTCGGATCGGGATCTGATCATCTACTTTAAACATCTGCTTAAAGTAAAGATCAGATGTGATTGGAAGTGGCCTTTGACAAGAGGTGGGTGCATGACGCTAGCTTGTGCATCCGACGAGGCGCCAAGTTTGAAATCGTGTTACCACCATAAGCATGGCACATGCGATACTACTATCTCCCCTATTGCCGCCTTTTGGCGCCACTTCTTTTTTGCGCCAAAGTCGGCTCCCCACTTTGGACGCTGACTCCCCGTCACTCTTTTCAGTGATTTTTTTTTTTTTTTTTTTTTAAAGAGGGAACCAAAACGGACACCCCCCCAGCCCAGGGGCCACCAACATGGATAGCCTCAGCCAGGAGGCTACTGCTCCCCAAGAGGACGACTCCCCAACAGGAGGAGAAAAAACAACCGCTGATGGGGCGTACCACCCGGATATGACAGCATTGGACGCCCCCAGGAGGGGGAAAATTTAACAACATCTCCCCCCAAAGGGGAGCAAAACCAAAATCGGTCGTAGCATCTCACTCCGACCACAAAAAGGAGGAGGTTCCAGACCAAAAGGACAATAAAGGGGACAGCGCTCCCCAGGAGGGCTGCTCTCCCAAAAGGGGAGCAGATCAAAAAAATGAGGGGGCATACCGCCTGGACCTCACAAACGAGGAAGGGGTAAATGGCTTCAAAGTAAACAAAAAAGATCATTCTCCCCAAAAGGCTGACTCCCCAAAACGGGAAGCTGCTCCCGAAAAAGACTCTAACCAAGGAGAATCAGGCCCAAAAGACACTAAAAAGGGAGCCGCCCCCCCAAAAAATGCGACACTCCCACAAAAGGACAGACCAAGAAATCTGGGGAGGCAGGAAGCGTCGCCAATAAACAGGCAGGGGCGGCATCCATAAAAGACCAAAAATTGTCTAACCCCACCAAAGACCCCATACCAACACCAACACCACCAAGAGAGTCTGCGTGGGGGAAGACCGTAGAAAAACAACTGTCCCCTCAAGAGTATAGAGACCTGTACCTGACAAAGTACAGACACTACATAGAGGGGCAGATATAAAACCCATACCAGGTGCATGGGAGCCGATTGAGGGGAGAGTCCTGTCGTTTGCCATTTCCGATATACTGGAAAACCACCTCCTAGAGATGAAGAAGGAAGACATGGCGGGGCTCCTCCACAAACTTAATATCTCGGTACTATACCTGTACCAGAGGAGCTTCGCCGTGTGGGACATCCTCCTACCCACCAAGGATGATGCGGAGAGACTCTCCCTCCAAGAAATAAAGTCCCCACTGCTGGTTCTGCCAAAAGCAGGGCCACATGGCTAGGAGCTGCCCCCAAAGGGTAACCTCTAATCAAACAACCCAAAAGGCGGTCACAACCCCTGAGACAGCGCCCGCACCAAACCACAGCTCCAAGAAAAATCCAAACCACCCAAGAGGCCAAGGGGGAAGAATGGAGCACGGTAGTGAGACAAAAACCACATAATCCCTTCTGCCACTGTCCCACCACCAGCCCAAAAATCGAGGCAGCAGCCTCTGAAAATGCAGCAACAACAGCCACTGCAGCCGATGCCGCGGAAACAACTGCAGCAACAACAACTACCGCAGCAGCAAAAGCAGCAAGTGCAGCAGAAGCAGCAGCAGCAATGACACCAGCGAGAGCAGCAGCAGCAGCAGCAACTAGGGGAGCAGACACAACCAATGGTCCCCACACCAATCGACACAGGGATCAAACGGAGAAAAGACTGATCCTCTGAGGATGAATCCGCAAGTGAGAGGGAGAGGACTCAACCTCACCTCTCCCCGGTTCATTCGAAAGAATAAAAGAGAAAAAAAAAGAAGTAAGGAGGAAGAAAAGGTGGGCCCCCCCCACTCCCTGTGAACATACACCACCCCTAACAACAAAATCCACTTCCACCTCCAAACCATACACTACACCAACACCAGACACCGCACCAACAACAAACATGGCACAAACACCCGTCCCCACACCAATTCAAACTGAACTACCACCCCAAAAAGGAAAGGAAAAAAATGAACCGAGGGAGGCGACAGACTCCTCTGCCTCTCTCAGACCAGCCAAATTAAAAGTCCTTGCCCCTGAGGAACTATGTTATGTAGACCCTCTATCTGTGGCCACAGACATTTCCCATCGGCAGAGGAAAAACTTAAAACCTCTGCTTGATTACAAACAGATAGAGGGGAAAGATGTAAATATCCCCTCAAATTTCCCGGACGCCCCACTCCTAATAACTTTTGTCAGAACTCCAGAGACCTGAAAGACCAACTTGTGGACAAAGCTGCAGGCCGCTGAAGGGGCGTTTCCAGGAATCGAACTGGTGAAAAAAAATGACCCTTCTCTTGACGAACTGTCAAAACAATGCAAGGGAAGGGTCCCAGTGTTGGTCCATCCGTCACTCTACAGGGCCATAAAATTAATTTATCCTTTGGACGTTAGCAGCATTGCAGGATATGAAAAACCTGACCAGCTTGAGCATGGCACATAACGTCGGCATCCTCTCCCCAGCTGACTTCGGAGCTGAGTGTGACACACCCTAAGTTAGGTACCATGGCTTTGAATTTGGCTAGTTTGAATGCGAGGGACTTGAGATCATCGGGCTGGGTGGCTCACATCCAGCACGACCTCTTATCCCTGGGAGTGGATGTGGCTGCGATTCAGGAGACGCATTTTGTTTTCTCTGTGGACTGTCAGATGCTGACCCGAGATTTTGAGGTTTTCTCAGCATATGGCAGCCCGTGGGGGAAGGGAGTTTCTGTGCTGGTTAAACGTACACTGTCGGCGACGGTCGACGTTGTTCATAGAGATGCGGTGGGCAGGCTGGTTGTGGCTGATGTTGCCATAAAGTATTCTGTGTTTCGGGCGATCGTGGTTCATGCGCCCAGTACCGCTCATGAGAGGGTCTCATTCTTCAGTCAGCTTGACGCGTTTGTAGATTGTCGGAAGCGGGTAGTGCTAATGGGAGATTGGAACACCATCTTAAACCCCGAGATAGATAAGGTAGGAGGCGAAGCTACAGGATTGGAGAGGTGCGAGTCCAGCCTGGCTGATCTGATGACTAGATGCGGTCTGGTCGGTTTCGGGTCGAGCATCTGGGGCGGGAGATGTGGACGTGGACATGGACCAATAGTCTCTCCTCCTATCCAAACACTTATTTGGATAGGATGTTAGTTAGGAGAGGCGACGTAGACTTCTTATCTTGTCCCACGTTCACTTGGCTAGGCCAGACGGATCATAAACTAGTTATGGCCCGGCTGAAGCTAGGAAAAAGGCCTAAGTTAATGGCTCACTGGAAGTTAAACACTTCCCTTCTGGAGATACAAGACTTCCAAGAGAAGCTAATAGAATTAATTCAAAAAGCACTAGTGGGGGCGGTTACCGGGAGTAAGTGGTGGGTAGGTCTAAAAGCCAAAATTAGAACCTTTTCTGTCAAGTATGCCCAGCGCCTCGCACAAGGTAAGGCGAAGACGAAGAAGAAGCTGGAGCAGAAACTAGGGGAGGGTGATTTAGTCAGGAACTAGCTAGGCAGGACCTTCTGCGTGAGAATAGCGAGCATTATGAAGGTCAAGTAGTCAGAGCTAGGCTTAGAAAGGTAGGCAATGAAGCAGTCAACTCCAACACTGACGCGCGTCGTGAAATTTCTACGTGTGGCTGGGACAAGTACATTTCGAAGGTAAGACATCCAGATGGACGCACCCTGGAATCGAATCGGGAGATCTGCGAGGGGTTTCGAGAACATTTCAAGGAGTGTTTTACGCAGCTGCCTGATCTTCCGGTCCTTGAGTTTAGTGACTATTTGGCTGACACTCCCAGCCTTGAGGCGGCTAGAGTGGCTAGTTGCGAGGGCTAGGTGACGGAGCAGGAGGTTTTACTGTGCTGAAGCAGGTCAGCTGTGACAGATCGCCGGGACTCGATGGTTTGCCATACGAACTGCATTTGAGGCTGTCGCCCATGTTTCTGCCTCTTCTCACGGATGTGTTCAACCATTGGTTTGGTCAGGGATCCATCCCGAGGCAAGTCACCAAGGGAGTAATCACATTGCTGAGGAAAGGTGACGAGCATGGTGGGGAAGAGTTAGATAATTACAGGCCCATAACTCTGCTAAACACAGAGTTGAAGATTTTGGCCAAGGTCCTGTCGAATCGGCTGCAGGTTGTTATCGGTGAGTTGCTTGAACCGGAAGAGAACTACGCTGTGAAGGGGAGATCGATTCAGAACAACTTGCACCTGATCCGCATAATCCTAGAGGGAGGGATAGATGACGACACGGAAGAAGCTTTCGATAGGGTCGACCATCGTTTCTTGGCATCTGTCTTAGAGGTCGCCGGTTTTAAACCGGACTTCTGCAAGTGGATCTCCATGATGTATCGACAGCCCACAGCCATCGTGCAAGTCAACGGAAAGCACTCAAAACCCTTTGTTATCTCTTAGTCGGTTCGTCAGAGTTGTCCGCTGTCGCCCCTGCTCTATGTCCTGGCTTTGGAGCCCCTGCTCCGCAAGCTGAGACGTGAGGAGACAAATTCGGACCTGCACGGAATTGTAATACCCGGAGCTGCCCCCAAAGGGTAACCTCTAATCAAACAACCCAAAAGGCGGTCACAACCCCTGAGACAGAGACCGCGCCAAAACAGGCGGCATCAACCACAGCTCCAAGAAAAACCCAAACTACCCAAGAGGCCAAGGGGGAAGAATGGAGCATGGTAGTGAGACAAAAACGGAAGCATATAATCCCTTCTGCCATCGTCCCACCACCAGCCCAAAAATCGAGGCAGCAGCCTCTGCAAATGCAGCAACAACAACAGCCACCACAGCCAATGCCGCAGAAACAATTGCAGCAACTCGTGGCTTCCTAGGAAACTTTCCTTAAAGCTTGGGAATGCCGGACTTGAAGCGTCATCGAGATGCTGAGAGGCTGGCCTTCCTGAGCCACTATATGCAAGATGACCAACCGTGGCACCCCGTGGTTACTGCCGCCTTCCTCGGCCTCGTTCTTGACCCTTCTATCGAGAGCCATCGCAGGCCACGGGGAGAATCTGCCTACATGAAAGAGTGCCGACCCGCGCTAAAACGACTACCAAGGTCCAGTGACCTTGTGACTGCTACCCGTAGGGAACTCCGCAGGGATCTAGTGAAGGGGGCCGCCGACGCCCCGTTATGCATGCGTTTGGGTTGGCAGCAGAGTGAGATCCACTCCACCTGGAGCTGGGCGCCAGGTTCGAGTCATCTGAACAATTCGGAGTTCTCTCTGACCTGGCGATTGGCCCGAAATGCACTTCCACTCAACAACATACAATGGAGTTCCGGGTTCTTGGAGTCGCCTGATTGTCCCCGTTGTGGGACAACGGCCGTAGAAACTACTGATCATGCTTTCTTCGATTGCCGTGAACTCCGCCAGTACTGGTCGTATGTCAGCGAAGTGACGGCTCGCATCGAACCTGAGCATCCTCGTCCAATTACTGTATCCAATGTCGTGGACAACGTGAGGCCGCCGTGGGACCGGGAAAGACAAATGGTCTACATTACGATCCTGGCCGTGGCGAGAATGATGATTTGGACATCGCGTCTACAGGGTAGCCGGGGGGGGGGGTGTTGCCTTTTTCTGATCAGGATCTGATCGCTTTCTTTAAACACCAACTACGGGTGAAGATCAGATGTGATAGAAGAAGGCTGCATCGTGCAGCATTTGACAGAAGATGGATATAGGTAGCAAGTCTGTGTGTACGAAGAGGAGCCAAATTTGAATACGTGTTCCCCGCCTAGGTGTGGAACTCACAGTACCGTAAAGTAAAATTAAACAAGTAGCCTCTCAGCTAACTGAGTTTGTGTTCTATCCCTCCCCGATTAGGAAGCCTCCAAGATTCCCACCCCCTCTTACTTGCAATTTTTGTTTCAACCCCTTCCTCTAAATTTCACTTGGAGAGAAAGAAATACAAACTAACCCCCATCCCTTACCCACAAAATTTTCTTTTCTCCATTCACCCCCATCTAGAGGGCATCCCCACCTAGAGACTGACCCACAGAAGCAAGGTTCCTTTTACAAACCTAGTGGAACGGGCAGTCTATCAACTATACGGGGTTGGGAGGATCCTACTAATCACCTTTTGTTTTTTCTTCCCCCGCCCTTGACACAAATGAATTATTGTACCATTTTATTGTTATCTTTTTTATTTTAAAAATTGGGAGTTAAGTAGGATGTCCCCCAATATGAAAGGGTGAATGCGGCATTATGGTGAAAGAAGATACTAGCTGGAAGAAACTTTTGATTTTGTTTAGTTCTGGAGTGACAAGGATGACTAATGACCCCCACAATCCCCCCTTTTGAGTTGGCCATGTGCCTAAGTTTTTTGTTCATTGTTGATTTTGACTGTATTTTTAACATGAATAAAAGATTTAATATCTCAAAGTGTAGTATCTGTTCTCCCAGTTACTTATTTTTGATTTTTTTCAAGAGTTCCGCCACTTGACCCACTCATCAAGTTTAAGACTTTCACTTTGGTCACTTTTGTGACTTTACTAACCTTTGTTAGTGGGACCGACCACCTCTTTGGGGAGTCTGGACCCTTTTCGCTCCCCCAGGACCAGCGCCATTGTGTGGTAGTCTGAACCCGAAAACCGATTCCTTCTTTGGAAGTTTGCTGTTCTCGGGACCGACAACACTTTCTTTGGTAGACGCGACCTGGTCGGGTTAGCTTTAGTTTATTGGGTACTTCGTTTCCTCCTCTCCTCTGAGGTTGAAATGGTCTATTCTCTCCTCTCCTAATTGCCTGAGCAGCACTCTGACCTGCCAGGTCCAATCTCTGTCTTCCTTCGCTGCTCTCCCAGTGGATTGAGCAGACCGGGTTCTCTTTTACGCTTCCTTGGGGTTGTTTGTGGGTAGGGTGACGTGGGTAGGGCAGGTGTTTCTGCTCCTCTCTCTGGGCAGAGATGTCTATCCCTTCTCTCTCTTAATTGCGACACAGCACTCTGACCCACTAGCATCCACTGCGTCTTCCTTTGCTGCTCTCCCCACTTGCGGGGGATCTGAGCTGACTAATCAGACATCCCCGTGAGGGGAGGTCAATACACTTTCTCTCTTCTGACCTCACCCACTCCCCTCCACCCATTTCCCTGCATTTTCTTTTCTCCCTGCTTACACTTTTGTCCGCGTCAGCAGCTGATCCAGGTTTTTCCACGCGATGCCGAGGAAAAGGCGTATACCACCTCAGATGCGCCACATCGCCCCACTGGAGTACTCCCCATAGGAGAGTGCACCTCACACGAGGGATGAAGAGGAGAAGAAGGCCAGGGTAGGGCCGCAGCCCTCAGCGATCAAGGCAGATTCAACATCAAGAGGGCAACCAATCCTGCTCCCGGCTCCCCACAAGGGCCACTCCCCAGACCGGGGAGACAAAGAAGCGGTTGACGAGGGAACGAGGTGTGATCGGGGTGGTACACATCCTGCGACACCCCTTCCACCTCAATCCTCGTCGGTCGGAGAAAGCACTCCCGCCCAGGCTCCCCAAGAGGACAACCTCAAGAGGAAAGGGACCAGGAAGGCGGCTGACGAGGGAAAGAGGCGCCTTTCCGGGGAACCACTCCCAACGAACCCCCCTCCACCTAAATCCTCGTCAGCCGGAGAAGACCCCACCACTCCTGCTCCCCATGAGGACAGGCTCCCGGCAGATGAACAGATAGAAGTTGGAGACGAGGCTTAAGGCAACAATGGTGGCTCACAGCCCGTGGCACCTCCAGTCACCCAGCCCCCATCAGGTCACCAAGCACCTACTCCCCATGAGGGCAGCTCATCTCCCAACGCCCGAAGGGGAAGATGATGAAGACAGAGTTGCCCGTAGAACCCAAGCGCTTTTTAGGGACACTTTGGAATCGCTGAAGGCTCTCAGGGGGAATATAAGGCAGCTCCACCGTCCAAAGCTACCCAAAACACTCCGACACCACCGAAAGCCCCAAAAACCAACCCACCGACAATAAAGCCTGATGGGAGAAATCCCATGACTCAATCTCCGGGCAAAAGGAAGGAAAGGGACCAGAAGGCAGGCCAAAACCAGTCTACGACACCACAGGAGGAGTGGCCAGAGTTAGCTCCAAACAAAAGGGCCAAGCAGCAGCAACAGTAGCAACAACAGAGCCAGCAGCAGAAAGAAAAGGCAGTGGCAGCCGATCCCTCTCCCCAGTGCATCCAACACCAAACAGGATGAGAGTATGGCATGGGGCCCTCGGGAGCTGGAGTAGATGACACCTGATGATTATAGGGAACTCTTCAACTCCACTTACAAGGATGTTACGAAGGGAACAACGATCATACCCCTTCTGGGACAGATTGAAAAATTGGAGAAGAGAATTCTCTGACCTCATGACACTGATCGTGGAGGGGAGAAAACCTCACTGCTGGCACTGCCAGTTGAGGGGACACATGGCCAAGGACTGTCCTAAAAGGCAACCAGCCAACCCCCAGGGAAAAGTCCCCACCAAAACCCCAGCAGAGGTACAAACAACAGCACCAGCTGCTGCACCAGCCGCAGCCCCAGCCGCAGGCAATTCCAACCCGGCAGCAGAAGCGGTCACAAGGAAGGGCAGACCCAGCAAAAACCTGCCCAAACCAACAAAACCCAACCCAAAATCACCTCGATGGACATTCAGGCACCCTCTTCCTTAAACAAGAGGAAGCTCCAAGACTCTGAGGAAGAGATCGCGTTGGAGGGTCTAGAGAGCCACAGACACAGAAGAGACAACATCAGAGGCAGCAGTCAGCAAGAGAACGACGAAGAGGAGGAAAAGCAGGAGATCCAAGGGAGACACCCCCACCCCCAAAGATAATATCCAACCAGCCGAGGCTGAACCCCCCAAATCCCACTCCCCCAAACAGCCAGAGCAATGTTCCCCCTCCCTCCCCGAACCCCCAAGAACACTACCACGCAATCCATCCTCAGAAAGGTTTAGTAACGACCCCAAAAAACCACCTTCCCGCCACCATATACCCCAACACCCGACATCCCCTCTCCTACTCCCCCTCCAGTCAAGGAAAAACCCACCCACCAATCCGCACGGAGCGTACAAAGAGACTCCCCTTCCTTCCAGGAGGAAGGATATGTGAGACGGTGTTGGAATTTTTTTGTTGCATCCCCCCCCCCGTTTACATTTATTATTTTTTATCTGGTTCTTATATATGATTTTTTTGTGTTTTGTATCCTTTTTGATTTTTAGTTTTGTATATTTTGGATTTGTACGAAACTCCCTTTAATTTGGAGAAAAGGGAAATGCTAGCTCCGTGATGATGTCACGAGCCCAGCGCGTATTTCGCTCCGTTTTGAAATTCCGCTGACGTGGAGATTGGATGTTTGTTTCATTGCCCGGCGCTGAAAATGGAATTTTGACGAGCCTCCTTCAAAGAAGAAAACCCCAGCAAGAATACCTGGATATGTGACGACACATACTTATGAAAACTATCTACGTGACTACGGTTTTGCATGTATTTTAGAAGGAGTGAAATCATTTTAAAGAAAATACCTTATTTTACATGACAAGGAATTTTGGAATCTTCTACAAAGAAGAAAATCCGGTAAAAAAAAAACCCGGACAAGCGACGCGGTCTTGCTTCTGAAATCCATCTGCGTGTCTACAGTTTGCACGCAAACATGGAGGCAGAGAAAATTCTAAAAGGACTTTAAACAAAGAAAAAGAAAAAGGCACGTGCCTGACTGGCTTTCAATTTGTGAATACGCTCCTAAAATTGATTTCATATGCGAGTGTGATTAGGAGATACTATTTTTTTAATCTTATTATTGTATTCGTTAATGGATGCAACATCTTCATTATCAGAACCAGTGTTATTTTTTTTCATTACATGTTACTTTGGCGTTTCATAAGTTTAATGCCCGCAATGGGAAAAATTTGCAACTTATTGTAAATAAAATCTCTTCTTCGTTTCAAAGCAAGACCTTTATATTTTATTCTTTACCCCCTCAGCCTCTTTTGTTTCATGCTGGGTTTTTTTCAGGTTAGTTACTTTAGCGTCGAATTTATCTGGAAGCGAGATAAAATTCCAACATTTTGCAAATTTTTCTTCCTTTATTTAAAAGTAGTTTGGGAAATTTCTGCTTCTATTTGAGGGCATTTTGCAAATTGTTTTCCGACATGTTGCAAATTTCTTCCCTTTATGTAAAAGTAGTTGGAAAATTTCTGCTTTTATTTGGAAGCATTAAGCAAATTTTGTCCCCATATTAAATGCATTTTGCAAATTTATTATTCCCTTTTTTGGAAGCATTTTGTAAGTTTACCGCTTTTATTTGAAGGCATTTTACAAACTTGTGTTCCCTTATTTCAGAATACTTTTCCAATGAAGTGGTCTGTTATTTCGAATAATCCTAAGTTACTATATGCCTTGTATGATACGAAGCGTGTGCCCTCCCCTTTCTATCTCGAGACCCGTTTTATTCTCATTATGTCAATGCGTTACTTAGCGAGGGTTAAATACACTCCTATCACTGGTCCACTTGTTGACTCTTTCTGTAACCTCCCCGCACCCTGTATAGATATTTCAGCTACTAAATTCCCTTCCCTCTTAAGATGTAACTTGGCGTGTATCTCAACGTCCCCCTAAAACATTCGACACCTGCTATGTCCTGAATTTAGAAAACGTGTAATGTAATTTAGTGTTTCCAATGTTGGACATTCGCTTAACAAAAATTCCCGAATTTAACATAGTACGTCTGTACAGGGACTGGAATGTTATATTTAGTTTATTCCTGAATTTAGGATTTTTATGTACGTCTAATGTCTTTATTTATATCTGTCTAATATATTTTATGTACGCTTAGCGCACAATTTTTCATATATTTTTCTGAATGAAAAGAGATTAAACATTACACATACTTTCCATTTTCTACCTTTAGAATTGAAGTTGTAATTTGCGTAACCCTCTTTCGAAATATAATCTACATTTTACTTGCTTTAGTTGAATTTCCTCGGGTATTGCGATTTACGTTGGGAGAAACCACAGCATTTTCTGTCCCTAGTCAGCGAATAAGAAATCCTACTAGAGTGGGGTAATTTTATTTTTGTCCTAATCCAGCGTGTTTGATATTTTTTGGAAGCTGGATTTTCCCCAATTTAAGAAACGACTTTTTATCTAACTATACCCTCGTGGGGAGCCTAGTAAATAGAGACGCCGTGTCCGAAGCCGGTGTTAGTTATATGTACATATTTTCCTCAATATATTAGAAAAAAAAAAGGAATAAGTATATACCCCATTATTTTGATTTAATGAACACGTGCGTTCTCTCACATGTGTTAAATGTTTCTAGGTTGTGAATTAACCGGACAATATTATTTCAAATATTGTATTATGCATTGAAGATATTTATTATAATTTTCTATAGTGAGTTTATAACCATTTGCTTTGCGGACTGTGTTATTCTAGAATTTGTGAAAAGACAAGTTCCCCTTTCTTCGCCTTGGCCCGTATTTGCATTTGGTTATTTGGATTCCTTTGAAGATACACATGTGACATTGGTGGCGTATACCCTCCCCCGATGTAGTTGTTTATTTAAACTCTGTTCCCACTTTTTTCCTAGGTTATATTTCAGTGAGGATATTGTTATGAAATTGTTAAACGTTATCCATTTTCCAGTCAGTTAACTTCCATATAGAAGTTTGCATTTTAAATACACTTAATATTAATTTTGAATCATAGTGACCTTTTAATTTGTAACTGGGGATTGTATCCCTTGATATTTTCACAGCTCAATATGCTGTATAGGTCTTGTTTTATTTGTGCTATGAGGAAGGAATTTTATGCAAATACCTTTGTAACCCTTGTGTGTGCATTTTTTTGTGTATAATATTTGAATGTCTATTTTTTGTATTTGTTTGGATTTATTCCATATTTTTGGGAAAACAAACACTGCATGATGTTGGTCACTCGTTCTTCCAGATTACTTGTAAGGAAACGAAAGTTTTATTTAGGGAAGATTATCGTTGTTTTAGATTTGTAGCGGTTGCAGAGGGAATTACCTAAGCCTTATTTTATGACAATGAAGGCCGATGTCGATGAATGGTTGTCATCGGTAGATAATATAACAGAATTGTTGGGTGATCGTTCCTTATGTGAGGATGTGGACTGTTCTCTAGTAGAAGCGGATGCTGTTAATGTTATAGTGTTCTCATCCCAGGTTTGATTCATTCTTTCGAGGTTGGCAGATGGTGTAGAGTGTAATTCCTTGTGTAACCCTGTGATCTTCAAAACCCCTAAGGAGATGTTTGGCGAGTTACCAACTACTAAGCCCGAATATTGAGACTCTGAAAACTGTTTGCTGAGTGCTGGCAAGTTTGGCTTGGAAAATGTTGCATCACGGTCTGAAAGAAGTGTTGTAAGTGCCACTTCAGAGGATCTGCGTAGTCAGGCGCTGAAGTTTGATTTTTCTGGCGGGCAGTTTGCCAGTAATATTTTAAAGAAAAATGTATTGGGAGTGAGATTCCCAGGTATCATGAATGATACCACTCGTGTCCACGACTTGTTAAGTGTGGGCATGAATATTGTGAAATTTATGGAGGGATTTCCATGGGATGTTAGAATTGTTTTGCCCTCTAACCATGTGAGTTTGGAAACTCGCATCTGTGGTTATCTTCCACAGCCTTGTCAGAATACTGAGAAACTTAATCATGATGGTGGGGTCATGTAGTTCTGACAATGGTCAGTGGTTAAAGGACAGGAGTCAATCCTGTGAGAAAGTGCAAGTTTTGTGCACCTCATTAAGTGCTAATGTTAGCACTGGGAGAGAAATTCTCCAATGATATAGGGCAGAAAGCACTATATCCACCTGTGAACGTGTAAAAACCAAGAGGAGAATGGTTTTTGAAGAATTACATGAACTCGTTGGACTGGGGCGTCCAGATTCAGGTTGAGTGTAACTCGACAAAGAATCCCATGAGGGATCCTATCGAATTTGCTGACTACATGGTGGGTAGTTCAGCTTCTCTGAGTTCCTACGAGAATGTAGGATATGTTGTGCAGAGATCACTTGCAGAACTTTCATTCTATGAAGTTGCTCTTTTAGGTAGAACGCTTCCTGCTTTGGAGTCACATGCAGGTGTTTTTGTTTTTAAATGTTTTGTGAAGATCTGCCTTGGCGTAGCTTATGGCAGTATTGCAAGAGCTTTCGAAGTCAAGCTCGATTTGTCCAGGGGTGTTTCTGAAGCGCTCAGAACCATCTTATACTTAGTTAGGAGTGATTTTTCTAATGCTGAGATGTTTGTTTCAGTGCTGAACACAAGATTGGATCTCTCCTTGATACGGGTCTTCCATAAGTATTACATCTCCAGCTGCCTAGGTGTTTCTGACACCTATACTCAACTTTGTTTGTTTAGCTATATGCATATAGCTATACAAACGTTTAAAACTGTAATCGCCTTGCATAATTTGTGCAGGATGGGGGATTCGGTTTTACTTCATTCCACCAAGTTGAAAAACTTATTAAAGCATAGGGTTGATTGGATTCGTCCCTCTTGTAGCACCGGTGTTGATCTCACTGGGCTCTTGTGGTTACGAGGGAACTGAGATATTTTGGTGTACGTCAGAGATAATATAAGGATGAGGAGGTTGGATGGTAAGTGAACTTCTCAAGCCTTTATACTCTTTTATATGTATGTAGTTAATTATCTGGTGGAATTTTCTCTGCTCAAACATCTGTTGTGACCTAGCATCATAGCATTAGTTTAAATTTGTGAATCTGGTTAGGTACTCCTCTGTTCAAATCTAAAACATGAAGGTTTTCATGTGAAAATTTATAGAATATGCCTATTTGACTTTTTCTGCTTTTTTGTTCTAATATGTGTTTCCTGGAGTTCTTCTGACCATACATTGTGGTATATGTATATATAAAGAAAAAATTTTGTATTGTAAATTTTACAGGTGTCATCCAACTGTAGGTTGACTGCCATTTCCTGTTGGGGAGAATGTTGGAATTTTTTTTGTACCAATAATGGTGCCCCCCCCTCATTTACGTTTATTATTTTTTATCTGGTTCTTATATATGATTTTCTGTATTTCGTATCCTTTATGATTTTTAGTTTTGTATATTTTGGATTTGTACGAAACTCCCTTTAATTTGGAGAAAAGGGAAATGCTAGCTCCGTGATGATGTCACGAGCCCAGCATGTATTTCGCTTTCTTTTGAAATTCCACTGACGTGGAGATTGGATGTTTGTTTCATTGCCCGGCGCTGAAAATGGAATTTTGACGAGCCTCCTTCAAAGAAGAAAACCCCAGCAAGAATACCTGGATATGTGACGACACATACTTATGAAAACTATCTACGTGACTACGGTTTTGCATGTATTTTAGAAGGAATGAAATCATTTTAAAGAAAATACCTTATTTTACGTGACAAGGAATTTTGGAATCTCCTACAAAGAAGAAAATCCGGTAAAAAAAAAACCCAGACAAGAGACGCGGTCTTGCTTCTGAAATCCATCTGCGTGTCTATGGTTTGCACGCAATTTGTGAGTACACTCCTAAAATTTGTTTCATATGCAAGTGTGATTAGGAGATACTATTTTTGAATGTTATTATTGTATTTGTTAATGGATGCAACATCTTCATTATAAGAACCAGTGTTATTTTTTTCATTACATGTTACCTTGGAGTTTCATAAGCCCATAAAGGGAAAAATTTGCAACTTATTATTGTAAATAAAATCTCTTCTTCGTTTCAAAGCAAGACCATTAAATTTTATTCTTTACCCCATCCCCCTTTTTGTTTCATGCTGTTTATCTGGAAGCAAGATAAAATTCCGAGAATGGGCCCTCTGCAGCCAAAAACAGAACTGAAAGACCAGCAGAAGGTCTGTTATACACAGCTAAAGAACTTTCTCTATGTCGGTGATGATAATATCACCGACCCAACCAAGTTCAAGGACGCTCCCTTGTTGACCACATTTATTAGGATCAACAAGGATTCCAGGACTGAGGCCGTCTGGGCGTGGATAGACGCCGCGAAGGATGCAATCCCAGGCCAGCAGCTGGTGAACACGGAGCATCCTTTGCTAAACAATTTATTTTTTAAATGTGAGTGCAGAGTCCCTGTATATATTCACCCCTCCTTCTACAGGGCTTTAAAATTAATTTTCCCCCTGGACGTGGGAGGCGTTGCCAAGAATGGAGTACCCTATGCAGACTTACTAACCAGAAGCCTTGGACAGGCCTGCCACGTCCTCACCCTCGAGGATTTTAGGCCCGTGTGTGACACTGAATAAGGTAGGTGACCACGGCTTTAAACTTGGCTACTTATAATGTGAGAGTCCTCAGATGTTGAAGCAAAGCCGCGCGCGTGCTGAGAGATCTGGTGTCCCTCGAGGTAGATATTGCCGCTATACAGGAGACCAATTTTATTTGTGACGGGGATTGTCAGGTGAATGATTACGATCTTTACTAAGACTATGGCAATACCTATAGTCGTGGAATCTCCTTGCTAGTAAATCGCACCCTATCAGCGTCGGTGAATGTTGTTCACATGGACAAGGACGGGCAAGCGATTGTCGTCGATGTCACCATTAATAGCAGTGTGTTTCGGATAGTTGCAGTTTACACACCTAATTCCGCTATGGAGAGGGCTTCCTTCTTTCGGCGGGTGGAGGGTTTTATAGATGATCCGGAGAGGGTAGTCTTAATGGGTGATTGGAATGCCATCCTTGATCCCAAGATAGATAAGGTCAGGGGACTAGCGGGTCAGTGTGGTGTGACAGCAGTCTGTCTGACCTGACGGCTTCGTGCGACCTGGTCGACAGATTTCGGCTGGATCACCCGGGGCGGGAGATGTGGACATGGCATCTTAATGCGCCTTCCTATCCAAGTACTTATTTGGATCGGATGTTAGAAGAGGCGATGTAGATTTTCTATCTTGCTCCACGTTCCACTTTTTAGGATACTTGGACCATAAACTAGTTATGGCCCACCTGAACTTGAGCTCTAAGGCTAAACTGGCCGGATACTGGAAGTACAACAGCACTTTATTGGAGTTGAAGGACTACCAGTTGAAGGGCGTTAGTGGGGGCGGTTACCGGGAGTAAGTGTTGGGTTAGTCTCAAGGCTAAGATTAGATTCTCGGTCAAGTACAGCCAACGCCTCACGCTAGATAAGGATAAGGCCAAGAAGCATATAGAGAATAGGCTGACCCGGGCAGTGGAGGGGGGGACCCACTAGAGATAGCACTAGCTAAACAGGACCTCAACCGCTTGGCTAGCGAGCGGTACGAGGGCCAGATAGTTAGGGCTAGGCTAATGAAAGTTTTGAACGAGGCTGTTAATATAGACGCTGTTGAGCATAAGGCTGCTCTAAGGCGTGGCTCGGATGGGTACATTTGAAAGGTAAACGACGTGGGAGATTTGCAAGGGGTTTCAAAAGCATCTATCGGAGCGCTTCACCCAATTACCCAGACTCAGGGTCGAAGAGTTTGGCAGCTATTTGGCCGACTCGCCCCGCCTCACAGCGGCTAGTTGTGATGGTCTTGTCGCGGAACATGAGAGCATTACTGCGTTGAAGCAGGTCAGCTGCAACAAGTCCCCAGGGCTTGATGGTCTACCCTCCGAATTTTACTTGAGGTTAATTTCCCGGACACCTCACGGCTAACAACTTTCATCAGGCTTCCAGAGGCCTGCAAGACCAACGTGTGGACAATGCTGGAGGCCGCTGAAGGGGCTGGTCCGGGAATGTAGCTGATTAGGAAAAATGACCCTTTCCTTGAGGAACTCGCAAAACAATGCAAGGGAAGGGTCCCAGTGTTGGTCCATCCGTCACTCTATAGGGCCCTTAAATTGACTTACCCTTTGGACGTTAGCGGCATTGTAAGGGAAGGTCAGGACATGAAAAACCTGACCACCTTGAGCATTGCATGAGAGATGGAGCCAGCGAGCAAGGTAGGGCCGCAGCTCGCGGCGACCCCGGGAAAATCCCCAGAACCACCTCCCACAGCTCCCCATGAGGGCAACACCTCTGAGAAAGGCGCTGCCGGTTACCAGAAGGAGTAAATGCAATGGATTCTGAGCCAGTGGTACACAAAAAACTCAGAATCCACTAAAGGAATGCCGGGGCACGTCTCTCCCGCCCCCCTAAATGGCGACTCCCCATCGGTAGGAAGCAAAAATGAGAACAGCAATTCGGAGGATACCGAGGAGCTGTTCAAATCACCTCCATTCAAGCTCTCTTTGATGGTGGAGCCAACGACCCGCCCTCCAACACTCCTCAAGTGGGCAAGTACAGGAAGGAGGTAACTGAGGCGGGGAGCAGCAAGCCAACCAGAGACAAAAAGCTCCAACTGGCGGGAACGTCACCCCCAGCTACACATTGCATGTCATCTATCGGAGGTGCATCCCCAGGAGGGAAGGTACCACCAAGTCCCAATGAGAACTCCACCCAGCAGCCTCCCAAAAAGTAGGCGGTAACCCAGTCGGCAACCAACCAGGCTACAAAAGCAACAGAAGACTGGCCAGCGCTGTGCCCCAACAACAAAACGACAGACGGCACGAAGGAGTGTCCAACCCTGAACCCAGTAAAGAGCCCCCGTGAAGGCGAAACTCCACACCCAAGAAAGGAGCAAGAACTACGCCAACAAATGAGTCTGACAGCAGTCCCCAAGGCGAAGAGAAAAAGGCTTGGAACCCGCAAAAGCAGCTCACCCCGCAGGATTATAGGGACCTTTTCCACTTTCAAGGAGTACACGGAAGGGAACGTCATTAAGCCCCTTCCGCCGTGGAGGAGCTCCAACACCGCATCATATCCTTCATCACGGCAGATACCAGGAGCAAGAGTCTCACTGGGGTCGACGAGGAAATGATGATGCAGCTTCTCCAATACCTGAAGGTTCCTGCCAGCTACATAGTCCGAAGGAGCTATGCAAAATGGGAGCTACTCCTACCGGATAAAGAAGAGGTAGTCAAGCTGTCCAAATCTAACATCGCCTGGAAGCACCTAGCCCTAAAGCCGGAGTACCAGGGCAAGAGACGAACCACGGTGTCGGTTTTGGGAGTTCTCTGCTACCTGGGTTCAAGATAACTGGGCGCTGTGCTGAGCCAATATGGGGATGTCGAGGGTATATGGCCAGTCAAGGGTCCACGTAACCTCATGACAAGCAACTATAAATTGTCCATGAGTGTGGACCTCACAAGCTTCGACAAGATCCCCGCAGTCCTCAAATATGGAGACTGGACGCTCTCCGTCATAGTGGAAGCAAGCGACCGCATTGCTGGCACTGCCTCTAGCAAGGACATATGGCCAAAGATTGCCTTAAGAGGCCAGCAGCGGGACCATCAACTCAACAGCCACCCCAGCAACCAGCAACCAGCAACAGTAGTGGCGCCGGCGAACCAAGAGGAAGAGGCCAGCTGGAGCAAAATGGTCTGGAGAAATAGAACTACAAAGCCGGTGAACAACAACAGCAACAACAACAGCATAAAACAAAACAAAACTAACAAAGACACCACATCTGCAAACAACACCAGCAAACACAACACAGACACAAGCACCACAAGCAAAAATACCACAAGGCATACCACAAGGCATCCTCTTCCTCAAACAAAAGGAAGCTCCAAGATTCCAAGGAAGAGATCATGTCGCACGAAGTAGAGGCGACCACAGACGCAGAGGAAACAGCCACAGCAACAGTCACCAAAAAGACGAGCAAGAGGAGGAAGAGCAGGAAGACCAAAGGAGACACCCTCACCCACAAAGACAATAGTAAAACAGAAGCTGAACTCACCACATCCCCCACCCCCAATCAGCCGGTAGAACCAACCTCCTCCCACCCAAGCTCCCTCAAAACAGTTTCACGTAACCCATCCCCGGATAGGGTAGACACCAACCCTCAAAAACCTACACCCCCAACTCCCGTCACTCCTACTCCCACTCCTCCTCCTCCCCCGGCCAAGGAAAAACCTACGCCACCAGTCTGCACGGAGCGGACGAAAAAACTCCCTTTCCTACCAGGGGAAAGGATTTGCGAACTGAACCCTCTGCAACAAATACCTGACCTCAAATGCCAGCAGAAGGTCCGGTACAACAAATTGAGGAACTTTGCGTATGTCGGTGGCGACAACGTCGCCGACCCAACCAAATTCAAGAACGTTCCCTTGTTGACCACTTTCATTAGGGTCAACAAGGATGCTAGGACTGAAGCCCTCTGGGCCATGATAGATGCAGCAAAGGATGCTATCCCAGGCCAGCAGCTGGTGGATAGGGAGCATACCTCACTGAACAATATCATTTACAAATGCGAGGGAAGAATCCCTGTTTATGCTCACCCCTCCTTTTACAGGGCACTCAAACTCACTTTCCTCCTGGACGTGGGAGCCGTGGCCAAGGATGGATTACCCTCGCCGGTCTTACTCATTGGAAGCCTTGGACAGGCCTGCCACGTCCTCACCCCCGAGGATTTCAGGCCTGTGTGTGACACTGAATAATGTAGGTGTCCATGGCTTTAAACTTGGCTACTTATAATGTGAGGGGTCTCAGATGTCAAAGCAAGGCCATGCGTGTGCTGAGAGATCTGGTAGATATTGCCGCTATACAGGAGACTCACTTTATTTGTGACGGGGATTGTCAGCGACAATTGTGAGCGACTATGATGTTTACTCAGCATATGGCAATACCTATAGTCGTGGAATCTCCTTGCTAATAAATCGCACCCTATCAGCGTCGGTGAATGTTGTTCACGCAGACGAGGACCGGTAGGCGATTGATGTTGTCGATAATAGCAGTGTGTTTCGGATAGTCGCAGTTTATGCACCTAATTCCGCTGTGGAGAGGGCTTCCTTCTTTCGACGGGTGGAGGGCTTTATAGATGAGCCAGAGAGGGTAGTCTTAATGGGTGATTGGAATGCCATCCTTGATCCCAAGATAGATAAGGTCGGGGGGACTAGCGGATCGGTGTGGTGTGACAGCAGTCTGTCTGACCTGATGCCTTCGTGCAACCTGGTCAAAAGATTTCGCCTGGATTACCCAGGGTGGGAGATGTGGACGTGGCATCCTAATACGCCTTCCCATCCAAATACTTACTTGGATCAGATGTTAGTTAGAAGCGGCGATGTAGATTTCCTATCTTGCCCCATGTTCCACTTGTTAGGACACTCGAACTATAAACTAGTCATGGCCGTCTGAATTTGGACTCTAGGCCTAAACTGGCCGGATACTGGAAGTTTAACAGCACCTTGTTGGAGCTGGAGGACTACCGGTTGAAGGTTACAGAGATAATCCAACGGGCATTAGTGGGGGCAGTTACCGGGATTAACTGGTGGGTTAGTCTCAAGGCTAAGATTAGACGCTTCTTGGCCCAGTACAGCCAACGCCTCACACTAGATAAGGCTAAGACCAAGAAGCGTATAGAGAATAGGCTGACCCGGGTAGTGGATGGGGGGGGGGGATCCCTAGAAATAGTACTAGCTAAACAAGACCTCAATCGCTTGGCTAGCGAGCAGTACGAGGGCCAGATAGTTAGGGCTAGGCTAATGAAAGTCTCGAACGAGGCTGTTAATGTAGACGCTGTTGAACGTAAGGCTGCTCTAAGGCATGGCTCGGACGGGTACATTCGATAAGTAAACGACCTGGAAGGGCACACTCTCGTGTCGACGTGGAAGATTTGCGAGGGGTTTCAAAAGCATCTATCGGAGCGCTTCACCCAACTACCCAGACTCAGGGTTGAAGAGTTTGGCAGCTATTTGGCTGACTCGCCTCGCCTCATGGCGGCTAGCTGTGCTGCAACAAGTCCCCGGGGTTTGATGGTCTACCCTACAAATTCTACTTGAGGCTGTCGCCCATGTTGGTCCCTATTCTGAAGGATATGTTCAACCATTGGTTTGTTCAGGGCTCCATCCCTGGGCAGATGACCAAGGGAGTGATCACATTGCTGATACGAAGAACGGCATGGTGGGGAGGAAGATTAAACGATTTCTGCTAAACACAGAGTTAAAGATTTTGGCCAAGGTTCTTGCGAATCGGTTGTAGGTTGTCATCACTGATTTGATCGAACCAGACCAGAGCTATGCTGTGAAGGAGAGATCGATTCAGGACAATCTTCATCTGATATGCACGATCATAGAGGGGACAGAAGACGACGCTGAAGCCGCGCTGATCAGTTTGGATCAGTCCAAGGCTTTCAATAGGGTGGATCATCAGTTCTTGGGATCTGTGCTGGAGGCAGCCGGATTTAATCTGGACTTCCGCAAGTGGATCTCTGTACTGTATGACAGCCCGACGGTAGCAGTGCAGATCAATGGTAAGCTGTCAGAGTCTTTCGCCGTCTCCCGGTCGGTGCGACAGGGTTGTCCGCTGTCACCTCTCTTGTACGTCCTGGCATTGGAACCCCTCCTTCGCAAGTTAAGGGACGAGGCGACTACACCAGTCCTGCGCAGGATAGCTCTCTCTGGAGGCACACGAGCCAGGGTTTCCGCTTTCGCCAATGACGTCACTATGTTTGTGTCTTGCCCCACGGACATTCAAGTGGTCACCGAGGTGCTCGCTCGATACAAAGAAGTTACGGGGGCCGTCTTCAATCGCAGTAAGTCGGTGGGTCAGCGGTTAGGTGCCTGGACTGGAGTAAATTCGCTTCCGGGCATCTTCAGTTGTACTGACGGCCCGGTCTGGATCCACGGTGTGCGTTTCGGACCAGGTCTTCAGCTGAAGAAAAACTGGTCGGAAGTAGAGACCAAGGTCGAATCCTTTGTCACGTATTGGGTTCGAAGGAAATTGTCCTTGAAGGGTCGGGCGGAGGCAAGTGCTACATACGTCTTTTCACTCATCCTTTACCATCTGTCTGTACTTCCCCCCCCCCTGCAAAACGACGAACCAGCTTACAGGAGCACCTCGACACACTCTTGTGGAATGAGGGTAAGCATTATGTTTGCAGAGAGGTCTATGTTTGAAATCCGAGCGAGGGAGGCTTGGGACTGCCCGATCTCCTGTGTCACAAGCATGCAGAGAGGTTGGCCTTCCTGAGCCATTCGTTGTACGTAGACGTTCCATGGGTCACTGCGGTTGGAAGCTTGTTTTTCAATCTCACACCCAACCCCTCGGTCGAAGCTCGGTGAAGACCGAGGGGGGAACAAACATTCTACACCAAATGCCGGTCTGCACTTAGAGTATTGCCGGGGACCAGTGTCGGACAGTCTAGGAACAGGCTTTATTGGGAGCTAGTGGGGCGTAGCACAAAGGCACCGCACGTGAAACGGACGGGGATGTCGTTAGAGGAGGTCCGTTCCCAGTGGAGTTGGTCGCCGGGTCGGGACTTCCTTACAAACTTGGAATTTTCCCTTACCTGGCGACTTGTCCAGAACGCACTGCCCCTCCTTGAAGAACTCAACCTGTACAATGAAGAAACCCGGGTCTACTGCCTGCGCTGCGACGAAGACATGAGGGAAACAGCCGGTCATGCCTTTTTCCGCTGCAGCAGGCTCAAGACCCTCTTAGGGTACATCAACGAGGTAACAGCTCGCATCGATGCCAAGTGCTGGCTTGAACTCAACGAGTCATATTTTGTGGAGAACATGGATCCGCCGCTGCCTAGGAAGAAAAGAATGGTTTTTCTAGCGATACTAGCAGTAGCGGGGATGGTCATATGGATCACACGCTTCAAGCGAGTCCGCGAAGGGATATCTGCTTAAAGTAAAGATCAGATGCGATTGGAAGAGGTTGCTTCGAGTGACCTTTGACAAGAGGTGGGTGCATGACGCTAGCTTGTGCATCCAACGAGGCGCCAAGTTTGAATTTGTGTTACCATCATAAGCATGGCACACGTGGTACTGGGTCCTACGGAGCCCATCCCGCTAGGTTAGATAAATAAAATGTAAAGAGACTCTTGACTGGTGGTACAAATGAGATCCTGTCCTCCAATTGTTTGTTTTTTTGGCACTAGTGAAACTTCCCAGGCTCCCCCCCCCCCATCTTTTGGTTTTTCCATCCCCCCCTTTTTTTTTTTTTTTTTAAATTTTTTTTTTATTACATTTTCACCCCAAACAAGGCACATTGCCACTCAGGTGTAGGGGGCTACTATCAGGGTCAGCAACTACGGGGGCACTATGTAGGGATTTGGGCAGCAAGATGTCGGTTCACGTTGCACTTGAACTTCTGCATGTCAGTACAGTTAGGGAAGCATGATCCTGGAATGGAATTCCAGAGTCTAGCGGTTCTGGGGAAGAAACTACTGGAGTAGAAGGATCTTTTGCATCTAGGGATCTCTACTGTGTGGGGGTGGGATTTAGCTGCCTGTCGGGTTTGTCGAGGGTGTCTGCGACGTGGGGGCACAAGTGTCTGCAGTTAGTCAGAGCACTCACCATTAAAATACCTGTAGAACAAGCAGAGGGATGCAACATTTCGTCGATGGGACAGAGGCTGAAGCTTAGATGCCAGTTCAGGGCCTATCAGATTGGCGACTCTTTTTTGAACCTTGTCTAGGAGCGAGAGACTAGTAGTAGACGCACCAGCCCAGATGTGACAACAATACTCCATACATGGGCGAATGGTGGCCTTATAGAGATACAGGATACTTTCAGGTGTCAGTAGTTTTCTAGCACGGTAGAGAGAGCCTACCTTTTTTGCAGCGGCCCTAGCAATGTTTTCAATATAATTATTCCAGCTCATGTTTTCTGTGAACGTTAGGCCAAGCAGTTTGAAAGATGTACTCTCAGACAGGGAATCACTGGCCACCGCTATTGATGGCAGAGAAGGTTTCTTGTAGTTATTGAAGGAAACCAGTTTGGTTTTGGCAGCATTGAATGTGACCATCCATTTATGTCCCCATTCCACTACAGATTGGAGGTCATCCTCTATATAACCCTTTCTTCCTCGCAGGGGTCGCGCGCGCACGGTGAAAAACGACGCGCACTCACCCTAAGGACGGTTGGCTATATTTTCGCTCCTTCGAGCCTCGGACCCCGCACAAGCATCCGTCTCTCTCCCTCTCTCTACTGAGTCTCTCCGAATTGGACGTTGGTATCTGGCCGTCTAGTGTTGTAACGCCCAATCGGGAATTCTTGGTAATTTCTGTCGTGATCGTCTTCTCGTCGGTGGCCGTCTCTCTCTGTCTGCGACGGCTGGAAAGTCAAGTTGGTTATGCTGAAATCGAAGGGCAGTCTTCACAAGTATAAATGGAAACAATCAACAACGATGAGGATAGTTTAGGCTGTTCATTTAGTGATTCGGTATACATTAAGGCTCGGCTCGTCCCTTATACTTTCGTCAGGCTTGGAATGCAACCCCCACAGTGTATTTAAACAAAAACTCTAAGTGGCGGTCTTGTTAGTTCTCTTCGTCTCAATTAGAAGAGGCTGGCGGCATGCGTGGCTTCCCAACTCCTCTGTTCGACAGACTGTCCGATTCTCTTCTTTTGTCTATCTCCGCAGTAGTTTTATTAAACGTCATCCTCCCCTTCCTTCTGTAGTCGACCCAATCTCTCTATTCGACGGGTAATCATAATTCTTTCTCTCTCTCTCTCTCTCTCTCCTTCCCAACCGACCCCCTCTCGATTCAATTCCGAGAATTAGTTATCTCTCTAGGCAATTAACCAATTTGTTCCCTTAAAATTAGAATGACTAATTCAATTGTTTTCGGGTTTGTTCTTTCTCTCTCTCATCACCTCCAACTTGTTGGTTTAAGTGAATCATGTTATCATTTACACTCGGATCGTCGACTTTACTCGTCGACCCTTCCCAGACCTCCTTGCGTTTTCCTCGCCAACCCGACATCTGGCTTATCTTTAATCTGGCCCTTTTGAACTCCAAATAATTTACTTGTCAACCGATGACAATTCGTTGGTTTCTCACGAGATGGGACTGAGACCTCTCGCCCAGCTCCATCCCACTCACCCTCAACCTAGGAAGCAAGGTTATCCGGTGTCGCCTGGCTTCGTTACATACGACCCCCCGTTTTTCGTGTCATTGTCATCAATTACACGCACGTCCCCTGCCTCTAGCTTCTGCTCCGAACCAGTGTGGGTCGTATATGTACTTATGTATGTAGGTAGGCGTGTGGGTTGCATTCCATTCCCCCGTTTTTTTTTCACAGTTGAGAACCTAACAAGGGGGAAAAAAAATCTTTCTTCTCTTTCAGCATGCAAAAGGAGATGATTAATAAAATAGGACGAACCAAACAAAATAAAATAGAAAGAGAAAAAAAATGTTCTTGGATTACCGGTCCATCTGATATGCATAAAATTGTTCATCTCGAAAATTTTGCAAATTTCTTTTTCATCTCATTTCGTCTGCATTTTTGTTCAAAACAATTAAAATACAAAGAGTTCATAGCGACTCAACAGTTAGCATGCAATTGATAAGGTAGGGTCGTTGAGTCCATTTTCCCTTCCTCTTCCTAAGTGTCATAAGGACAACATTGATAAGTTCAATTCATAGATTCCTTCCATTCTTTGTCTCGCGAAATCGTTCTTTAATCCGAAGCATGCAAGCAAAAAAAAAATATAACAACCAAAACAAAAAAAAAATCATTTTTTCCTTGAATTACTCAATAGTTAGCGTGCGGTAACGGAAGGATCTTCTCCTCTTTTTTTTTTCCAGTGAGGTACCCAAAATCTAATAAAGAAAAGAGAAAAAAACACACACACACACAAGGAATCCTCCAGTGATCCCCTCTCCCTCTCTTCACATAAGAAGCCATGTACAGTTTATGTCACAAAATCACCTGGGGATATAGATTTCCCTGTCTCTCTTACTTCCTTTCCGTCCTGGGTCGCTGGACGATTTTCGAGGGTCTCACTGCCGGCTTGGGTTCCTCCTCAACGCGGATCTGGTTTACCAGGTCCTCGGCTTGATTCTCTGATAGCCGCAACTCAGGCTCTTCTTCCACGCCCCGAGAAAGGGCACTCATTGGTATCCCCGCTCCGCTCTGGTGCGTTGTCGTCGGCAGGTTACCATCACGTAATCTCCTCCATCCTCCCCATAGATACCTTACCAAAACGGCTAAAACTATCACTACCATTAGAATACTCATGATCGGCCAAGCTATTTTTCCAACCACTTCTGGCCTCCCCCCTGACTCTTCCCTACCGACTCGGCTTAATTTAAACCTCAATTTCTCTAGACTGATTTTTTCGATCGGTCCCAACACTTCGGGCATCTTCTGTAAGGTAATATTGGGGAATTCCCTTATTATTGGTTCCCATAGCTCCACCCAACCGCTGGAGTTGGTTTCTATTAGCTTCTTAAGGGACCTCCTATCTTCAAATCTCTCTTCCGCCTGATAGTACGGGGGCAAGGAAATCGAGGCCCCGTGCGCGGCACAACCCATGGATAGCTCTATAACAGACAATGGCGCAGCAACTCTCACTGTTCTCGGGGGCTTCCCGTCACAAACTCGGGTTAACTCTATTCCCTCTTGGGTTACCACCGCCCAAATCCCGTCGGACACCCCCACTGCGGAAGGTAATGTCACCTTCGTTAAGATTTCTACCTCGCAACTCTCTTTGATCCCCGGTTCGTTTTTTCTAAACAGCTCTAGTACGCACAACCGGTATCGACTCACTACATAAATGGGGCTGGTTGACCCACACGTTCCAAGGGCGTCAGCCCTGCATCGGCCGGCTTCCTCACCGGTCAGCAACATGAATCTTGTTCTCGCCATGTTTAACGCGATAAAGTCCGTTTCCATCTTATATCTAGCCACTGCCCCTAGCTTCTGGTCCGCTCTGGGGTAGGGCATGGCTAGGTTCATGACTTGGTATATCTCGAAAGTACTGTCGTGGTCAAACAAGGGGATCGACACTAGTACAACGAGTCTATCCTCTTCCAACAGTGTAACGCAGCCCAGGGCATTATAGTATCTCCATAACCGCTCGGTGGGGTCTACCGGCAGTCTCAAGTGGGGGGGCAACTTCGACTGTATCTCCAACAGCACTTCTCTTAACCTCCCTGGAGCCACTATACTCGCCGACAAATGTCCCAAGGACAACATATCCAGCTGCGCCCGCACGTGTTCCAATTGTATCATTACCTGTCGCCCTGTCTGATGGACCCTGTTCGTTATGGCCAACAATTGCAGGTATCTCTGCACAAAACCATCCAACTCTCGTAATTCCGTGGATATCAGCTGGGTTATATTCGCTACCTCTTCCTTGAATCCTCGAATCTGGGAAAACAGCCTCCCTATGCTGGCCCTGTTCTTGGCCAGTTCTAACCTGGTAACATTTAGGATCGATACGCTCTCTTCGGCTACGTGTGCCAACACCCCCTGGTCCTTCTCGACCTGTTCCAATCTCCTCTGAATGATCCTTACATCACTCGGATACCGTCCCAAACAATACATGGAGGGCCTTTCCCACTATCGGCAGCACCGATCTCTTCGGTTTTGTTCGGAGCAACTCTACCTCCTTTAGGTAGAACCGCATATCCTCCCACTGAGCCTCCATTACGATGGTCTCCCTCCTCAGGGAGGCCAGTAACTGCACGTACTCGCTACGACCCCTATATTCTTGGATTATTTGGCTCTCGATCTTGGCCAATTTGGCCGCTTGTTCACTCAACCGCTCGATCACCACTCTATACGGCTGCAGGTCTATCACTAGCGTGACCAACCACCTTGATCTGGTGATCACTACTTTACTGGTCTTTTTAAACACGGTATTCCGGCTCTGCCCCCACATACTTGCTACCGCTAAGGCCGCCAATAGTACCACTACTTTTCGTCCATACATTCCTGAAATGATACAAGTAGAGAACCGGTCTGAGCTCTCTATGTTAGACTCTTTCCAACAGGTTCCAATCACTCTGTCATTACTCGAAAGACTTTAGAACCACTCTGACTGTCAAATTCCTTCCAACCTGTTCCAATCCTTCTGTCATTACTCGACAGTTTAAAGGCTTTAAAATCACTCTGGCTGTTAAATTCCTTCCAACCCGTTCCAATCATTCTGTCCTTACTCGACAGTTTAAATGCTTTAAAATCACTCTGACTGTTAAACTCTTTCCAACCTGTTCCAATCATTTTTGTCCCTACTCGACAGTTTAAAGGCTTTAAAATCACTCTCAACATCAGACTATTCTCGCTTCCTCAGCACATCCGAGAGTCGCGAGCGCCACGCCCTCCAGGCCCCTCACATGCACGGGGGCCCTTCCGCACACATGATGGCCCGGCGGTGCACCGCCGCTTCCCCAAGGTGGCTAGTCAACAGAAAAAAAATAATAATTATAGCTTTCCTTCTCTTCACTACCATTCTTCTTCCTTCTATTCTGGTCCCCCGGGGTGGTCTACTCCTCTTAGCCTTAACTTCAGGGGCAATTCCTTCTCGACGCCCAATGTTTCCTTCTCCCTTTCCCACTTCTCCCGGAGCCGAGCAAGGGGGACTTCATCCTCTTCTTCCCACTCGCTCGGTGCATCCCCCGGGCTTAATCCCTGATTCTCACCGATCCGACCCCCTCTGTCCGTGGGAGCCGTCTTAGCTCCCTCCCTCGAGGAGGCCGTCGCCTCCTTTACAAGCCTGTCACCAGCTGGAGGGGGAAACTGACATCCCGCTCCTCCCCACTCTGATTCACTATCGGATTCCGCTCCCTCTGGGTCCACGAGAGTGGTCCGTCTCATTTTCCTCCTCTTCGCTCTTATGGGCTCTGGCTCTTCCCATCCTTCCACTTCTGCCAGCTTTAGATCATTGACATGCACTCGTTTCGTTTTCCCCGCCACCTGGTCCCAGATGACAAAAGGATACCGGTCCCGTCTGCTGTACGATCCAGTAAAAGGGGGCCCATCTCCGGTCTAACTTCCCTTCTCTTAGGGGCAACCTGTAGTATACCGGGTCCCCCACTTGTAAGCCAACTTCCTTCCTTCCCTTATTTACTCGTTCATTCCTTTTTTGCTGGGCCCTCTGGACCCTCCTCCTAACTTGGGTAAAAATCTGGTGCTGCTTTTCTAAAATCAACTTATGGTGGTCTTCCCCCAGGTATTTGCGGCGTGGTTTCAGCAAGTTATCGATAGGCAACACCACGTCCCTTCCAAACAGCAAGTAATAAGGGGCGGCCTTCGTGGTTTCATTCATAGTGAATCTTACCGCCGCCAGTGCTTGGGGAAGATATAAATCCCAATTCTCCCTGTTGCCCTCAGCTAGTTTGGCCAGCACATCAGCCAGGGTCCGGTGGAACCGCTCGACCTTGGCGTTACTTTGGGGCCGATACACAGAGGTAGTCACGTGCTGGACGTTCAGACCTCGCAACGTCTCGGCCATGATCTGGTTCACATTCTCTGGTCCGTTATCCGTGACCAGCTGTTCTGGGGCTCCATATCGGGGAAATATCTCGGATAGTATTATATGGGACACAGTTTGTGCCCGTTTATCTGGTATGGAGAATGCCTCCGGCCAGTTCGTCAACCAGTCCACGAAGCTAAGTATGTAGAGATTACCCGCGGTGGTTTCTCCATATGGCCCTGAGATATCCATGCTCACCTTTTGAAACGGAAAACTCGGCACGTCTGTTTCCATCAGAGGGGCCGATCTTCCACTCCTACTCTGGAGTAGGCAGGTGCGGCAGCTCTCCAGGTGGGCTATCACGTCCTGGTACAGCCTCGGCCAGTAATAATTCCGGCCTATCAATTTGTATGTCTTCTCGATCCCCATGTGCCCAGTTCCCTCGTGGCACTGGGTCAATATTTCCCCTCTCAACCCCTCCGGCATGACCAGCTTGGCGCTCACTCGGCCCTCCCTCTGGGAGAGATAACACAGCACCCCCTCTTGTATTACAAATCTGGTTGCTGTACCCTTCTCTACGCTAGCTCGGAGACTAGCTATTTCTTGATCCTCTTGAGCTTTCTCGATGAGGCTCCTCCAGTGGGGATCCCTGATCGTTTCTGGTTCCTCCTCATCACTACTTCCCCACTCAGGCCACTGGCCCTTTCGATGAGAATTTATGACGTTTATCTGATACGCCTTATCATCCACGCCCGGTTCCAACTTGACCGACTCGGTCTCCAACTTCTCCGGTATCCGGGACAGCAGATCCGCGCAGGTGTTGTCCCTACCAGCCAGGTATTCTATCTTACACTGATAGCCGCTAAGCTTCAAGGCCCACTGTTGTATATTTTTTGTTCGTCCAGTCGGCCTCCAACAAGTGTTTGAGTGGTTTATGGTCCGTCTTGATAGTAAAGACAGCTCCATTCAGATAGTAGTCTAGTTTCTGCACCGCATATATGATTGCAAATGCCTCTTTCTCTATCACCGGCCATCTCTGCTGGGTCTCTGACAATCTATGTGACAGGAAATACACGGGCACCTCCTCGGGTATCCCTGGTATTGGGCCGTCCCTCTCGGGGCAAGGCTGGGTCAACACCGCCCCCACGCACCTATCACTGGCATCGGTGTACAACACCATAGGCCTGCTCAGGTCAGGGTAGGTCAGCAGTGGCACCGCGGTCAGTTGTTCTTTAAGGGCCTCGAAGGCCTTTTGGCAGTCTTCCGTCCACTTGAATCGGGCGTATTTCTTTGTTAGTGCTACCAAAGGTCCCGCTAATCGGCTGAATGCGGGCACGAATCGTCGGTAATAACCTATTGCACCTATGAATCCGCGGACCTGCCTCACTGTTTTGGATTCCGGCATGGCTCGAATGACCTCGACCTTGTCCATGTCCGGGCGAATCCCGTCCCTGTCTATTATAAACCCCAAGTACTTCGTCTTATCCTTCAAGAACTGACACTTGGGTAGCTTCAGCTTCAACCCGTGTTCCCTTAGTCTATCGAACACCCTCTGCAGGTGTTCGAAGTGCTCCTCCTCATTTTTCGAAAATACCAGTATGTCGTCCAGGTAGGCCATGGCGAAATCTTCCAGGCCTCGCAATACTATTGACATCAACTGGGTGAATACCCCTGGTGCATTCGACAACCCAAAGGGCATCACTCTAAACTGAAACAGCCCCGCATGACAGGCAAAGGCCGTCTTCTCTTGATCCTTCTGCTCTAGTGCCATCTGCCAATATCCAGACCTCAGATCCAGGGTCGAAAAACAGGTGGACCTCCCCAGTAAGGCTAGTATGTCGTCTATAAGCGGCAAGGGTACCGCCAATGGTTTAGTGACGGCGTTCAGTCTTCGGAAGTCAACGCAAAACCGGTGACCTCCGTCCTTCTTCTCAACAATAACTATGGGGAAACTCCACGGGGAGCTGGACCTTTCTATTATCCCTGCCTCCAACATATCCGCCACTGCCTCCTCGGCCAATTTTCTCTTGTGTATCGGGGTTCTATACGGTCTCATCCTTATGAGCGGGTGGTCCCCTGTGTCAATTCCCATCTCCACCGTCTTGGTCTGTCCCAACTCTCTATCAGTCAAGGCTATCACGTCTCGGTTATCCTCTAACAGTTGTTTGGTCCTTATTCTGTATGGTCCGGGAACCACAATGTCCTCATCTCTCAATCGTTCAGCTCTCGGCCTCCCTTCCTTCCTGGGGATCTCCTCTAACCGTACCCTTTCTGTCCTCTTCACTGGGCGGCAACATGCTAACTCTTCTCCCTTAGCTATTCGGATCGTCTTTCCCGATGTGTTGAGCATCAACACCGGTATCGTCCCCGACGCTTGGACAACCGATTCGTTCACCGTCACTCCCTCTTCATTATGCATATATTTCTCTACGGGCGATATCTGGACTAATCCCCTTTTTATTTCCTTCCCCGTTTCAATCCTACCGGCGCAAGACATCGCCATCCTGGGCGAAATCCTCATGTCGGCGCTCGCCAAAATGGGCAACTCGTCGTGTTCTTCGCCTCCCAAGGGAATTTCCGTTTCACCTATCGTCAGTACAGCAGGGTCGAAACTGAGTCTGGCTCCCTTGGCTCGGAGCCAATCCTCCCCCAAGATCAATTCGCTGCACAGCCCGTGCGTTACATACAAGGGAAACTCGTCCTCTCCCCCTGCTACTCGTAAGGGCAACCATGCCACTCCGTCCACCTGCAGTTCGCTCCCATCTGCCTGGCTGATCGCTATGTCCGACGGTTCTAGTCTGCCCCTTCTCGCTAGTCCTTGATACGTTTCTTTCCCTAACAGTGAGATCGATGCCCCAGTATCTATCAGTGCCTTCACTCGCACACCTCCCACAATCGCTCTGCATGTGAGTTCCTTTTTTCCAGTGAGCAGGGAGAACACCTGGGCTCTCCCTCTCTCTATTTGTGGGGTCCTTATTCTGTATCCCGCTACCGAGGACATGGGGGCGGGCAGCAACAAACAAACCCCCTTGTGACCCATCCGTCCTCGGATCACCGTGGTGCTCCCGACGGTCCCTAACAGTTGTCTCCCTGGGTGGGCGCACGCCGCCCCGGCGCTGCCTCCCAGAAGGGCACCCCTTCCTTAGGTGGCCCTCCTCTCCACATTGCCAACATCGACGCCGCCGGCAATTGGCGGAGAAGTGGTTCTTCTCCCCACACGTCCAACACGCTACTGATTTCGACTTTACCGGGGCCACCCTGCCAGTTACCTTCGGCGGGGCGGCCCTCTGGCGTTTCCCTGGTTCCTTCCCTCATATCTGGGTGGTACGCGATGATTGGGTGTAGTGACCCCCAACCTCCTGTCTCCAGCTACTCTGCACCCCCTGTTCTCGTGTCCGAACTGCCCACATTTGTCGCAGTTCGGTCCAACCGGATCAGGTGGTCTCCCCCATCTCGTGGGACACTCCGCCGCCCGATGCCCCTCACTCTGGCAGGTCCAACAAATCAGTCCGTATCTGCCGGGAGTGGGTTTGTAAAACCCATGCGCGAGGTGCCATTCTTCTCTGTTTGGATCGGCCTCCGCCTCCCAGTCTTCTTCCCCTTCTTTCCACCCGGGCTTCCCTTTCTTCTGGGGTTTCCTAGTGTTTTCGCCCCTCTCTATTCTCTCTCCAAGCCTTACACACGCCCACGCTAATTCCTTAGCTCCCGCTAGGGACAGTGGATGGCCCCTGACAATATCTCTCCTGGTCTCCTTGTCACTCAGACCATCCACAAACCCATCAATCAGTATCGTCTGTATGGCATCACTGCTTCTCGTCCTCTCATCCGGGAACGCCAACACCGCCAGCCTCTCTATTTGTTCTGCCAGTTCGTCGATGCCGTCCTTGTCCGACATTTTCAGTCGTGTTAACTTTTGCACCGCCTGAATTGCCGTTCGCTCACTGGCATATTGTTTCACCAGTGCCCCGCGCAACTCGGACCAAGTGACGGTTTGATTGTCGGCGTATATTGTCCCAATGAATTTTGAGACCGGTCCCGCAGCATTGTCCAAAGCCAGCAGGACCATCTCGTAATCCTCTAGTCCGTATATCACCCTCTTCTTTTCTATTATCGCTAGCCACTCCTGCAGTCCGGCGGGTTCACCCGCATAGGACGGAATCCTTATCCCCCCTATGGGCTTATCCATCTTCTTTGCTCCCCCGAGGGGCCCTTCGCCTATGGTACTAACGCCCTCTAGCTCATTTATTTCTCCTTTGTCTGAGGTGGTCATTATAGTAATGCTTCTCTTCGTTCACTCTTCTTAAGGTCTCCAATTCCCTTCTTCTTCCCCACAACCTATCGCAAGTAATATCCCCACTTAGAACCACAACCAATTAAAAAAGAAAAAAAAAAAACCCACCGACAACAAGCACCTGTAAAAAAAAACGAGCGAAGCAACAAGGAACCAAAAGAAAATCTTTTTCCTACCTCTTTTTGCTGTTCTCGTCCTTCTGTTTCTCTTTTTCTGCACTTCTGCAATTGACGGGCTGGCTTTTGACTGCACGGTCTTAGCTAAGCCCTAAAAGTTCTGTTTAGTTTACTTTTCTTTTTCTTTGATCTCTTCTGATCTTCCCTCCGTCTCGGTGATCATTTATTGGATAGATCTGGATGCTGTTTTTCGTGACAACCAGTGTGGCATTCTGGCTTCACGGCACCATTAACATAACCCTTTCTCCCTCGCAGGGGTCGCGTGCACACGATGAAAAACGACGCACACTCACCCTAAGGACGGTTGGCTATATTTTCGCTCCTTCGAGCCTCGGACCCCGCACAAGCATCCGTCTCCCTCCCTCTCTCTACTGAGTCTCTCCGAATTGGACGTTGGTATCTGGCCGTCTAGTGTTGTAACGCCCAATCGGGAATTCTTGGTAATTTCTGTCGTGATCGTCTTCTCGTCGGTGGCCGTCTCTCTCTGTCTGCGACGGCTGGAAAGTCAAGTTGGTTATGCTGAAATCGAAGGGCAGTCTTCACAAGTATAAATGGAAACAATCAACAACGATGAGGATAGTTTAGGCTGTTCATTTAGTGATTCGGTATACATTAAGGCTCGGCTCGTCCCTTATACTTTCGTCAGGCTTGGAATGCAACCCCCACAGTGTATTTAAACAAAAACTCTAAGTGGCGGTCTTGTTAGTTCTCTTCGTCTCAATTAGAAGAGGCTGGCGGCATGCGTGGCTTCCCAACTCCTCTGTTCGACAGACTGTCCGATTCTCTTCTTTTGTCTATCTCCGCAGTAGTTTTATTAAACGTCATCCTCCCCTTCCTTCTGTAGTCGACCCAATCTCTCTATTCGACGGGTAATCATAATTCTTTCTCTCTCTCTCTCTCTCTCTCTCCTTCCCAACCGACCCCCTCTCGATTCAATTCCGAGAATTAGTTATCTCTCTAGGCAATTAACCAATTTGTTCCCTTAAAATTAGAATGACTAATTCAATTGTTTTCGGGTTTGTTCTTTCTCTCTCTCATCACCTCCAACTTGTTGGTTTAAGTGAATCATGTTATCATTTACACTCGGATCGTCGACTTTACTCGTCGACCCTTCCCAGACCTCCTTGCGTTTTCCTCGCCAACCCGACATCTGGCTTATCTTTAATCTGGCCCTTTTGAACTCCAAATAATTTACTTGTCAACCGATGACAATTCGTTGGTTTCTCACGAGATGGGACTGAGACCTCTCGCCCAGCTCCATCCCACTCACCCTCAACATAGGAAGCAAGGTTATCCGGTGTCGCCCGGCTTCGTTACATCTAGTGTTTTTGCCATTTCTTTAGATATGTGTTCATTTGTTTTCCTGTCATGCCTTTTATAGAGTGTAGTGTCATCAGCATATATACCCATCTCAGAGGCAGTTTTGTCAGGGAGGTCATTAATAAATATCAGGAACAATAGAGGTCCAAGAATAGACCCCTGAGGCACTTCCGCATTTATATCACACTGTTTAGATGTTCGACCGTCGAGGACAACCTGGATTTTTCTATTGTCTAAGAAGGATTCAATTATGCTAAGTATTCTACCAGTGATACCGTATGATTTAATTTTCCTGAGGAGACCCTTGTGCCATACCCTGTCAAAAGCCTTACATATATCTAGAGCTACCGCTCTGCCCTCCCCCGCTTTATCCAGTGAATGGTATATACGTTCAGAGATTCAGTGAGAATGTCAGCTGTGGAACGGGCTTGTCTAAATCCATATTGTTAGTCAGTCAGAAGTTTAGCGTCTGTAAGGTGCCGGACTAGAGCATGGTTAATTATGGTCTCAAATATTTTGGCGAAAAGTGGGAG
Organism: Euprymna scolopes; assembly: GCF_053919585.1. Taxonomy (NCBI): domain Eukaryota; kingdom Metazoa; phylum Mollusca; class Cephalopoda; order Sepiida; family Sepiolidae; genus Euprymna; species Euprymna scolopes. The sequence continues at coordinate 59,956,823 of NC_136491.1, forward strand.
GAGGCTAATGGGGCGATAATTTGATGGGTCAGTTCTTTCACCAGAATTCTTGAATATTGGTACCACAGAAGCGGTTTTCCAACAGCCCGGAAAGCATGATTCATTAAGGCATTTGTTGAAGAGTTTGGAGAGAACTGGAGCTACTTCGGCTGAGCACTTTTTTAATAGCACAGCTGGGATGAGATCAGGTCCGCATGCTTTGGAAGTGTCAAGATTTATTATGATAGCATGTACCTGAGCAGGGGTGATTTTTAGATCGTCTAGCGTGGCGTCTGTCCGCAAAGGAAAGTCAGGCAGGGGGTGGTTGGTAGGGTCCAGTGTGGAGTTCGAGGCAAACCGGCTGGCAAGCATATTAGCTTTGTCGGTTGCTGAGCAAACAACCTCGTGATTGTTGGTTAGTGGGGGAATTGTTTACTACACTGTTGTAGATTTTCCAGAAGTCACGATTTCCTAATTTTTGTGCTTCGATGCGTTTTTTCCTACTCGAAGGTCGCTGCCTATACCCCCCACTCCACCCCACCCCTTCCCCCATTTTTTGTTTTTGCCAATTATTTATTTTCCTCCCTACACCCGATAAGAATTCTTCCCAATCCCCACTAGGGATCTTCCCGCTTGTTTTTGGTGCCCCGGAAAACAGTAGGTGATCTAACTTTCTTGATTAGCTCAGGGAGGGACCTTACTAACAATGAAGATCTCCAGCTATGGTATAGCTGGAAATGTGTTCTCAATTATTAAATCATTTCTCTCTGATAGGTTCATAAGAGTAGTAGTTGATGGGCAAAAATCAGAAGCTCACAGTATAAATGCTGGAGTCCCTCAGGGGTCCATCCTGGGCCCAACTCTTTTCCTGATCTACATTAATGATCTTCCAAATCACATCTTTACATCATTCGTAGATATTTTTGCTGACGACACTACCATCTATGGTAGCACATCTAAGACAGTAAACGACCAAGTTCTCTCCGATTCTCTCTCCCCTGATCTTGATCGCGTTGTACAATGGGGAAAGGAGTGGCTGGTTACTTTTAATGCATCTAAAACCAAGCTTCTCTCTTTACATCATCAACGTTCTGATCCCCATCTGGCATCGATTAAAATGAATGGCTCTCATCTTGGGGAGGCCTCAAGATTTGACAGGCTTCTGGGCTTGACCTTTACTCCTGATCTTAAATGGAATACGTACATCAAATCTGTTGCCAAGGCCGCTGGAAAAATGGTCGGATCCTTCTATCGATCCAGTAGATATCTCACTGCTGATGCAATTCTCTATCTATATAAGAGCCAGATACGCCAAGGATCGAATACTGTTGCCACATATGGGCAGGAGCTGCTAGAAAAGACTTGTCCTGCCTTGATAGGGTTCAAAATAGACTTCGTGACCTGGTGGGAGATGTCCTTTTCTCTTCGCTGCAACCTCTATCTCACAGAAGAGATGTTGCGAGTTTGTCTCTGCTTTATCGTTATTTTCATGGAAAGTGTTCGACTGAGCTTCAATCTATGGTCCCCCCTCGCCAAACTTTCACAAGAAACACTAGACTAGCTGAAAACATTATCAATAATTTTCCCCACTCTTTATCTGTGCCTAAACCTAAACATAGATTCCATGATCAAAGCTTCTTTCTTAGAACTGCACGCTTGTGGAATTGTCTTCCGTTTTCCTGCTTTCCAGCTGTCTATAATATGGTTGTCTTCAAGTCCAACGTGAACAAGTTTCTGATGAGCCGTTCCACTTAAGTTAACAAATTTACCGAACTTCCATTACTATTGATTACTATATTGTCCTTTTGACTACTCTACACTCTTTAACCCTTATCCTTGAGTGGCCTATCGGCCTTGTTAAGTGGTGACGCCTATGTAAAAAAAAAAAAAGAAAAAAAAAAACTAGGCAATTTTATTTTTTGTATATTTTTTTCTAGATTCCCCACTTCCCCAACACGAACTGTTTTTCTTCCAAATTCAAGAACTTTATTTTCCAATGAATTTAACTTTTTTCACACACACACATTTTAATAAAAAAAATAAAAATAAAAATTTTGTACACGCACACACAGAAATTGTAAATATATTCTTTTTTGCAAAAATGCTGAGGGTTTTCATTAGAGTCCACAGAGTGAATGAGGCATTGTGATGAATGTTGCCAGTCAAGAGTAAAGTCGCCAAAGACTCCATTTTCACTTTAGTAACAAAAATCCTGCAACACTCCCCATCCCACTTCTTGTATGGCCTTGTGCCTAAGTTTGTTTACAAATGTTAATTTTTTGCTTTTATTTTTTGAATTTCTCACTATTTAATTGTAAACTTTTTTCATTACGGAAATAAACTATATAAACAAGATCTGTTCCGGCAGATACTGCAAGCAAAGACCATATGTGGGCGCAGCCCAACATATAAGACCTTGGTCAATGTAGGGGCAACCCGTCATACCAATTGTCACTATCCAGCTCCCCTACTCCCCATGGAGCTGACCCCCATTTCCCCTTCACTCCTCACATTAAAAATTGGTCTTGTGCCTAATTAGCTCGGTGGGGAAGCAAATAAATACCCTTTTCTTGGCCTTTTGGCCAAGATCAAAGTGTAGTATCTGTTCTTACTACATGCTGTACTTATGTTTGTAACTTTGTGATATAAAGTGGGGGATCACTTTTCTGTATTAATTTAATGTAAAATGATCACCCACTTTACAACCAGTCAGTCTCAAAGCCATTCAAGTCATTCTCCAGATCATTCAAGTTGTTTTTGAAGGATTCCAGTTATTTTTTAAGCATTCAAGTCATTCTTAAGGTCATTCAATTCACCCTTAAGTTCATTAAAGTCATTTTAAGTCATTTACTTTTTATTTATTTAAGTTATTTCAGCCCATTTTTCGGTCATTTTAGTTTATCTTTAAGAATTTCATGTCAATCCTACATTCATTCATTACACGAGAGCATGCGACTAATGGCTCTCGGCCTTGTTTTTTTTTCAAACGGAAGGTATTCGTAAATGAAAGCAGTTATTGTATACAAAGCAGTTATTGTATACAAAAATATAATTATAATTTAAAAATCTGCATAAGAAAATATGATTTTACTAAAACAATTTTGTAATGTAAAAAACATTGTATTTTTATATATTAAAAAAAAAAAAGTTAAAATAATTAAGTGTGCATGTATAAAAAAAAAAAAAAAAAAAAAAAAATGGAAGAATCAACAAATTCGTTCTTACTAAAGTGATAACAGAGGAAATATATCTTTTCTGGTAATAAAAAAAATTAAAAAAGAAAAGTTTGTTTCATTTTTTTTTTTTTTTTTTGTAGTTTCCAAAGTTTGTAATCAAATGATTACTAATATAATCGTGGAAGCCATGTTTGTTTCAATCGCTGGGCTGTTCTTTTTGAATGAGGTTTTGGTGCATTCCAGAATGGCAGAATATGTATTTGTCAGTCAATGAGATTGTGTGAAATGTGAGGAGGAAGAAATTGTTTTGGGTAAATATAAGGAAAGATAATGGTGTGTATAAACCAGAAAATTAGGGCGAAACCCCATATATGACCCTAATGCAGAAAACCTCCCAGTATCGAATGATAGTGGGAGTAGTACTTTTTTTTTTTTTTTTTTTTAAAGGGGAAAAAAAACCCAGCTACTTCCATTGTATTTCTGTGTGATTGTGATGTCACTCCTATGAATAAATGTAATGTTCCAATGTTATGAATTAATGTGTCTAAAATTTTGTTCTATGGTTAAATAAGGTAATGGCTAATAGTGTAAACCTAATAAATTTGTATGTGTCATCTGTTGTTGTAAACCTATGATATTTTGGTCCAGAGGGAAAAAGCTGCAGCTCTTATTATATATAGCGATGAGGTTTTTATTTATTTTTTTTTTAATTCTAATGAGAAAATTAGGTTTTGAAAAAAATGGTCTAAGTGTAAATTTTGCACCTGTACTTATTTTAACAGTTGAAAAGAACAAATTTAGCTTAAGTTTGCAATAACAATTCAGCGATATGAATGGCCAATGGTGGAAAAAATCCAACGTTAATCAAAAGGAATTTTTCATCCAGAAAGTATGCCATTACTCCCTCTCTAATTGTCACATCCCTGATAATTTAAGTAATAAATCTATAATGGGTCATTCCATGTCAAAACACTAGAATAAAGTTGAAATCTGTACTCACTGACACCGTATTACTTGAAATTTGGCACAATTATTCCCCTTCATGAGTTAGGAGAATTTGCTAAATTATTTACCTTACTGTTCGGATTTTAGGGGGGTGGGGTGTAAAATTTGCATACTTTGCTTCTAAATTTATGCCACAAAACGTCACAGAATTTCAGTGTTTTATAAAAAAAAAAAAAAAAAATACTTCCATACATTCAATATTTTTAAAATTTGGCAGGAAGAGCATTTAGGGACTGTAGAATCCGAATATTTAATTATTTTAACACCATACCTGGTAGAAAAAATTTTGCTCACCCAAAAACATGTCCCCCAAATCATCAATTTTTTTTTTTTTTACCTATGTAGCTTACGGTCAGTCTAGAGAAAATATGTCCTCTTCAATTTTCATAATTTTTTTTGATATCTACTATGCCTGCTTAAATTCTCAAAAAAAATTTGTGAGGGTTTCTAGCCTACTTTAGAAGATATGGCCCTGTGAAGTTTATCTTTTTTTCCCTATGTACGTGTGGTAATTCAGTGAAAGACTGATAAAGACAATCATCCTAACCCTAACCCAAACTTCTCGTTCATATTGTGTTAAGTAATTTCTTATTCAATAAGATAATCTTTGTTAATTTAAAAAGAAAATAATTTAAATATAGTTTGCAGATATTGCATTTTGTATGGTGCGGATAGATTGTCTTTAACAAGTGATAAACATTGACTCATGCATTAGGATCAACATTTTATAGAGTTTTTGTAGATGGCATTAAACGTTAATTTCATTATTTTCATGAAACAAAAATGGGATTTTTTTTTTGTTTTAAATGCATGTGAATTTTAAAACTTAGAATATTTGTAATTGGTACTAAACATTTTTTTTATCCATAAGAAATGTTTTCAATTTCATCACTTTAAAAATTATTTATATTTTTTTACAAGTTTTCAAAAAGTTATTTTCATTAATCTAAAACTCTTTTTTTCATTTAGAAGAAAGTGATAACAATATACAAATTTTAAACTATGCTGTGCACCAAATTTTGCTGTGTACATAGATTAATTTGTTTTGTATACAATTTTTTGCACTTTGGACAAATGATAAATTCTACCATTTGGTGTTGTAGGGACATCAATAGTGCACAGAATATTTGTTAATAGCACAAAGCATATATCCTTAAAATCCTCTTTCAAATAAAATGAATGTGATAGAAGAGCTGGATGCACAAACTTAATCAGCAAGTCCTTATTTTCCATATTAATTTCTAGGAGCATGCCAATCCAAATGTTACTGTCATACCTGCAACAAACATATTCTAAAACAACAAATTCCATTGGTTTTTCTTCAACCTCAATAGAGAAGTCATATATCAATTCATAGTTTTCATCTTCACTACATTGTTTCATGGCTATTTTATCTGTCGAGTGGAATAAATTGATGAAAACTTCTTGTCCCTGGAACTGTGGATGCATTTTCAAATCTAATAGTGAGACTTCTCCTTGCTTCCTCAACTTCCTTTTTTAATCAAAGTGAATTTGATTCCTTCAATTGTAGATTTTCTGTTTCTGTTGGAAGGATTTGTTTGGAATTTGGTCTTTGTAGACTTTCTTTTTGAAGTACGGCACAATCACGTTGACACACCGGTTCTTGCCAGATCACCAAAGTTGAGCAACATTGAGCCTGGCCAGTACCAGATGGGTGACCATTTGGGAAGGCTAGGTGCTGTATGTACCTTCTGGGAAGGTTGGGCGTGGGGCCAGCATCCTCACCCTGAAAAAAAGAACTCCTCGCTACAAAAGTTTTAGATGGCCTGTGCCCCTCAAGGGCGATGGATGGATGGATAAGCCTTTGAAAGTTTAGATTGAAAAAAAAAAAAAAAAAAAAAAAAAAATCAAAAATTTACTTTTGTCATGTGGGCCATTCCATATCAATTCACCCACCGACACCGAATTACTTGAAATTTGACACAAATATTCCCCTTCATGAGTTAGGAAGACTTGCCAAATTATTTGGTCCTAAACCTTACTGTTCGGATTTTAGGGGGGGGGGTAAAATTTGCATATTTTGCTTCTAAATTTATGCCACCGCAAAGCGTCACAGAATTTCAGTCTTTTATAAAATTAAAAAAAAAATACTTCCACATATTCAATATTTCTGAAATTTGGTAGCAAGGGCATTTAGGGGCTGTAGAATCCGAATATTTAATTATTTTGGTAGAAAATAAAATTTTGCTCACCCAAAAGCATGTCCCCGATCATCAAAAAAGATGACATTAATTTTTACATAAAAAATTAAAAATTATGCAAATTTACCGGTTCTGCCTTTTTTTTTTTTTTTAATTATCTCGAGATCTTGTAAACACTGATTTGGTAGCATTGTATGATCCTCCTTTCCATATCAGATTAAATCAGTTTTGTTGCATACTTCCCGTCTGAAGACAACTTTTCATCACGAGTGTAGCCAGGTTGCTTCTGAACTGAAGAGAATACATCAGAAGGTCTTTAGTTCACAGCAGCATTCTGATATCTTCCTGAATATTGTTACAAGTTGGCCATGGTTGAGGACGCTTCTTGACATTGATTCAGGATTTCACCGAGGTAGACAAGGGTGATGTGATTCTTAAGTTGTATTCCAGACCACATGATGTTAAGAGGTCAATTAGTTTCCAGGTTCCTGAGATGGAACAAGTAGACTTGTCTTTGCATGATTTGCATATAGATGGTTGCTCTCATAATAAAAGAATAGCATCCAGTGCTGAGTTGAGGTTTGTAGTAGAAGCTTTCAAAACATACTTCTGGCGATGTTCTGAATGGAACCAGCATTCTACTTTGCTTTAGCATAACAAGGAAGCACCAATGAAGTCTGTGAGTGCCAAGTCTTTTGTCAGCTTTAGGATCTTTTTCAGGAAAAAATATTAGTTCAATGTTATATGTGGCACACAAATCAACAAAGATGGCTTCTGTTAGCAGTCCTTTCTGAAACCCATCATGTATAAAGATTTCTGAAACCCATCATGTATAAAGAGAGATTGCTGTGGATTTGCAAGACTAGAATCTAGCTTACTAAGGGATGATGTTCATTCAGCAACTATTGAGAATCAGGTGTTTGAATGGGTGGCATATCAGGCATATCTTTGCATGATTTTACCGTTTGAGAAGTGCAAGGATTCAATTTTTTTCAGAGGTTTCTTGGCGACATGCTTCATCAACTCAAGGATCCATTTTTATATCAGCAGTCCGAAGTGCTTGATCTCAGTGAAATTATTATCCAACCCAATGGCTTTACTAATCTTAAGGCCATTGATGCTGATAATGTATTTCTGCTCTTCAAAAGAACGACAACATGCTAATATTAATATATTAAATTAGTATTAATATTTAATAAATTATTAATATTAATATATTAAATTAAAACAATATGCATTTATTCTTGGTGAGGGTATTGTTAGAATTCGATGGTTGATTCTTTTCAGCCCAATGCAATATCCTTTTCAGTTGTCATTATATAAGCATTTGTGACCACCTGAAACACTCGTTTGGAGATGCTATTGTCACTGTAACCAGCATCCAATGAAGTCTGAGTGACAAGTCTTGTCAGCTTTAGGATCTTTTTCAGGAAAAGATATTGGTTCACAGTGTTATATGTGGCAGACAAACCAACAAAGATGGCTCCTGTTAGCAGTCCTTTCTGAAATGAGTGGGGTGTCCCAACGGTGTTTATTTGGCCATCGTTATTCACTGGATTGACTTTACTTTGATTACACCTGCATAACCTTTTGCTGAAAATAACCTTTCAAACACCTTTAACTTTTCTTTCGTACAATTCCAAGTTTGTTGATTTTTTTACAGATATGTGCTTGTCGGGTTTATAATTTTTTTTTTTATTTGAAAAACATTTTGGTACAGTTGACAATTATAAGATGCAAGCATTTGTCTGTATGATCTTTTCGTACACACAGTATGTTTATATACCATTGTCACTGCTTGTTAGATTGGGATGGTATTAAGAACTGTACATAATTATAGGTTAGTAGGGGGGGTTCTGTAATAAAAAAAAAAAAAAAAAAAAAGTATTTTCATGAAGAAATCAAACCAATAATTTAAAACTACATTTTTATCATTTGTGCTTATACAGTTAACATATGTATTATCGTGTTACAGCTAAATATATATATTATAAATATATTATAAATATATATATCTTGTTGCAATACTGGTTCTGGTTGGAACACGAAAATTAAGCAATATTGAACCCCAGGAGTCGTTAAAGGATGACAACTTTTACATTCTACAAATAAGCATCCTGCAAAAAATCACTTTAATAATAAAATTGAAAAAGAGGTATGAATCTACTTTTTCCTCCTAGAGATTCAATCATTCCCTTGTTGATTTAAAAAAAAAAAAAAAAAAAAATTATAAAAACCATAGTCATTAAATATGCAACGAAAATAGAATATAGGTAAAAATCAATTGGTATATAATAAGAATTTCAATCAACCACAAATTGGGTCAAGTTCTTTTCACAAAATGAAACTTTAAAATTTTCAAAATTACTTGACAGTTTTGAAAAATAAGTTTTACTTTAAAAATAATTTCACTTTTTAAGCTAAAAATGTTGCAAACATATCAATGTACAATCTGGTAAAATCTTAGTTTTATTGCAAAGGATTTGAAATCATTCTCTTCCAACAACAATATTATCAGTATCAATGTGATAACATGTAATGAAGATAATTGTTACAAAAGTTGATTACACAATAGAAGGTTATGAAAATGGAATTTGATTGCATTTGGAATTCAAGGTTTGTTTACTTTGACCAAATTTGAAGGATAAAATTTAGTAGAAAACATTAGAAATGATTTAAAAATACAATTTTAAATATGGTTAACTAATCGAAGAATTGGAAAGCTGTGTATTTAGTTTTTACAATAAACAATGCATTCACTGTCCCAGTATGGCTTTGGTAGGAAGTCAGTTAGATATAATGAAAGATGATGTCAGCATTAATAATAAAAACGTTAAAATTTTTTTTGCTTTCATGACAAAAATGATTTGCAAGCTACGAAAATTCTGTTGATACATGGCTTCTTGGCAAGTTACAAGTTCATGAATGGAAAGAACTTAACAAAGATTTAAAGATAATCAACATAACACTAGAAACATTTGAAGCGACATTACATGATATTTGTAATAAGATTTGAAGGTATATTACATTACATAATGATATTTCTAATAGTTAAGATTTGAAGGTATATTACAAATTGTATACTTGGTGTCGATACGAAAGGCAATAATACCATTACAGTAATAGAACGGAAGAGAACAAATGTTTAAAAATACATTCTTTAATTTATTTTTTTACTGTACATGAAATGTCTCTTAGGAATAATCATCATCTTCCTTATTTTCAGATGCTTGTGGAATCGTCATCTGCATAAACGGTTGTTGCTGCTGCTGTTGCAGTAGTTGTTGTTGTTGTAAGGCATTTTGAACCTGAAGCCATTGCTGTTGCTCAATTTGTTGTTGTTCCAGACGAGCCTATATATGAAAGAAAGCAGAAAAACATTCACTAAAAATCAGCGTTTTTTTCTCATTATTTGTTGTTTGTAATATCCTGTGGTGTCGTATTTCTGATATTTTTATTAAATATAAACTAAAAAATAAAAATGTATCTATATATAAATGATAATAAACTTTAAAGAATAATAAAAAAAACAACTTTTTTCTGATTGGTCTAAAACTTTTGGTTATTTGAAGCCGCCATAAAAATAGAAATAAAAGAACTGCCATCTATTAGCATAGCTAGAAAGCAATCCTTCGTTTTAGAAATTAGAAGAGCATCGTCACCAGTAACCCCCAACTACAAACAAATATACACAGATTCTTCATCATGACTGAAACTGAGTGCCCCAATGCTGCTGCTGTTCGGGAGCCGCCATTCATGAAAACTGCCGCCAACGGATGATTAAGCATAATTAAAGACGAATTTGTGATCCGAAACATCACAGTAGAAGCCACTAAATTCTATCATGTACTCTCTAACTTGCCACCAGAACTTGTAGAACAATTACCTCCAATTCTAATAGAAAAGAGAAGCAACGAGGAATTAAAAGTTGCCGTCATTGATATCTACGAGAAAACCAAACCTGAATTATTCGCCAAGTTAATGAGTGAAACGAAAATAACCAGTAGACTCTCACACTATCTACGAGAATTAATGACAACTGCTACTAAAGTCGGTGTAGATGATGATTTAGTGAAGCATAGGTTCATACAAGCCCTGCCACCCACAATCTCGCCTGTTATGATTTAATTTGTTGTTAAGAGTTATCCCCCTTGGGATTGACATTCATAATAAAAGCGCCCTCTGTTTCATTTTCCCGCTCGATCCTTTCAAGAGCGTACGTGTATTTTACAGTTAATAAAACCTTTCTAAAAGGCAATTCTTTACTTACTGATACTATTCACTTCAATTTTATTAACTGTAAAAAAAAAATAATGGATCGAATCTTACGTCCCGACAGATTCAAGGTGGAACCTACATGCCCTAATTCCGAAAAATCCTATAGGCATTGGAAATTAACCCTCCAGAATTATATCCGCTCACATAATAACGGATTAATCGAAAACACTTCAGATAATTTCTTTGCCTTGATCAATTGTATTTCAGCCTCTGTTTTCGATTTAATAAGCGATAAAACCGACTACGATAGTGCATTAAGAACATTGGACGCCGCTTATTTAAAACCTGAAAATATTGTTTATAATAGATATCGATTGATGACGACGAAGCAACAAACAACACAAAATATAGATGCCTTCATACTACAATTGGAAATGCTTGCCAAAACATGTAACTTCGAAGCGGTTTCTGCTGAAGAAAACAAAAATCAATACATTCGGGAAGCTTTCATCGGCGGAATTTCTTCTTCGTCCATCCGACAACGACTGTTAGAAAAACCCATCCTGATTTTACAAGATACATATGCCACGGCCAGATCTCTTGAACAAGCAGAAAAGCATTCGATAAGCTACGCAAATAACTTTACTGTAGCAGCTACAAATAATCCTTCGGGCTACAATCGTATAGCTGTGACTAAAGAAAATATGCATCCAAAAGGGGTTTGTTTTTTCTGTGGAAAATCACGTCATCCTCGATATTTATGTCCTGCACGAAACGCCGAATGTAAAAAATGCAAAAAAAATGGTCATTGGGCTAAAGTGTGTAAATCTTCTATTTCTAACACTCATACTGCTGTTCTTTATGACGACTCTGACTACCCCTCACCTTCTCTATCCTGACTAGGAACTAACTCCAAAGATGTCACATTCACTCAATGCCAAATTAACGGGCACTTCGTGAACGCTATGGTGGACTCCGGCAGTGTAAAAACATTCATTAATGAAAATACTGCTAAAAAACTTAAACTCTTCACAATACCTAAAAACAAAACTATAGCTCTGGCTGCTTCCGATCAACATGCTAAAATAACTGGCGAAGCTGTCGTGGATTTAATACTGAAAGATAAAACCCATTCTGGAATAACAATTGAAATCATTGAAAACCTTTTCATTGATTTAATAATCGGAAAAGATATTTAAAAAAAATATAAAAAAGTAACACTTAAATTTGACGGTCCTAGAGACAAACTTATAATTGGAGCTATAAACACGAATAATTTTTTTCCTACCATAAACGTTCCACCCCCTCCTCTCTTTTCTAATCTTTCTCCTCATACTACTCCTATTGCGACAAAATCCCGACGTTACACTTTTGCCGCCAACAAATTCATAAAAGAAGAGACTGCTAGAATGTTGAAAGAAGGCATAATTGAACCTTCGATATCTCCGTGGCGAGCGCAGGTTCTTGTAACTTCGAATGAGAATCATAAGAAAAGAATGGTAGTCGACTACAGCGATACCATCAATAGATTCACGGAACTAGACGCTTACCCAATGCCTAATATCAATAAGATGGTAGACGACATCGCTCAATATAACATCTTCTCTACTCTCGACCTAAAATCTGCTTATCACCAAATACCTATAAATCATGCTGATCGTAAATTCACTGCGTTTGAAGTAAGTGGCAAACTTTTTCAATTTACTCGTCTTCCTTTTGGCGTCACCAATGGAGTAAGTGCTTTCCAGAGGAGCATAGACTATATTATAGAAAAAGAAAATCTAACCGATACCTTTGTGTATGTTGATAACGTAACTATATGCGGAAAAAAATCAAGAAGAACACGATTACAATCTTCAAAAATTCTACAAAATTGCTAAACAATATAACATCACTTTAAATGAAAATAAAAGCATAATTTCTTCTAGTTCTATTACTCTACTCGGCTACACCATAGAAAATAATCAAATAGCTCCCGATTATCAAAGACTAAAACCATTACTCGAAATGCCACCTCCGCTGAATCTTAAATCTCAAAAAAGAATAGTTGGAATGTTTTCCTATTACTGCAAATTCATTAAAAAATTTTCTGATAAAATTTTATTACTAAATCAAAACAAAGAATTTCCACTACCTCCATCTGTATTAAAATCTTTTCAAACATTGAAAAATGATCTAAAAGACGCCACTTTAATAACGGTAGATCCAAATAAAGAATTTGAAGTAGAAACGGACGCTAGTAACTATTGCATTGCTGCAACACTAAATCAAGAAGGTCGTCCTATTGCATTTTTTTCAAGAACTCTCAATACTAACGAAATTAAGCACCATGCAGTAGAAAAAGAGGCAGCCGCTATTGTAGAAGCTCTCCGTAAGTGGTGACATTTTCTACTCGGCAGGCACTTTAAAGTCATCACAGATCAGAAGAGCATCAGCTTCATATTCGACAATAAAAGAAAATCTAAAATTAAGAATGACAAAATATGTCGTTGGCGTATAGAATTATTCCAATACAATTTCACTATAGTTTATCGACCTGGACCTGAAAATATTGCTGCTGACACATTCTCTCGCATCTCTGCTCTTACTTACAATCTACAAGATCTTCGTGATTTACATAAACAATTATGTCATCCTGGTGTTTCAAGATGAAGCCATTTTATAAGAACGAAGAACCTCCCTTTTACTTTGGATCAAATTAAGAATATTACTGACTCTTGCTCATCCTGTCAATTACTGAAACCCAAATTCGCCAATACCAATGGAGGGACTCTCATTCAAGCCATATTACCTTTTCAACGATTAAATCTTGATTTTAAAGGCCCTCTACCTACTTCTATACATGGCAACAAATATCTACTTACTCTAATTGATGAGTATTCCCGTTTTCCTTTCGCTTTTCCTTGCAGAGATATGACAAGCAAAACCATTATCCACTGTCTAAACAAACTCTTTTCAATTTTTGGTTTGCCTGACATGATACATACTGACCGTGCTTCTGATTTCTTAGCAAGAGAAATAAAGGATTTTTTACACAAAAAAGGAATTGCTACTTCTAAAACAAGTAGGTATCATCCTGAAGGTAATGGACAGATTGAAAAACTCAACGGTACCTTATGGAAGGCCATTCAAACAACATTACATTCTAATCAAATGAAACTACCTTATTGGGAAGACATACTACCGGACGCACTTCATTCAATTAGATCATTACTTTGTACTGCCACTAATATGACTCCCCATGATAGACTTTTTAAATATAGTCGTAAATCTGCTTCCGGAATTTCAATTCCTTCTTGGGTTAAACCAGGCCCAATATATATTAGAAACCACACTAAAACAAGTAAACATGACCCTCCTGTAACGCCTGCCACCCTAATAGATGTCAACCCCCACTACGCTTATGTTCAACTACCTTCTGGTACTGAAACCACTGTCAACGTTTGAGACTTAGCTCCAAACTCATCAAATGAAGAAAACTCTAATAATAATCCTACTACTTCAGAGACTTTATTTGAACCTTCTACTAATGAAAACATTGGTCATGAGGAAGACAAAAATCAATCGTCTGATCTTGAAGAAAATCAGATTTCACCAAAAAATAATACTGAAAATCAGCATTCCTGCCAATCTGTGCGGAGGTCGTCCCGAGTTCGACAATTCCCTAGTAAATATAAGGATTTTGTGACTAAATACTGAAAAAATTGCAGGTTGGGTTCATATGTTATTTGTAAATAAAATGATTCTTATGTGATTGTAAAAAAAAAAAAAAAAAAAATTTGTCTATAATTAATTACCCCTTACTTGAATACTTTAGGACGGGGAAAATGTTATGATTTAATTTGTTGTTAAGAGTTATCCCCCTTGGGATTGACATTCATAATAAAAGCGCCCTCTGTTTCATTTTCCCGCTCGATCCTTTCAAGAGCGTACGTGTATTTTACAGTTAATAAAACCTTTCTAAAAGGCAATTCTTTACTTACTGATACTATTCACTTAATCACTGCTCAAAAAGACCTCACTTTGGAATAATTAGGTAACCTGACCGAGCAATTAATGCCGATACTGCAAAGTGAAGTATCACATAGACACAGGAGACAACAAGCCAACCTTTTGTAAAGTTCGTCAACTGTCTAAAGAAAAATTGATGCTACTAAAAAGGAATTCACAATTTTATTACAAGCAGGAATTATTAGACAATCTACCTCACCATGGGCATCACCACTCCATATGGTACGAAAGAGAACACCTGGTGAATGAAAAGCTTGTGGTGATTATAGATTTCTTAATGCAATCACAAAATCTGATCGGTATCCTGTCCCACATATACAAAGTATTTCTTCTAAGCTGGAAAAGAAGGTGTTTTCAAAACTGGACTTATTGAAAGCATACCATCAGATAAATAAGGATGGTATACAGAAAACTTCAGTCGTAACTCTCTTTGGTGCATATGAGTATTTATATATGCCCTTCGGACCTCGAAACATTGGAGCTACCTTTCAACGCTTCATGGACAATATATTTATGAATGTGGAGTGTGTATTTATTTATATCGACAATTTGTTGATAATGTCCGAATCAGAAACATCTCATATAGAAGATTTAAAATGTGTTTTCCAAATTCTCAAAGAGAATAATCTAAAATTATCCCTTAATAAATGTGAATAAATGTGAAGGACTGAAACCTATGGCAGAAAAAATAGAAATTAATAAGTCCCCTGAACCTAATGAATCAGCATCGTTGCGAAGATTTCTCGGAATGATAAATTTTTATAGAAAATTAATTCCGAAATCTGTTGATATAGTGTTACCACTTAGTGAATTTAATAATTTACATCCTAAAGACAAATCATTTAAATTTAGTGAAGCTGAAAGAAAATCTTTTACTGAAATTAAAGAAATTTAAGCTAATATGACTTCCCTTCCTCATGCGATCTCCAGTGTTACCAATTATTATTTAGTGACTGACAACTCTAATTTTGCTGTTGGTGCTGGTTTGCATCAGATTGTAAAAGAGGAACCTATTCCTATAGGTTTCTTCTCTAAGAAATTGAATGACAGTCAAAGTTTTCTACGCTTGATTGTGAATTATTAGCCGCTTATCTGGCCGTACTTCATTTCAAGTAACAAATTGAAGGCAGACAGGTATATTTATTCACAGATCACAAACCTTTGGTGTCAGCCTATAAGAAATCAATGCCCATGAAATCTGACAATGTTATTTGTCTGTAATTACAGAATATGTGTCTGATATTAGGAACGATACGAGGAAGTGAAAATATCGTTGCTGACTGCTTGTCTCATCCTGCCAATGCAGTTTCTGTAGACGTCTTTGATCTCCCTACCTTGGTGGAACAACAAGCAGCTGATGATGAAATTAAAGATTATTCTGATAAACTTAAGTCCTACAAATTTTCTCCAGATTCAGAACTCTTATGTGACATTTCAACGCCGTGCCCTTGTCCTTTCGTATTCAAGTCATCAAGGAGAGCTATCTTTGATCAATTTCATGCTCTATCACATCCAGGAACAAAAGCATCATTGAAATTGATCAAATCAAGATTTTATTGGCCTGGAATGGATAAGATGATAAGACAATATTGCAAGGAATGTCTCCAACTTTTTTTTTATTATTACATTTTCACCCCAAACAAGGCAAATTGCCACTTTGGTGTAGGGGGCTACTATCAGGGGCAACAACTACTGGGGTACTATGTAGGGATTTGGGCAGCAAGATGTCGGTTCACGTTACACTTGAACTTCTGCACGTCAGTACTGTTGGAGAAGCAGGGACCTAGAATGGAATTCCAGAGTCTAGCGGTTCTGGGGAAGAAACTATTGGAGTAAAAAGATCTTTTACATCTAGGGATCTCTACAGTGTGGGGGTGGGATTTAGCAGTCTGTCCGGTTTGTCGAGGGTGTTCACGTCGTGGGGGCACAAGTGATTGCAGTTCGTCAGAGCATTCACCACTAAAATACTTGTAGAAAAAATGCAACATTTCGTCGATGGGACAGAGGCTGAAGCTTAGATGCCAGTTCAGGGCCTATCAGGTTTGCGACTCTCTTTTGAACCTTGTCAAGGAGCGAGAGACTAGTAGTAGATGCACCAGCCCAGAATCGTCGTTGGCCATTGCTATGGGTGGTAGAGAGGGTTTCTTGTAATTATTGAATGAAACTAGTTTAGTCTTGGCAGCATTGAACGCGACCAACCACTTTTGTCCCCATTCCACTACAGATTGGAGGTCTTCCTCTAGTGTTTCTGCCATTTCCTTAGAAATGTGTTCATTTGTCTTCCTGTCGTGCCTGCCATAGAGTGTAGTGTCATCAGCATATATACCCATCTCAGAGGCAATTTTGTCGGGGAGGTCATTTATGAATATCAGGAACAATAGAGGTCCAAGGATAGAACCCTGGGGCACCCCCGCATTTATATCATACTAGCAATCGGTGCCCGGCGTTGCCCAGGTGTTTTGAAGTGTATGCTGAGAAAAAAAAAAAAAAAGGTCAATTTTTTTAAACTTTGACCCCTATTATGACCTCTTAACATTTATTGTTTAGGGATCAAGTAAAGTTAATAAGTTAGATCCATGTCCAAGGAATCTATATATAAAATATCACGTGTTTAGACCCTAAATTGTAGGAGGAGTTTGGTAGAGTTCTCAAAGGTCAAATTGTTGAATATTGACCACTTAATCGCCAAATTTCTGTCGAAAACCTATCACATCGATTTTTCCAAATCTCAGTACCCTGTATATCAAATTTCGAATCTGTAGGCTTAAAATTGACAGAGTTTTAGCGTAAGGAAATGCACACAGACGCACAGACACTATCACTTATATATATATAAACATCATATATATATAAGGATAATAGTACGCCATATATATAACAAAAGACCATTATTTACTGAAGTGAAAGGAAAACCCGGGGGAACTTTACCCAAAAATAAATCTATATTTTTTTTGTGTGTATTGATAGTCTTATCAACACCCCTTTTTTCTATTTATTTAAAAAGAAAATACAACTTTGTTATTTATGAGTCGTGGAATTGCATTCATCTACAAAAGATCTAGCTAATGTGAATATTTTTTATCGTTTTTAATTAATTCCCTATTAGTTTTTTTTTTTTCGGTTCTCTTATACGATGATCATCTTTATTTAACTATTACGTGTAATTATATTCATACAGATATTCTATATGATTTATATTTGCGTAATATTTGCGTAGAAATGAAGAAAATCAAATTTACTGTGTGTTTATCGTGTTGCCATAACAACGTGACGTAGCCAAGGACGGTAGTGGACGTGAGTGTGTGTGCGTGTTTTCGTGCTGTGTTTATATTATGCATATTGTTTCGTATCTTATCAACTTTTTCGAATCTAGTGTACAGTAATACAAACCCGTTTTTCGAGCTGAATAAATATGTTACATTGAATAAAAACACGAAAAATATATCCAGTTTGGTAGAAAAGTAACTTATCTTGCCTTTAATAACATTTATTTGTTATATATTTTTGTTTTGACAACTTTTTCGAATCTATGTGTACAGTAATACAAACCCGAAATGAAAAGACCACGAGTGAACGCGCGTGTTTTTTTTTTTAGTTTAGTTTCATTATATATATATATATATATATATATAAAAATAAGTATTTTTAAATTTTATCTTTCTAGCTTTAAAAAAAGTTTTAAAATTTTATCAGCCGGCATAATTTATTTTTAAATATTGAAAAATTTCAGGAAAATTAATTTTTGCTAGATTTTCAAAACATTTTTTTCGTGTTGTGTGTACGTGTCTGCGGCTAGCACCAGAATGGCGGCCGTGATGTCGTAGGTTGGATTGTTAGATTGTGTAAGTTTCGTATTTTTTTAATTTGTAAATAACAAGTTATGAAAAAATTAAACCCTCCCAAGATGGACAATAAATAAAGCCATAATATTTTATGGTAAAGGTAAGAGCCTAGGAACCATAGTTTTTTAGGAGATGTGATTATTGGATTAACCAATCAGAAATCGTCTGTGGCACACACATCTGTTTTTATAGATATATAGATTGTTTAGATGTACGACCGTCGAGGACAACCTGGATTTTTCTCTTATCTAAGAAGGATTTAATTATGTTAAGTATTCTACCAGTGATACCGTATGATCTGATTTTCCTGAGGAGACCCTCATGCCATACCCTGTCAAAAGCCCTCCCCCGCTTTGTCCAGTGAATGATATATACGTTCAGAGATCACAGTTAGGATGTCTGCTGTGGAACGGGCTTGTCTAAATCCATATTGTTTGTCAGTCAGTAGTTTAGCATCTGTAAGATGATGGACTAGAGCATGGTTAATTATGGTCTCAAATATTTTGGCAAAAAGTGGGAGGAGGCTAATGGGGCGATAATTTGATGGGTCTGTCCTTTCGCCAGAATTCTTGAATACTGGTACAACAGAAGCAGTTTTCCAACAGCCCGGAAAGCAAGCTTCATTAAGGCATTTGTGGTAGAGTTTGGAGAGAACTGGAGCTACTTCGGCTGAGCACTTTTTAAATAGCACAGCTGGGATAAGATCGGGTCCACATGCTTTTGAAGTATCAAGGTTTTTTATGATAGCATGCACCTGAGCAGGGGTGGTTTTCAGATCGTCTAGCGTGGCGTCTGTCCGCATAGGAAAGTCAGGTAGGGGGTGGTTGGAAGGGTCCAGTGTGGAGTTGGAGGCAAACCGACTGGCAAGCATGTTAGCTTTGTCGGTTGCTGAGGAGACAACCTCGCGATTGTTGGTTAGTGGGGGAATTGTTGATTGCCCATTATTTACTACACTGTTGTAGATTTTCCAGAAGTCTCGGGTTCCTAGTTTTTGTGCTTCGATGCGCTTTTTAGTGGTTTCCGTAAATTCTCTTAGCTGTCGCTATTTCTTTCTTAATGTTATTTCTAGCTTCTATATACTTCAGTCTGTTTGAACTGGACTTATGTCGGTTAAACCTATGGTATGCATGCTGCTTTTGAGCAATGGCAGTTGCACAAGTCGACGTAAACCATTGGGGAGAGTGGGGCTTACTATACAAGATCTCCAGTTGAGCCATTCATTCTACCTTCAAGTCGATTTGAAACGGTGCATCTTGACATAGTGGGTCCTCTTAATCCAGTAACTCCTATAAATTCTACGTTTCCATCATCTGCCAGATATATTCTTACATGTATCGATAGGGCTACACGCTGGGTTGAGGCCACACCCATGTTTGACATTACAGCATCAACAGTTGCCATATCCTTTCTAAATATTTGGGTCTCTAGATTTGGAGTGCCTCTCTATTAACTGATAGAGGAGCACAGTTCGAAATGAACTTTTAATCAACTCTCTAAACTTTTAGGATTCCATCATTTGCGTACAGCGAGTTACCACCCTCAATCAAACGGTATAATCGAGCGTGTATAACATACATTAAAGTCGGCTATTGTTGCTTGAAAACAAAACTGGATTGATGCATTACCTATTATTCTGCTAAGTATGAAAAATATGCAAAATGAGGATAATTATTCATCTGTAGTAGTAACTGGAAAATCTTGTACCAAGACCAATGATTGATAATGAATCTTCAGAAGTTTCTTATCCAAAAATTAAGATTTTAGCAAAAGAAATGCAGAAGTTAGACATCAAACTACTATCTGAAGGCCGAATTCACTCTTCCCCAAAGTCATATATCCCAGCTGATCTAAGAACCTGTACTCATGGGTAGATACGAGTCGACCGAGTTTGTCGTCCACTCAAAGCTCCTTACGCGGGTCCTTATAAAGTTCTTCAAAGATATCCAAAATACTTTATTATAAAATTAAATTCTGGTAAGAGTGATACAGTTTCAGTGGATCGTCTGAAGCCAGTATATATTAAGTTTTTTGAAAATAGACATACAGAATCAAAGAAATCTGCAAAAGTTTCTGATGAATCAAATGTCACTGAACAGAAAATTCCATCTACTGAGAATTCTACAGAAGAATCAATTGAAAATGATTCCAACGATTTATCTAGTACGCCTACAGAAGAAGCTGACCAACAAGAATCAGTAGATCTTCCCCAAGATTCAAAAACTACAACAAAAAGATCAGGCAGAAGAGTAGTTTTCTCCAGAAACAACTACTTCCATTATTTCTAACAATATAATATCTCCGATACTGAGATGGGAAGTATTGTGGCGTCGTATTTCTGATATTTTTTATTAAATATAAACTAAAACATAAAAATGTATCTATATATAAATGATAATAAACTTTAAAGAATAAAAAAAAGAAAATAGAATAATTAACCTTTTTTCTGATTGGGCTAAAACTTTTGGTTATTTGAAGCCGCCATAAAAAAAGAAATAAAAGAACTGCCATCTGCTAGCATAGCTAGAAAGCAATTGTTCGTTTTGGAAATGAGAAGAGAAACTGTAACAATTAAATATTTTGGTTTCAATTCTAGCTGATGGTACCAAATCATATTCTTTTTAACTATTGAAACCACTACTATATATTGGGTACAATATAATAATCAATAGAGTATTGACTCTATAATAATAATAAAAACAAAATCTGCATATATTAAAATATATTTAAGCATATTTTATGACTGGGCAATGCAATAAAAATATCAAAGAATAAAATGGATTTAAAAAGTATCCCCCACACACATAATTTTAGTACTAAAATGTTCATTTGTTTTAGCTGATGGTTTTGTAAAAAACCTCCATTGAAAAGAAGTAAAATAAAATACTGAATGTTTTAAAATATTTTTTTCACAAATTCTACTTTTATTTTTACTCGTTTTTAACTAAATCGGATAATTGAGAATTCTAGAAAATAAGTTTGATTTTTACAATTGGGAAAAGTTTGTATCAGACGACAAACTCTAAACATAATTGTTATCACAAGATAACAATTAAAAATGTCACTAATGTTCATCATTTAATAACACATGAAATTTCTGGTTATTGTCTATTCAAACTTTTCAGTGAAAATCACTTATTATGTTAATCCTAAAAAGTTATTCACACTCAGAGCTATCTTATATCAAGTTGATAAACAGATCTTAGAAATTGATAAAATTTTCAATGTTTACTCGTTATGTTGGGATAAATTGGATTCCAGCACAAACTGAAAACTGTGCTGTGTTTGAGTCTTGTCAGTTTCATACACTTTTAAGCAACTTTCACATGGCTTCTCCTGTGAGTACCTATTTCTAGGAAAAATTGAGAAAACCGATGCAAACAAGTTCTCTTGTTTGAAAAAAAAATTTTTTAAAAATGTATCATGCCAATTCATACAATGTTTGTTACTTTTTATATGGATTTAGTCAGTACATAAACTTATCACACAAAAGTTTTATGACCTCAATGACAAGCCCCAATGTATTGGATACAGAAACAACGTGATTGAGATGAGAAAATGAATAACAATTGATTCAATTTATTTTGAACATATAAATATTATAACAGAACGAATGTGAACTATGGATTGAGAGCAACAACATAAATGGAAGGATATATTTATAAATGAAAGAGTTTGTGCTTTTAAAAAAAATGTAAAATAACAAATGTTCACAATATTTTCTTATAAAAAAAACTTGATATTTCAAACTGTTAAAATAAAATATTGAAAGTACAATGACAAAAAGCAAAGAAAAAAAAAGGAGAATAAAACTATGGTTAAAAATAATAGACCAATGTGAAAGGGAGAAGGTAGAATAGATTAAGAATTGAAAATGAAGAGAAAAGGGAAAATGAGGCAAAATAAAGTTTAAAAAGAAAGTTGTAAAAAATGTTTTAAAAAGCTGTATCAGGATTTTTCAATGATTTTTATTGCAGTTCTTTCCATTTTTCTTAATCATTTTTCTTTTTTGTTTTATTTTGGAATAATGTGGCAATTTCTCTTTTCTTAATATTTGATAATTTCTGAAGAGCAGTCAAATAAACCAATAACAATTTTCGTTATGAGTTGTGAAACATGTGTAAAAAAGAAAATGTAGATATTTGATAAAAATAAAAAATATACAAAATTATTGTGATTATTTCCTTTGATCATTGGAATGTAACTAACCAGCATATATGCTCTAGAGCTGGAAATATAAGTTCATTGAGCTTGTTATTGAAACAATTTGGATAATATTATATGGAATATATACTTTAAAAATACATATATTTTAATATAAATTCAGGAATATAATATTACCAAAAAGCACCAAGAAGGTGCTAAAAGATAATAAATTTATGTCAATGTAAAAAAGAAATGAAAAATCTGCAAAAACATGCCTTTAAAATGGAAAAGGACAAATACAAATTTTGTATTTAATAGTATAGGGTAGTGAAATCCCTAATTTTCTCATTCTTGTAAAAAAAAAAAAAAAAAAAAAAAATTTCAAGCCAACTTTTCAAATAATGTTACCTAAGTAAAAAGAGTCATATCAGAGATCAAGGAATGTATACTTGTAAGATAAATGGATAAAAAAAGATGAAGAGAAATGAGAAAGATTTTCTTTTAACAAAAGAACTTTACCAACCACTGACTGCGGAGTGACAGGATCAAGTCTCCCAGAATGTTCTAAGGAGATTCAATTTTTAATAATATAGGTGTCTTAGTAATATTTTTCAGAGGAGGTATAAATGTTCTTCCCCCACCCCTTTTAGCTTCTATCAGTCATAACAAAAAAAAAAAAATTTTAAACTACATCTGGTTAAAAAATAGATAACAGGCAATCAACCATACTGAAACTAACAACCTCTTTCTATTGTAAATATTGTTTCTAAATACATAGAATTGGTTGTTATGATTAAATTTTTAATCAAACCTAAGTTAGAAATTATACTCCTAGAGTTCCCTACTAATTAAATTATCTTTATAATTCATGTAAACTTACTTCCAACTAGATCCAAAATCTCGAAACTTTAGAGTACAGAGCTACCCCACTTTTTTCCTGCCAAAACATAGTGACTGTTACACCTGACAAAAGTTGGAGGTTACATTGAGATGAGAACAATTGCCCGATTAATCTTTATAAAAGAAATTAATTATTTGTATCAGATTTTGCTTTTTCCACTCAATTATTTGGGGAGCAGGACGACAAACCATAGTAAAAGTCATACACACAGTATTATATATATACATATATATATATAATACTAAAACCGATACTTTTGTTTGCTTGCACATTGAATTTTTTAAATGGTTAGGAGGAATGATGAATGAGATGAGAAGTGATGTCAAATAGTGGTGTAATGATGAATGAGATAGTGGTGTAATGATGAATGAGATGAGAAGTGATATCAAATAGTGGTGTAATGATGAATGAGATAGTGGTGTAATGATGAATGAGATAGTGGTGTAATGATGAATGAGATAGTGGTGTAATGATGAATGAGATAGTGGTGTAATGATGAATGAGATGAGAAGTGATATCAAATAGTGGTGTAATGATGAATGGAATGATGAATGAGATAGTGGTGTAATGATGAATGAGATAGTGGTGTAATGATGAATGAGATGAGAAGTGATATCAAATAGTGGTGTAAGAGAAGAGTAAAAAAAAAAAAATAAAATAAAAAATTAAAAAAAAAAAAAAAAGCATTAACTCGCCACCATAGCCACCCCCACCTACCCTTTAAGTACCAGCAACAAACCTGCAAGCTTCCTCCTTTTCGAGATGACCTCAGAAGACAGGGTCAGTGTCTTCAGAGCTAAGTTAAACAATTCTTATCCATAACTGTTAATAATGCCTATGCTTGTGCACTAATATATATATATATATATATATATATTATATATATATATAATTTGCTTGCTTATTTTTATTATATATGAATTTATTTTTTGTTATTGCATTTTTGACTTAAAACTAGAAACAACTCTACTTATCCTGTTCTGCTAATTTTTTTGTTTTTAAATCTTTTTTGTCAATTATGCCTGGTACTACCCAAAACCAGTCCTTAAATAAGATTCTCCAATCTAAAAAACATTCCCATTAATGGAACCTAATTCTAAGGTGATGCCAGAAGTTTCTACCTCGAGGTATCTAAAGCAAAAAAAAAAAAAAAAAAAAAAAAAAAAAAAAAGCATTAACTCACCACAATAGCCACCCCCTTCTACCTTTTATGCTTAAATAAGAGAGAATTTAATAATAATACCGTTAGGCAGGATAAATTTTCCGAAATTAGCACAAACATGGATTTATTTTATCTATCTTCGAAGCTAGAAGAACTAAAGTAAAAAAAAAAAAAAAAAAAAAAAAGTAAAATTAACATATATACGCATGTGCATAGAATTCTAAAAATAAAAATAGAACAAACACAATATCCGGTCCAAGAAATCACCCCCCCCCTTCTCCAAATTTGGTTAGCCGTGATACTGTAAGTGCTGTCGTGCATGGAGCAAGTTAAGTATTATCCGAAATCATCCTAGCCCTAAAAAATACTAACTTTGTTATTTCTTCTCTTTTAAATTTCTTATTTGATTTTGTAATTACGTGTATTTTAATTTATATATGCATTTGTCTTATTTTCTCTGCTTAGCCTTTTAAATCCCCCCCCCCCAAGCAAAACTCAACTACGTTCTCTTCCAGCTTAAATAATTCCACGCTCTGTACTAAGGCTAGAGATAAAATAGCATTAGACAGGATAAATTTTCCGAAATTAGCACAAACATGGATTTATTTTATCTACCTTCGAAGCTAGAAGAACTTTAAGTAATATACTTAATATCTACAATTACCATATGCTCGCTTGTATTAATAAAGAGGCCTCGTTGATATCTCTACCAAACCTCTGGATATAGCTTGTAATTAACTGTTACTATAATTGTAACTGAAATCTACAGTGATATTAGTTGCGGCACTAGGACTTTTTTCTGAATATTTTGTCCCCAACCTTAATGACTGCCTAAAAATAGGAATTACGAATCACGACGAAATAATTGTTTCTCTTTACCTCCAAGACGACTGCCTATGTCTAACCTGCATGCAAAATAGGGGAAAAGAAGGAAAGATTTTATTCTTTTCTCCCAAGCTAAAACAATACTGTAAACTCTAAATTCAAATGTAACTTTACTGTATTCTGTAAGTTAATAAACCCAACCCTTGAAAGCTAACAATCTGCCCCCCCCCTCTAGCTGCCACTAAAACCCTACATTATACATACGCCTTAGTAGTGGAATCCTTAGCCTCAAGCTCCTAACTTTCACATGCTAACCGCCTAACCGTCATCACTAAACATCTATACATT
The DNA here is from genome assembly GCF_053919585.1 of Euprymna scolopes. Lineage (NCBI taxonomy): Eukaryota > Metazoa > Mollusca > Cephalopoda > Sepiida > Sepiolidae > Euprymna > Euprymna scolopes. The sequence goes on from NC_136491.1 coordinate 59,982,595, forward strand.
TCTACCTCTGAGATGCATTAGAGTTCATTCCTATCCAGTTTGGTACTTACCAGCCAAAGTATGCACTCGGATGCAAAGCGATATAACAATTGCCTCTTCCTAGATAACCATCTAGGAAGAAGCAACGAACAATACTAAACCAAATCCGATACTCGCTGTCATGCAAAACGCTCGATGACTTAAATGAAAACTGAAATTATCTCCCCTCAATAGTAGAAACACTACCACAACTTCTATCTATTTGCATCTACTAAAAACTTGCGCAAATATCTATTTACTTAATTATACATACGGAATACGCCATGACTTAAAATGTACCTCCAGTTATACCGAGTGTACTGCACCTACACCTTAACCTTCGTAAATCTAAATATACAGTGACTGGGCAAAATTCTTAGCTCAATTCCTAATATCTACTCAAACTATAACGTTATCCTGAACCTAAACTAACAAAAAAATGGAAAAACCTAAAAGTCCGCACTAACGCTTTTTTAACAAGCCTCCCCACAAAACTGCTTCCACTGCATGCTCCTAAATCACTTTGAGGAGTAACTATTCATTAGATATATAACCTCTACAAACTAACCCTGAAACATTAACTAACCACGCGAGGTCGCAGAAATACCTGGATTAGGATCCAGGCGCGGAGCAAACCCTCTCAGGGCTGATGGACCCAGTAGATCTTCCCAGATCACCCCTCTAGAAGGAAAACTCTGAAACTAAACCAAGGGGGAGGGAGGCCTCTCCAGTCTTGGATGACAACCTTCCTAGAGCTGGTGACTCAAACAAATTACCGGTCTGCAAACCTAAATTACTTAAGGAGTAGATAGGCTCTGTCTATCGCCAGCTTCTATACTCCTTCTTTGCCAGGCGCAGAGACACTATCACAAGTGAATCAACAAAACACTTAGTGGTAGATCTTGTTTCTTGTCTAGGGCAATGAATGCCGTTCCCCCACTCCCGACACATCCCACCCCTCAAAACTGGGCACTTGGGAGTGCTTGAGTACCACACAGATCTTTCTACTCCAGTAGTTTCTTCCCCAGAACTGCTAGACTCTGGAATTCCATTCCAGGTCCCTGCTTCCCTAATTGTACTGACATGCAGAAGTTTAAGTGTAACGTGAATCGACATCTTGCTGCCCAAATCCAAACATAGTGTCCCAGCAGTTGCTGCCCCTGATAGTAGCCCCCTACACTAAAGTGGCAATGTGCCTTGTTTGGGGTGAAAATGTAATAAAGAAAAAAAAAAGAAAAAAAAAAGACAAGAAATAAATGAAACAATAGATCAACCAGTAAATGGTTGTCATGGCAAGAAAAGTTTAGATTGGACGATGTAAATATACTTATAATCAGCAGCAGCAGCATTTGAAACTGTAAACCGGTTTGTTAGTTGTAAAATTTCACTAAAATTGAAATAAATTCTCTAAACGTTCTCTGAATATCCTTTCAAAGTATTTATCTTCACCATCACATTTACGTCAATGATAGAAGTATCAATGTATAATGTACCCACATTGACTTAACAGGTTAAGGGTTTTCTAGCTCATAAAGTTACAGAATATGAATAAGATCAATTCTACATAATAGAATGCTCTAGTTAAGCAATTTAGGAATACTATTGAGTTAAAAATTTGTTGAATAAAAAAAATCTACATAGTAAATAAAAGAGAATCAACTCATTTAATTTCTAATAAAATCTGAATCACCTTAGCAAATAATTCCTGCTGTTGTCGTAATAGTTCTTCTTCTGGAATCCCCAAATTTTCAAGACGTGTGCTCCCTTTGCGCTTCTTTGCCGCTACTGCTTTAGCTTCTTCCAAAACGGCGACAGCATCTCCTTTATAAGAACCAAATCCAAGATGATCTAATGCTGAAAAAATTCAATCATTTTCATGAGAATCAGTTGAATATTATGGTTTTGTATTACACAGAATCAGTTGAATGTTTGTGCACATTACATTTAAATTTCTGCATGTCTATAGAATCAAGGAAACAAAGAGCATGGAAGGAATTCCAAAATTCAAGAAAAAAGTTAGTTATTAGAGTATAAATTTCTTCAGGATTCTGCAAAATTCCAGATTGGATTTAGTTGCTTGTCAGGTGTATTTATGTGAAAGGAGTTTACAAGTACAGCAAGTTCATCAGAGCACATTCCATTGAAAGAATTGTAACATAGAAACATTGCAATGTTGTGATGATGGGACGGATCTTGATATATCTCACACTATCAACTTCTTTTTTGAAACTAGCAATACATATGAAAAAATTGAAAATGTTTAAAATATTTTAATAATAGTTTATGGTCTGAGAAAGATTCTTTAAATTTTTAAAATCTGACTAAAAATAGGGAAGTTATGACTTTGTGCCTCGCATGTTTCGATATTTTTTTCTTTAAGATCATATGCGTTTTGTCACATTTTTTTACACTACGCATTCAGTAAAAATGTTATATTTTTGTTAAAACACAAGATTAAGCAATGAGAGTGTATTTTTGTACAAGGAATCCAAATATGGTATTGAAAATCTCCAGAAATTAATGGTTTCCAAGTAAACCGCAGTAAATGCACATCAATATGTTGCAATACCATAAAAATTCCATGTATTCATTAAAAAAGAAGTTAAAGAACTCAAAGTTGAATTGTGATGCATTTTATGTACAAGAAACTAAAATTTAATATTAGGGTTGGTTTAAAAAATGAATTGCAAGATTTTGTTTTGGTATTATTGTAGATTAACACCTAAATTGCTCCCATCTGCCTCTGTGATTCTCTCTCGTAGGCAGTTACATATGAACAAACTTGATTTCAAATTAAGCCAACAACAGCTGCTGCTTAGGTTATAATTATTAGCACTTGTAGTTAAATTATTTACTTTTGCTGAAAACAGGTTAAAATCTAGCAGTGGGGGTGGGAGACCCTATTTAAAAAACATTTTGTACCAAAAAATGGCAATGATAGCAAGCTTCTAAACACTGCGGGTTGGGGGGGGGGGTAAAAAATAAAAAAATCTGAAAAATGTTTAACATTTTTATCATTAATTTGATAAAAACTCTTCAAATATATATAGATTATTATTTATCAAGGCATGTGAAAGGATATTTATTTCCAAAAAAAGAAAATGGTGGTATTTTGAGGACTCAAAGTGCTTTGGTTTCTGAAATATTATTTTAGAACTACCTTGAAATCTTGAAATATTATTTTAGAAATCTTGAAATATCCAAAGTGTTTTTATGATTGGTGGATATTACTAATTTTAGTCTTGTCACCAATTTGTTTCCAGGAACATCTTAAAAGAATTACAGGAGTGATACCGAGCTTCTAAACACTGCAGGGGCGAAAAAAAAAAAAAAAAAAAAAAAAAAAAAAAAACAAGGAATTACTAGCAACTGGATGCAACAAAGAGGTGGGAAAAAAAGATTGAAAAGTAGGAAAAAAAAAAGATTTCAAACCCTCTAAAAATCTCTCTTGCTAAATTGTAAGTACAACTTTGGTGATCATAGATATCTGCATCTTACGAAGGCAGGTTTGAAATGAAAATTGATTATTAAATATAAAAAATAGTATTTAATTAGGTTCCCCAAATAAGCCTAGTTTAGGATGTGAAAACTAGTAAATAAAGTTAAATTTCCCTTAACTTCAACTTGCAATATCTCATTTATTTTTTTGGTTATTTTGATAAAGTTTTGATTTAAATAAAATTTCATCTTTTTGCTTTATAGATATATAATTCTTTTTCTTGTGTCTTTAATAGTTTTTTTCCCCAGGTTACTTCAAGTTATATCACTAATTTTGATGAACGCAGCTTTATTTTTTTTACACACAAAAAAAAGTTGGGGTTTTTCAAATTTGGTGCACGCGATATTGTGAGTATTAAAAAATAATACCATTTTAAAGAAAAATGGTCACTTATCAATATGGTGAGCTTAAAAAAGGGTTTTAAGTTGTTTTTCACAAAAAAAATCCAACTGAAAAACTTCAGTGAAAGAAATATGAAAAAAATTCAATTGAAAAAATTCCAGCACCGTTTTGTAGGGAAATATCTCCTCTTTAATAATCTGTTGATGCCATTACTACGCTCATAAATCAAGGAGCGTCACTAATAAAAGTGACTGTACCTACACATCGAGATTTACAACTTAATCCCAAGTGACTGCAGTACAAATATCAAGAAAATCAACTGTCAGCACACAGGAGCCAAGCCACAAAGTTCTTAAGTGAGTTTGTTTTTGTTTATTTAAAAGTTATAGAAAGTTATTGTTTAAAATAATATTTTTAGTGCAACAAGCGCGTTAAAAGAAATGAAAATTTACAATTTAAAAAATAATGTCAGTTGTTTATTTTCTATATCTTCTTTCAAACTTTCATATGTTCTTTGCTTTATCTTCTTTTGGTTGGATAAACTTCAGCATTGTTAAATTATCTTTTAAAAATTAAACTGAGTACATTTTAAACCAAAAAACATTTTTAGTTATGTGTGACTGACAGAAATTTTTTTTTTCATTTAAAAATAAAAAAATTAAAAAAAATTTTTTACTTATTTAATTCTCTTATGTTCTATCGGGCGTTTTTGATATATCTAACATTTTCTTAAATTATTTTTTTTTATTAGACTGTGCAGTTACATTACTTTAAAAAAAAAAATATAGCTATGTTTTAAGTTATATGCAACAAGTCATGTGTAAATAAAAAAAAAAATTAATTTCACGTAAAAATATGTATTTTTTTGTTTATGTTCTACTCGTTGCTCGAGCCCAAGTACTGTTCATAATTTGCTTTATGTGTGAATACACTTGATGTAAGATTTCAAATGTTTAGACCAAAATTTGTCTGAGAAATTTTGTAGAGACCGCAGAGGTAATTTAAAAAAAAAACTGACCCCAATTTTGATACCTTAACATTTATTATTTTGGTCTCAAATCACAATAAAACGTTTTACCCATATCCAAGTTACCTACATCTACAATTTTAAATCTTTAGACCCAAAATTGGCAGAGGAATTTGGTAGCATCTGCAAAGGTCAACTCTTTAAACTTTGACAGCACAATTTTCGCTGCTAAAAATGATTAAAATGCTTGCCGCATGTCTGAATACCCGTTATGTATAACTTTCAAATGTTCAGACTCCAAATTGGCTAAGTAGTTTGCTAGACACCACAAAGGCCAAATCATTTGAACTTTGATCCCTTAGCAGCTCAAATTGTAGACCCAAACTGATTAAAAAGCCTGCCCTATTTCTGAATACGCTTTATGTAAAATTTCAAATGTTTAAACCAGACATTGAGTAATTTGGTAGAGACCGCAGAAATCAATTAAACTTTGACCCCAATTTGGACCCCATAACATTTTTTTTTGCGCAAATCAAATTAAAAAGTTAGATCCATGTCCAAGTTACCTACATCTAAAGTTTCAAGTGTTTAGACCAAAAATTGGCGGAGGAGTTGGTAGAGTTTTCAAAGGTCAAATCGTTGAACTTTAACCCCTTGACAGCCAAATTTCTGGCCGAAAATGGATTAAAAAGATTTTCCAAAATCTCAACACTCCTTACGTTAAATCTCGACTCTCTAGAGCGAAAATTGACAGTTAATTTTGTAGGGAAATGTACACACAGACATTTTCACTTTTATAGATATACTAGCATGGGTGCTCGGCGTTGCCCAGGTGTTAGGAGGTGTATGTTGAGCAAAAAAAAAAAAAAAAAAAAAAAAAGTGGTAGTAAGAAGGCAGGTTTGAACTCGTACCGCGAAGGAGGAAAAGAACGGGGGGGGGGGGGGGGGGACCTGACGTCTTTGCTGTTACGACCACCGCCAAACTGGAAGGGACGTAGATTTAAATTAAGGCAAGACATTCGAAAGGAAGGGATGACTTTCAAAAATATCGGCGATAAAAGTGACCCCTCTATAGAAAAGTGCCCATTGAAAGTGAAGATATTAATGTTTTTAGCAAATTTTTCAATATTTGTCGTCTGAAATGTTGAACTTCAAAATGATACTGACCTTTTAAAAATCCGTCGCCTCTGTCGAAAGTTTTATGCAGACATGCAAACATACATATATTTATATGTTGGTAACTAAAAGTTTTCGACCCAAACTGATTAAAAAGCTTGCTCTATTTCTGAATACCCTTTATGTAAAATTTCAAATGTTTAGACCAGAAATTCTGAGTAATTTGGTAGAGACCGCAGGTCAATTTTTTTTTTTTTTCTTTTTTTTAATTTTGACTCCTATTATGACCCCTTAACATTTGTTTTGGGCTCAAATCAAGTTATTAAGTTAGATCCATGTCCAAGGAACCTATATCTAAAATTTCAATTGTTTATACACAAAATTGGCGGAGGAGTTTGATAAAATTCTCAAGGTCAAATCATGGGAATTTGACCCCTTCACAGCCAAATTTCTGGCTGAAAATGAATTAAAAGATGTTTCCAAATCTCAATACCCTGTATATCAAATTTCGAGTCTGTAGACTGAAAAATTGACAGAGTTATTGCATAGGGAAATGTACACACACACACACACACACAGATACTTTCACTTTTATAGATATCCTAGCATTTCAGCCCGGTGTTGCAGGTTTTTGTTGAGAGAAAAAAAAAAAAAAAAAAAAAGTGGTCACTTTTTAAAAATTTGACCCCTATTATGACCCCTTAACATTGTTTTGGGCTCAAATCAAGTTATTAAGTTAGATCCATGTCCAAGGAACCTATATCTAAAATTTTAAGTGATTAGACCCAAAATTGGCGGAGGAGTTTGGTAGAGTTCTCAAAGGTCAAATTGTTGAACTTTGACCTCTTAACAGCCAAATTTCTGGCCGAAAACCGATCACATACATTTTCCCAAAACTCGGTACCCTGTATATCAAATTTCGAGTCTAGACTAAAAATTGACAGTTATTGCGTAGGGAAATGTACACACAGACACATTCACTTTTATAGATATATAGATAGATTTGTTAAACAAAAATATATACATATACATAAATATATATGGAAACAATTTTGTGTTTACTATAAACTTTTTACGCAAATATTATGCAAGTATTAATCATGTAGAATATCTGCATGAATATAATTACACGTAATAGTTAACTAAGGATGATTATCCCATTAAAAAAAAACAAAAAAAAACGAAGCAACTAATAGAGAATTAATTAAAATGAATGTTTAAAAGAATATGCAAATTAGCTAGATTGTTTGCTAGTGAATGCAATTCCACAACCAAGATATAAGAAAATTGTATTTTCTTTTTAAATAAATAGAAAAGAGGGTTTTTAATATGAATATCAATGCAAACAAAAGAAAAATGAATTTATAATAGTATAGATAGATAGAGCGCTTTTGATAAATTAAAAAAAAAAAATAAATGTGCCTCATTTTTTTGTTTCTCTTCTGTTCTGTCGGGCGTTTTTGATATATTTTGTCAATTTTTTTTTTATTAGACTGTACAGTAGGGCAGGTCGATTTTGGAACCCGACGGTGAGGCAATGGTGATGATAGTTGGGGTTTGACACAAAAAAGGCCTACACGAAATATTTTTTTAAAAATCGTTATCTTTGCTTGAGGAAATGACTTTAAAAGTTGAAAAATTGAAGCTATTAAAAGTTTTTCGTGAATTGTTAAGAACGTCCAGTCATCAAAACAATCCGTACTGTTAAGAAAATGGAATCATTATTTAGAATATATTTTAAACTACATTTTTAAATAAAATGAGTGAGGATAATGAATTAATAAAATAAATATTAACTGTAAAGGCAAAATTATGTTTTTTTAAATAATAATGACCAAAGTTCGCTTTTTCATTTCAGGAACATTTTTTTTTTTTGGGGGGGGGGGGGACATTTTAGATTTCACCGTTGCAAAACACGCTCGTTATTGATATTGAAAATTAACGTTTATTTAATTTGAAAACATTACGATTTAGGCTTAATTATTTCGAAAGGAAAAACAAAAAATCTTGTTTAAAATATCTATTATTGTATTCCAAGTGTTTGCAGGGAATTTAAACATTTGTTTTATCTTTTTAAAGTTGTTTTTCTATTAGGTTGGTGCAAAAATAATGGCATTTTTAACATTTAAACGAACGTAAAAACATTTTTGCACCAACCTAATATTTCACATCAAATTCTATTTGAAATTTTTTTTATCAAAATATGGTAATACACCAGTTTTATATTAAAAAAAAAAAAAAAAAAAAAAAAAAAAGTCCATACAATTTTATTCTCCACATTCTTTACGGCACATAACCACGTAAATCTTCAAGTTTTTCTACTTAATAAAAAATACTTTGCAGAAAATTAGTGTCAAATTTTTATTTCTTTTATTTTCAGAGTAATTGTTTTTAAGCAGTATTTTTCTAAAATTATAGTTTTAAAATCAGATAATACACAAAGATTAATACGAGTAGATAAGGAAACTGCTTTAAAGGTTTTCCTTATTTGTGCATCTGTTATTGTGTTAAAATAACTTATTTAGAAAACCATTCTTAACCCATGTTAAAGAAAGGAGGTTGTGTTGTAACTATTCTGTACTTTCACCTAAAAATTTAATAAACAAAAATTTCATAAAAGTTAAATTTAACTTGAAAATAAGATTAAAAATAGCATGGTAACATAGATGCATATAACAGACAGATGCACAAGCACTGGTTCTTCAAACTCTAAAAACTTGTTTAAAGTGGCACAGCTACAGCAAGAATGAATCTCTTTATGAGTAAATTCATGTTATCCAAGGAAGAGCTAAAGTCTGCTAAAAATGTCTAAACACTACTATGCCTCTGATTTGGTTTTGTCCATCTAATGCAACTCTACAAAGTTTTTCATTATTTCTTATAACTAGCGCTTATTTTTGTTACATATAAAATTGGAAGATAGCCTTCAGTTTCCTTCAGTTATAATCCATTTATTTTACTTTTCAGATTAAAATGTCAGTAAAAGAACAACGTTCAGTTTTAACCCGTGGTTCACAAAATTTTCTGGTCCACCTTCAACTTCACAAGTCATCCAGTTTAGTTATTTCCTCAAACAGTTATCCCCACTTAAAAAATAGTGGGATTTCTATGTTAATTACTAAGGAATTAATTAGTATTTGGCAAGTAGTTAATCCAGAATTGCCCTTGTTAGGGGAACGTTATATACGACAGAATGTCCTATATAACATTCCCCTAACAATATATTTTGCTATAAGAGGGCCAAACAGATTGACAGGAAATATCTTGCAGCAACCAAAATGAAAAAATGAAGAGAGATTGTTTGATAAATTTTCTTGTAGGTGTAAACTTCCTGACTTGAAATGTGATGAATTTGTGGTAAAGTGCAAGACAGGAAATTGTCAAAAAGGTACATTGTCTGCACTTGTCCTGCTAACAAGGAGGTAAAATTAATTCTATACATTCGCCTGCAATTATGTTCCTTTTTTGTGGAAAATTAAGTAATATATTGGTATTTTTTGCAATTTTCAGGTTCCACTAGAAGAACTGCCATTTAGAGCAATTTTTAAATTAATTGATGGAACAAGAAAAAGCCTAACAACATTTACTGGTCCTTTGGGGAAACTTTGTATCAATAATTATCAAGATATGCCTCAAGTAGAATTCTAAAAAAAAAATTAAAAAAAAAAGTGTCCCTCCCGATCATCATTATCTGACAGCAAAAGAAACAAATAATTTAAGTGTGAAGACCAGAGTCTACTTTTTGAGAGTATGCTGTTGGCATTTCTCGAGAAGTTAAACTAAGATATACAGCTTAGAAAATTGGGCCCTTGAATCAAGCAAGATGGCTAAGATAAGCCACAAGGTTAATGTATTTATGGACCAGAGGTGTCTATTCTCAAACACATTTGATAAATTAAATCAAATTTATCATCCAAGTGTATGCAGTTAGTTGGTTTGGGATCAAAACCGACAATAATTTTTTTAATCAACAGTATATTTTAATATGATTCAGAGAACAAAGCAGTTAACTGAAATCCAAATTACTGTTGTAAACAGTTCCAAATATAGTGCTTTGCACTACTTCCAAAAAATATCATAATATCGATGATAAACTCAGATGAATTGGATGTGAGAGATGAGGGCATTCAAACGATTTTGTCTATTAGGTAAATAAATAGTTATCCATTAAATTTTATTAGTTTTCTCAATTTATACAAACAGTAGTCAGTTTTATTCATATTTCATCACAAAAAATATAAAAAATTAGTGTTTTCAAATAATCGTTTTTGTGTTGTTTTTTTCCAGAAATAGTGAACTAAAAAAAAAAAAAAAAAAAAAAGACTGGAAAAGGTTACTACTATCAATTTTGCAGCCAAACACTGGTCAAATTTGATTGATTTTTCTCAAAAAGTTGTATATGGGCAGGAAGCAAGGCATAGATACATTATTATAAAGTCATCGTGCCAGCAAATTAGACCTTCATTTTTCTTGAAAAGAAATTATACAGAACAATTTAGTTCTACTAGCAGGGGTGCCCGGCGTTGCTCGGGTGTTTGGAGGTGTATGCTGTGCAAAAAAAGCAAAAAAACAAAAAAAAATGGTTAATTTTTTAAAACTTTGACCCCTATTATGACCCCTTAAAATTTATAGTTTCGGGCTCAAATCACTTTATTAAGTTAGATCCAGGTTCAAGGAACCTATATCTAAACTTTCAAGTGTCTAGACCCAAAATTGTCGGAGGAGTTTGGTAGAGTTCTCAAAAGTCAAATCGTTGAAATTTGACCCCTTAACAGCCAAATTTCTGGCTGACACCAGTCACATCGATTTTCCCAAATCTCAGTACCCGGTATTTCAAATTTCGAGTCTATAGACTAAAAATTGACAGAGTTATTGCGTAGGGAAATGTACACAGACAGACAGACACGTTCACTTTTATAGATATATAGATTATAACAGTTTATATTATTGTGTTTAATAAAAAAATTAAAATACATGATTCTGTAACTTGTATCAAGTTACAGAATTAAAATATTGTTTAATACATCTCCACATATCTTTTTAGATTGTGAAATTTAAGAGACTTAGTTGCTAATTAGCTTTTTTTACAATTTTTATTTAATGCAGTAAAAGTTGAGATATTTTGCTAGTTGTGATTCATATAATTAAAATTATAATTCATGAATTTATTTTTCTTTCAATGAATTTCATATAAATATATCAATTTTAATTGGATTTTTTATAAAAAATAGTGAAATTTCAAAAGTCAAGGTTGTGTTAAATGCTATGAAAATGAAGGATTTCGCAGCATTTTTCTACACGATTTTTAAAATTAAATGCTCAATTTTCTGTTCAAGATAAGAATCTAATTTTTGGTATCTGTTCTTATCACATCAAATTCCAACTATCATCATCAGTGCCATGCCGATTTTCGGAAAAAAGTTGCAAATCAACCTGCCCTACTGTACAGTTACTTTAAAAAAAAAAATTAACAAAATATAGCTAAGTTTTAAGTTATGTACAAGTCATGTGTAAAAAAAATTAATTTCATGTAAAAATGTGCATTTTTTGTTTGTGGTCTATCGGGCATTTTTGATAAATTTGAAAATTTTGTTGAATTATTTTTTCATTACAGTGTACATTACTTAAAAAATAAGAACTAAAAATATAATTAAGTTATGTGCACATGGTGCAAAAAAAAAAAAAAAAAAATTAATATCACTGTAAAAATCATTTTTTTTTAAATAATTCCCAAAACGGTACTTCTACAGTTTATCGCCGAAAACGGAGACGCCATTTTTTTTTCGTTAAAATCCGAGGGAGAAATCAGTATTTTAAACTATGACCAAAGTTAGAAATAAATAACAAAAAAATTAAACTAAATATTAATTACTTCCGGAAAGAACTATGAAAAAAAGTAAATAAAATGAAAGAGAACATACAAGGGGCGTGCAATAAGTAATGCCCCTGACCCACTTCCCATAGAAGTAGAGCAATGAAACTTGGCACAGTTATTAGTCTTTCTCTACATAGGAACCACCCAGAGTTATGCATTTCTCCCGTCGTTTAATGTAGTTCTGGAGACTGTTTTTCTAGAACAGCCCAGGTTGGTCCTCCAATCACGACGTGACTTCAGAAATCAAGGCTGCATCATCTGGGAAACGCTTTCTTTTCAAAAACAACTTCATGGCTGGGAAAAGGTGAAAGTCAGAGGGTGCAAGGTCAGGAGAGTAGGGAGGATGGGGTAGAATTTCATAACCACATGCCAGTGTTTCTGATCTGGCAACATGCGAGTTGTGGACCGGAGCATTGTCCTGCAGGAGAAGGGTGCCTTTGCTGATCTTGCCCCGCCTTTTGATTTTGATAACTTCCCTTAATTTCCTCAAAAGTGAAGCATAATAGGCTCCTGTAATAGTGGTACCCTTTGCAAGGAAATCTGTCATCACTACTCTGTCCTCGTTCTAGAAGACTGAGCATGACATTGCCAGCGGAGGGCTGCACCCTTGCCTTCTTTGGAGGTGGTGAGTCATAGTGCTTCCACTGCATTGGCTGGGCTTTGGTCTCTGGATCATAGTGATGGACCCAGGTTTCATCCTGTGGAATCAGTCTTTTGAAAAAATTTGACTCATCTTCTTAGCACATTTCCAAATTCATCCTCGAGCACTCAACGCGTTCTCGCTTCTGGAATGGTGTGAGCAACTTGGGAATCCATCTGGCAGACACCTTATGCATATGGTCATGAATGATAGTTTCCACAGACCCTGTACTAATCTTGACATCTTGGGCTATTTGGCGAATAGTAATGCGCCGATCTTCCAAAATGGCAGCCTCAACTTGATGGACAGATGCCTCATCAATGTCAGAAGGGAGGGGGGAGGGCGATCAGGTCTGGAAGCTGTTTCCACAGACTTCCGGCTATGTTTGAATTCATGATGCCAGCGTTTTACAAGGTCATATGATGGGGCATTATCATCATAAGTTTTTCATTTCATCAAAAGTCTCCTGTGGTGTGCGTCCTCTCAAATACAAAAACTGGATCATTGCTAGACATTCAACAGGCTCCATTTCACACCTAACTCAGTTCAAACACCTGTAAAACAGAAACCACAATTAGTTCAGAGCTGTAATTTGCCACATAACCCATAGAGATATAAATCATTGCACATGCAAAATTTCAACTAGATCAGACAACTGGAAGTGGGTCAGGGGCATTACTTATTGCACGCCCCTCGTATATCCATAATTATTTTATTGAAAAGGTTTCGATTTAATTAATGAAAACAGGAATGTTTTTGATGACACGTATATATATTTTTATTATTAAAAACAGAAAATGAAAATGACAGTCATAATTGTCTAAACTGGGAGAGCGCCATTTGAAAACCAAAACATTTACTGTATAAAAATTTATCGAAATATAATTGTAAAAACATTTATTGAAAAGTTTGCGTTCTTTTGTTATTTTTATTTATTTTTGGCCAGATTTAACAAACAAACAAAATGGAAGCAAAGCAAAGCAAAGCAAAAAAAATTTGGTGCTTATGCACTTATGTTATCGTTATTATTTTTTAATGGTTTAAGTGCCTCGCCCAATGTTTGAAGGGTTTCTAATTGTTTTTTAAAGGAAAATTGGTGAAAATCCAAATTAGCACTTGTGGCGAGGCGATAAACAAAAAGCGTGTACGTATTCTCATGGAATGTTGTAGATCGAAACACAATAAAATGTTATTTGATACTGGTGCACTTATTGATCCGCGCTATTTTTCAAGTTTAATTAAGGTTTTACGATACCTGTTTTTTTAAAATGTTAGGTGAAAGTACACAACACTCTCCCGTCCCCATGTTAAGAATGGTTTTAGCACAGCTGAATAAGTGCATGAGTACCTTTTATTTTCTTGAATAAAATAAAAACTACTCAACGAGAACACTAGTGTTTTTGTTTTAATAATTATTTTTATTCAAAAATAAATAAAAATTTCAATTGTTCAAAACATGTTTTTTCCCAAAGTTCATTGGATTTTTTTTTTAATGACCATATTTTTCATGAACATTCTGTAAAAATGTTTCAAAATTATCTAATATTTTTTCACTTTTCATGTTATAAGCCTCTCTATACATGGCCTCATTGACAGGAGACCATTTCATTTCTCCTAGTGATCCCGATATGTTTTTCAGTCTTATTTTAATACGAGACCAGTAGGCTTCAATATTGTTGGTGCAAACATCAGTAAGTGGATCCACAAAATGTGAATGGTTTATAGTCCTGTAAACATAAACTTGAAAATAATATTTAAAAATAGCCCAGATTTCGTTTTTACTTTTACCAATTTTCCTGTTTATAATTATATAAACTCCGTCAAAAAACAAAAAACAAATGAACAAAAAAAAAAAACAAAAAAAAAAAACTCATAATAAAAATCATGCACAAATTTCAAGCCAAAATAAATTAAAAAAAAACTAGGTCACACATGCAGAAATTTTTTCCTTGTAAAAATAACTTCTCCCTCAGTCGAACAACGTACAACATTGAAGTCAATGCGTATTTTGCTACAGGGATACCATTCGTGTACGTCTGCCTGTTTTCTTTGTATTTTTAATATGTAAAATAACTCCTGAAATTTATTATTAATTTCATGGTGCATGTTTAATTCAGCGTTAAAATATGTTTTGACTTTTCTCTTTAATGAAAGAAATCTTACAAAAAAAAAAAAAAAAATCGTTTTCGAAATTCCCTTAATTGTATTTCCACTTTTTTGATGTACCAAATTTTTTTGCTACACAAAAACTTTCGATTATATAATGGTATATTTCAAAACAACAATTCCATGGGAATCTGAATCGTACTTGGAATCGTTAATCAACATTTTCCTGGAATTGGAATCGGAAAAAAAATTTTAGGAATCGTCCCAACACTAGTTAAAATGTTATAAAAAAACTTGAAGTTTTAAATATATTTCAAAGAAATAAATTACGCCCGGTGCTAAAATATTGAAAATTCATTGATCATCCCCCTCCCACCCGAAAAAAAAAAAAAAAAAAAAAAAAAAAATGAAATATTCGACTTTCTCTGATAGAAATAAAAGTTAAAAAACGAGTTCACTTAATATATTTAATTAGATTAAAATTATCCCAATGTGCAATTATAATAATCATGCAAATGGAGAATTGTTTTTTTTTCTTTAGAACATACATGGACGTTTGGTAACACAGCAATATTTTTAATGCATGTTAGCGTGACAACGTGGTTGAACACCGGAAATTTTCTATACCTACAATTTGATCAGGAAATGACGTCACGCTGTCATGTTCACTGGCCTCCTCTCTCGGTAGTCGTGGTCAAACGTCCTCTTAAAAAACAAAAGAAAACTCCCTTAATCCTACCTCTAACCCTACATATGAATGGCAAGCATTCTCCTCCTAAAACCTTTAGCACTAACAATAACGCTGTCCAAGTGACAAGTTCCTCACCAAACAAAATTACTCGTTAAGCTACATATTAGTGTCTAAACAGAAAAGTGCACGATTTATCTCCCATAAAAAAATAAATTGGTCAACTGTCCTAAAACACTAGATTGGTCTGGAAATGGTGAATTATTTTACATTAAATTTATGTGAAACCAGCCACCACTCTAAATTCTAAAATCGTTTTTGTTTCTATCAATTCTTCAGGGTGTTCACACATAATTTTTCTTAGCTCTATCATTAACCCAAAGTCAGTGGCAACCTGCCCGCTTTCTTATAATTGCACCAAGACCCTCTTAAAACCACACATAATCGTCTTTAGAAAATAAAAAGGCGCACAAGATTTATCTCCTACAGAAAAAAAAAAAAAATGGTTAATTGCCCTTGCCTAAAACGCTAGAATGGCTCAAAATTGGGAATCATTTTACATTAAATTCTAAAATAATATTTGTTTATCTTTCATTAAATTTTGTCAAGGTGTTCACACGTAATTGCCTACAAAGGTAAAATCACATATTTTGGAGAGATGCTCGGATGGTAGGGGGGGGGGGGAATGGAGGTATTAATCTACAATAATACTAAAGAAATATTGCAATATATTCATTTTTAAACAGTCTTAGATTTCGATTACACAAAATGCATTATAATTCAGCTTTGAATTCTCTAACTTCTTTTAATGGATACATGGCATTTTTAAGGAATTGCAGCATATTTTATGTGCATTTACTGCAGATTATTTGGAAACTATTAATTTTTGGAGATTTTCAGTTGCATATTCTAATTCCTAGCACAAAAATATACTCAGACCTGATGGAATCGTTAATTGTAAGTATAGACTGTTTCATACTCTAAAAAAAAATTCCAGCAAAAACCTAACAGCCAGCCGTGGTTCTCTACAGAATGTGCTGCTGCCATTGTGCACAGAAATCACTTTTTCCATAGCGACCAACGTAATAGACGTACTGAGACTAAAGCTGATTCTAGGACTGCCAGCAACAACTGTAAAAAGTAATAAAGAATGCGAGAGAGTTGTATGCTCAGTCCGTTAAGTCCAAAGTGGCTGAGCAGCGGCTTGGTTCCCACCAGTTTTGGCAAAATAGCAAACAGAATCCTGAACAGAAGTGTGTGCTCTATCTGAACTATCATCAATGGACCTGAGGTAATCTCGTCAGCATCAGACAAAGCCAAACTCTTTGCCAAGAACTTTGCAGCTAATTCGACCCTTTGCGATCAAGACCGCCAACCCCCAATATTTCCTCCTGTATCAGAAAACACGCTATGTGACATAAATATCTGTACGTGATATTGCCAAGCTAATCAAAAACCTTGCTTCCAGTAAAGCAACCGGCCCTGACAGTATTCCAATTATAGTGCTCAAAAAACTTCAACTAGAACTAGCGCCCATACTTACAAAACTGTTTAAGCGTTGTCTCAAGGAGAATTGCTTCCCATCACCCTGGAAAATCTCATCAGTATGCGCTGTATTTAAGAATTCAGGTGATTACTCATCTCCCTCTCAGTACAGGCCAATAAGTCTCTTGTGTATCATGGAATCTGTGTTAAATAGATCAACCATCTCAGCAAAAATAATCTAGTTAGTGACATGCAATATGGTTTCTGTTCTGCTAGATCTACAGTTATATCTCATAGGATTAGCGAATCTCTCGACAGAGGCTACCTTTCTAAGGCAATTGCTCGACATATCAAAGACCTTTGATAGGGTATGGCAGAAAGGTTTACTTTACAAGATCTCCAGCTACAGTATAGCTGGAAATGTCGTAATTATTAAATCATTTCTTTCTGATAGGTTCATAAGAATAATGGTTGATGGACAGAAATCAGCAGTTCACAGTATTAATGTTGAAGTCTCTCAGGGCTCCATCCTGGGCCCAACTCTCTTACTGATCTACATTAATGATCTTCCAAATCACATCCTTACTTCATTCGTAGACATTTATGCTGATGACACTACCATCTATGGTAGCACATCAAAGGCCGTAAATGACCAAGTTCTCTCCAATTCTCTCTCCTCTGATCTTGGGGACAATGGGGAAAGAGATGGCTCGTTACTTTTAATGCATCTAAAACCAAGCTTCTATCTTTACATCATCAACGCTCTGATCCCCATCTATTGAAATGGATGGCTCTTGTCTTGGGTAGGCTTCATGTTTTGACAAGCTTCTGGGCTTGACCTTTATTCCTGATCTGAAATGGAACACATACATCAAATCCATTGCCAAGGCCGCTGGAAAAATGGTGGGATCCTTTTATTGATCCAGTAGATATCTCATTGCTGATGCAATTCTCTATCTATATATGTGTGACCTGATGGGGACCGAGCGATGCCGAGTGACCTTGCTAGTCGACACGAATTCAGAGGAATTCGCACGGCTGAATTCTGATGATAATGATGATGGTTTGATGTTGTTTTAAACAGAAATGTCTATGGGATTTTGTCAGAAAGAGAAAAATAAATAATTGTTTTTATCTCATTGTTGTTATATATCCGTTAACAACGAAAAGGTTGAGCGATATGAAGAGAGCTTGACAGCTTGGAGTGGGGGGTCGGGGGTGAGGGTCGCCGCCGAGCATTGTTCGACCGGGGTGACTAATCACCCCTAATTTGATAAGTAGAAACACCTGAAACAAATGAGGGTTAAAAATTGGGTAGAGATAAGTTCGAGAGGAGGAGTAGAAATTTATAGGATAAAAAAAAAAAAAAAAAAAGAGGGAGAGAAAAAGAAAAAGAAAGAATAACTCCAAAAAGGCAAAGGGAGGAATTACTGATTTGATAAAAACGAGACACTTGGCGAATTGGGGTCTTCTTTTCACTCTGGCAGCTGATCCCTTCCCGTGGACTGATGGTAGATGAAGAACGGAGAACTTGGTAAAGGAAAGAAAACTGCCAGCCCCCTAAGTTGCATGACTAGGCCAGTGTGTAACTTATTTGCAAAGTCGAAGACAATAATCAATTCTATGTTAAGAAAAACCAATTAAGTTTTGACTTTCTTTTCTTTAATTGGAAATGCCGTTGTGAATGCAATAGCCCAGGTGACGTTTGGAAGCTGATTTGAAAGCGGAACTGGAGAGCGACCGACGACGACGAATTCAACCACTAGACGAAAACACAGGTGACGCCACAGGTATCGGCTACAGGTGCATCTCAACTACGAGCCTATGCACCTGAGCTACCCTGGAGGGGTTACATATGAGCCAGGTACGTACAAGGATGGAGTACTGTTGCCACATCTGTGCAGGACCTGCTAGAAAAGACTTATCCTACCTTGATAGAGTTCAAAATAGACTTCGTAGCCTCGTAGGGGATGTCCTTTTCTTTTTCCTGCAACCTCTTTCTCACAGAAGAGATGTTACGAGTTTGTCTCTGCTGTATCGTTATTTTCATGGTTCCCCCCTCATCAAACTTTCACAAGAAACACTCGTCTAGCTGAAAGCACTATCAATAATTCCCCCCACTTTTTATCTGTGCCTAAACCTAAATGTACATTCCATGAATAAAGCTTCTTAGAACTGCACGCCTACGCAACTGTCTTCCGCTTGCCTGTTTTCCAGCTGACTACAATATGGTTGTCTTCAAGTTCTTGATGAGCCGTTCCACTTAAGTTAACAAATTTACCGAATTTCCATTACTAACGATTACTATATTGTCCAATTGACTACTGTACACTCATTATCCCTTATCCTCGAGTGGCCTCTGGGCCTTGCTAAGTGGGGATGCCTATGTAAAAAAATCTCATTGGTTAATCTGTTTTAACAAAGATTTTTACTGAAAAAAAAAAAAAAAAAAAAAGTTAAAAAAAATTTGACAAAACAATAGACACCAGCGATAACAAGAAATGGCACTGCTTAATATCCGGAAAACTACTTATTTGCAGAAAATTTAAATGCGATATTCGTTTTCAGCATACCCTAAAACCTATAAAAGTAATCATTTTAAATGTTAAGGTGGAAACAAGGTAAAAAATTACAGTTTTATTTATTTGTTTACATAGTTGAACTCTCAGTAAAACAACAGAATAGAAATGACAAAAAGTACCATCAACTGGTGAATATATAGTTGTTGCTTATCAGGATTCCTAGTACTGTGAAAATTATGTCAAGCATTCATGTAGAGTACGATTTATGCTTGCATCTCAGAAAATAGGAGTATATTTTGGGCCAGATAGAGAGGATTTACAAAATTAACAATTGGACTGGTCCCAAAATGCATAAGTTCTGGTCGACTGGGAATTTCCATCTTTTACAGAAATCCAAAATCTATATGAAAAATTTTCTTTGATTTATTTGAGATTAATTCATATCTACTCAATTTTTTTTTCTTTGAGTAAATACCGGCCATGAATGCTCTTTAGGCATTCAATGGCTACACCCAAGATTAAACTCTCCTTTGGTGAGGAGGCAGGAAAATGCCTATTCTCAATAAAGCTATATTTAAATACCACTATAATACTTAGTTTTGTTCATAAATAGACACCCACTGTATGATACCATGCGCCAGTTTAAAAAAAAAAAGGGCCCCCCGTGTACACTTTATATGATATCGTCTTTATTTATTCACAGATTGCCTTTATTTTACAGAACATGGCAGAATCAACAACCGTGAGTACACCAAGACCCCAGTGGGAGCTGGGACAAAGAATACACTGTTAAATTTTACTACAAGACAGACTCGTTTAAGAAAACCTAGGACAGTTTCATGCGCCAGTTCGAATGTGAAAAGGCTCCATCCAAAAGCAGAATTCAGAACTGGGTGGACCACTTCGGGAAGTATGGGACCATGGAGATCAATGCTGCCAGAGAGAACCGTCCAAACCACTTGGGATGTCCCAAGAAGCGAACAGCCGAGCTGGCCGAAAGAGTGAGAGAGTCTCTCCAGCAGAGTCCGCAACGCTCTGTGCGTAAGTGAAGTCAGTCCCTCGGTATGTCCCGTGAAACTTGCACGAGAGTGCTGGTGAATGATATCAGGGATTACCCATACAAATGCTGCAGATGCTTACAGCCTCAGACAAGAAGCAAAGGAGGGCTATGGCAGTCAAGATGCTCGAGGAGACACCAAGTTTCTTTAACCTCCTTTGGATCTCAGATGAAGTCCACTTCCATCTTGATGGAAAGGTGAACTCAAAGACAAATGTCTTCTGGGGGTCCTCCAGAACCAATGAAGTAGCCACCAAGCCCCTGCACTCTCCTAAGTGCACGGTATGGGCTGCAATCTCGGCCAGAGGCATCATCAGAACAATCTTTATCGAAGAATCTAGCGCAGCAGTGACAGTCACCAAGGAGCAGTATGTGGAGGTCCTCAAACCTTCAAGAGTGAGCTCCAGACCATCTACCCATCGCTCATGAGCAAGTTCTGGTTCCAGCAGGATGGAGCAAGTTCTCATACCTCAAACCCGTCCCGAGATTGGCTGAAAGAGAACTTCGGAGGCCGAGTGATCAGTCTCAAGACTGATTTTGAGTTGGCACCCCATAGCCCGGACCTAAGCCCCACAGATTTTTTCTTTGGGGCTATCTTAAGGACAGAGTCTATGCAGGGAAATCCAGAACCATCACGGAACTCAAGGAAGCCATCAGGGAGGAGATGAGAGCCGTTACCAATTCGGTCTGTAAGAACGTCATGGACAATTTCCAGAAGTTAAAA